>NW_017306519.1:893286-897609 GCF_000935625.1 Nanorana parkeri | reverse complement strand
TTAAAAATCACAGGGGTTGTCCCAAGTGATAAAGGGGCTATTAATAATCACAGGGCTTGTCCTAGGTCATAAGGGAGCTGTTAAACACACAGGGGTTGTCCTGGGTGATAAGGGGGCTGTTAAACTCACAGGGGTTGTCCCAAGTAATAATGTGGCTGTTAAATGTACAGGGGTTGTCCCAAGTGATAAGGGGGCTGTAGAAAATTACAGGGGTTGTCTATGTGCTGTTAATTGCTCGAGCCAATAACAATGTACTACTTTCTGCAAGCTGCCATGATTGGTGGATCACAAATTATTAATACAAAAACAATCATTAAATTGTACCCCACAAACACCTTTAAAATTACCCATATAAAGGAAAGGATTAGAGTAGTTTAATAGTACATGACGTTCTAGAGATTTATACATCAGACTAAAATGAGGGTCAACTCAGGAGGGAACGGGGACAGCTATTAGATTCCAGAAGATGGACAGTCCCTGGCCACACACCAGTAGAATTTTCTTTGGCAAAATACATTTTCGGAACATTCCGTTTGATTGTTTTTTTCGTCAAAAATGCTCACCGATTTGGCCCCATTAACTATCAGAAAATCAAAGAAGCGGGATGGAAATTTTGGGTAACTCCATTCATTGTAAGATCAAATGTTAAAATTAAAGTGAAGTTTTGAGCACCATTTGTCAACTCTCTGATGGCTTTATTGAATGTTTCCAATAGATGTTTCGCATGAATGGTGGTAGGAAAATCTACCAGTGTATGGCCAGCTTTACAGACCTCCATAAAGACCTTGTAGATAGAGGTTCTGTCCTTTAACTACTTTATCCAAAAAGTTGAAGGGAATACCTTCCAACTTCAGCAGCAGACCAAAATGAAGTATAGTCCCTCCACCTGAGGGACAGTTGGGAGCTATGGCATGCTGCTGTGAGTATTAGGATGCATGTTGTTTCTTGCGGTACATTGTTCAGTGAATATTAGGGGGGCACTGTATTGTATTGTCGGTAATAGTGAGTATTAGAGTGTATTAGTGCATATTAGGGTTCTCTGTGCTGTATGTTTTGGGGTACTTAGTGCAGGTTATACTGGCGAGGGGGGTGTTCCATATTAAGGTCTACGTTTCTATGTGGTTTGGGCAGTGAGTGTTTTTTTTGCTGTGTGTTGTTGAGGTGCACAGCTCTATCAGTATTTTGATACTCAGTGCAATGTGCATAGATATTCATAGTGCAGTAGGTCAACTATGTTCTGTGTATATGGGTGCATGATATACTGTATTTTATTTAATTCATGGTGCAGAGTTTATTGGGTACATGGTGTGGCGTGAATTGGGGATGCACTGTACAGCCGTTATTGAGGAATAGGTGTGTCGTAATGTGTCTATTGAGGTTAATGATGCTACTTTTATATTGTGGTGCATTAAAATATGTATATTGGGATGCATGTTGCTATGTGTACCGTGGGGGGAAATAAGCTAACATGGTTTGTGGAACTTTGTTCATTGGAGTGCACCATACAGTGAGTATTGTGTAGCATGTTGGAGGTTTGGTCCACAATATTGTTTATGTTGCAGTACTTTTTGGGGTGCACAGTGCTAGAAGTATTTGGATGTAAATAGGGGTTAGGAGGGAATTGGAGTGAATGATGCAGAGTTTATTAGGTACATAATTTCATGCATACACACAAGACACAAAATGGCAGGAGGATGTGAAAACAAAATGGCAGGGCGCAGATCACTGTAAATACAAATGGCAAGATGCAAGGATGTTCTAGATACAAATTGCAGGAGACTGTGGAATCAAAATGTCAGAGAGCTCTGGATTCAAACGGTAGGGCCCGCTTGATGCCAGCAGCAAGGTGCTCTAAGTACAGACGGCAGGTTACAGGAAGCTCTAGATAAAGATGGGAGGGCGCTGTAGATAAAATACAAGAGACATCAGGAACCTCACACAGCCCAACTAAGAGCCCGCACAGCCCAACTAAGAGCCCGCACAGCCCACCTAAGAGCCCGCACAGCCCACCTCAGAGCCCGCACAGCCCACCTGACACCCTGCACAGCCCACCCAAGACCCTGCATAACCCACCTAAGAGTCTTCACAGCTCACCTAAGACCCTGCCCAGCCCACCTAAGACCCTGCACAGCCCACTTAAGACCATGCATAGCCCACTCATGAATCTGCAAAGCCCACCTAAGACCATGCACAGCCTACCTAAGAACCCGCACAGCCTACCTAAGAACCCACACAGCCCACCTAAGAGCCCATAAAGCCCACCTGAGACCTTGCACAGCCCACCTGAGACCCTGCACAGCCCACCTAAGACCCTGCACAGCTCACCTGAGACCCTGCATAGCCCACCTAAGACCCTGCTCAGCCCGCCTAGGTGCCTGCACAGCTCACCTGAGACCCTGAACAGCTCATCTGAGACCCTGCACAGCCCACCTAAGACCCTGCACAGCCCACCTAATGGCCCACACAACCCACCTGAGACTCTGCACAGCCTCCTGAGGACCCACACAGTCCACTTGAGACCATGCACAGCCTCCTGAGAGCAGGCACAGCCCACCTACGAGCCCACACAGCTCACCTGACACCTTGCACAGCCCACCTAAGACCCTGCATGGCCCGCCTAAGAGCCTGCACAGCCCACCTGAGGCCACACACAGCTCACCAAAGACCCTACATAGCCTACCAAAGACCATGCATAGCCCACCAAAGACCGTACATAGCCCAAATAAGAGCCTGCACAGCCCATCCGAGACCACGCACAGCCCTCCTAAGAGTCTGCATAGCTCACATGAGACCCTGCACAGCCCACCTAAGATTCTGCACAGCCCACCTAAGATTCTGCACAGCCAACCTCAGAGCCTGCACAGCCCACTTCAGAGCCTGCAAATCCCATCTGAGACCCTGCACAGCCCACCTAAGAGGTCGCAGAGGTTGCATCTACTACTGAGCGCTGGCGCTCCACCACTGTCCTAAAATCATTAGTCTGTATTTTTCTTTCAGAAAAACTGTCATATGACACTAGAAAAAAAAAGGTATCGGTAATTGGTATTGGCGAGTACTTGAGGAAAAGCATCGGTCTGGAAAAAATTGTATCAGTGCATCCCTATCCAGAATTATTGGCAAGATACTTTAGGGCACACAGCTAACAATAACCTGAGTCATGGTTAGGGCCTTAAAAAATGTATTGCATAATTATTTTCATTTACATCTTTCACGATGTATGTCAGCTGCTAAATTCTCTGCCTACACCGCTGTGTATGAAATACCAGGGGAAGAGGTAATACACTAAACTACATTTGCCAATATAGAGTCAAACAGCTGTCTATCCTGCAGGCTGGAAATGTGCCCAGGTTTTAGAGTGGTTGTCAGATGCACAATGTTTAGGTGTCAATACCTGTCTACATGATGAAAAATGTGAATACAGAAGACACTAATGGCAATAATAATGCACACTCAGTATAACATTACTTTATTTCGTATACTGTGTTTTTGGAAACGTATATATATCATACTGTTTCTTTTACATTACAGGTCCTCTATTATTAACCATCAAGGCAGTCTAAACTAGTTTATATTTTAATACAGTCATTACAGCACAGTACAGAGAAGTATACAGTGACTGCCAATACACCATTAGGAATAACTATCAACATGTATTGCGACTTTAGTAGGCAGGTAGAGTATTCAAAAATTAGATGGTGAAAGTATTTCCAGGAAAAAATTGCATTACATTTTTAGTAGTATACGAGAGGAGTTGTTTTATAAGGATTGTTAGATTCCTGGGAATGTTAACACAAAAATGATTAAATTATGATCATAGGTGATACTTTAGGTATAGATGGAGTCTGGTAAGCTGTGTCGGCCTCTGGCTTCTTGCTTGTCTGTCACTATTTTACTGAATGGTAAACATGCCTTGTAGAAATCTCATTCATTTTGCAGATATCCCTGTGTGGATAGATTGCACTGCAGAAAAGGAATTGATGGGATGTAGAGGAAGAAAAAAAAAGAGGCACCTTCCAGGTATTGATTATTCTTTACATAAATTCTTCTTCATCTGAAAGGACAGAAATGTTTGCTGTTATCAGTAATTGTATGGCTCTGGAAATTTTATTTGTGTATTTGTACACTATTTATGTACTCTAAATGTAATTGTGAAAATCATGTTGCAGGGTTTGGAAGTACCCCCTTCCTCAGGACTGTAAAATCACATATATTAATTGTATACATAATATGCAATTGTGCTGATGACTATAATATAAAGTCTGTCATTAAATTAGCACAATTGTATATAGCTGGTAGGTAAAGAATATAATATATATATATATA
>NW_017306519.1:871608-893261 GCF_000935625.1 Nanorana parkeri | reverse complement strand
ATATATCTATATATATATCACTCTTAGGCAGGACTTTAAAAATGGCTGGCAGGTTCACTTTAAGGGAATAACAGTTGATAAAAATAAAAGTTCAACACAGCAACATAACAAGTAACTAAAATACTAGATAGTCATCCTGTAAAGCCATAAGAGTCAGTAATGATATATATTTGAGCATTGCTGCCTTGGGATATAGTTCAGCTATACTCACTGATAGTGATGGGCCGAACACACCTGAGTTCGGTTCGAGTTCGAACTTTAGAACATGGAAAAAGTTGGGACTCAAGTGCATGACCTTATCATTCTTATCACTGTGTGCCAGATTGTGAAGGTGCCAGAGACACTTTGCCCTATCACTTTGCCGCACCTCTGCATATGTCTAAATCCTCTCTTGTCATGTATCTTCTAAATGCAGCAAAAAAATGTTATACCCAGACATTGGAAACATCCACAACCACCTGAAAGAATGGCTTACCAATATCCAGGTAGTAGCAGTCAGCAGTCCATACCAGTCAGGAAACCATGACCCGCTTCCTTTTGACATGGACGCGTTGGCATTTGTTTAAGTTCTCTCCCACTTATGTGATCCTTACCTCATAACTCGTACTGCGTAATATTTCTTTTCTTATGTCATATCACAATCTCCCCATTTATTTAGACCCCACCCACTGCGGGGACTTCTCCAGTCACCCCATCAGCCTATGCTATTCCCCCTTTCTCATAGGAGCTAGTGGGGTCATCCCTGGGTATCACCCAGTTGGGGGCACTTTTTCGCTTTTCCCCCTTGTTTCTGCCCCTTTTTGAGGTCTTCTCCCCATCTTTCCCTCTCTTCAACCCTGTCCTTCTTGAGCTACCCTAACATCTTTAACGCTTTCCATTTTCTTCTGGTTCTTGTTTCCCTTCCTCTGACCACTAACATCCTGTATAGCCTCAAACACTAGATCGGCTTCCAGAGTGGCTCAGTGCAATAGTTACAGGGCATCCTTCCTCTCCATCCCTGATCTCCTATTCCCACAATATGTATACTATGCAGTATCTCAAATTGCTTTACCTGAAGATTACTTTACTGGATATTGTTCATAACTTTGTTTTTACTTTTTAAAAATGTATATATAAATTGTTGTGTACTGTTCTTAATCTCCTTCCTGAAAATATTTGACTATTTTCATTTTTTTAATCCTTCTGTGAATTTGTAGCTGTTTATTCTTTGTATCTTTGTATAATTTAAAAAAAAAAAATTACCTGTGGAGAAGCTGGGGTACAAAATTCCTATAATTTTCCACTATATGCACACTTACCTCCCGTGGGAACCCCACAGTACTCCTTGCACTCTTTCTCTGTGTAGAAGTGATTGCCGTTTCCTTTACATCCTCCATACAGGAAGGTAACACATTTGCCTTGAGCTGAGTTGAACGCCCAGCGGGATTCAGACAATCTGCATGGGCCTATGGTAATAGGTAACCTGCAAGCGGCTGCAATTAAGAAGAGAATATCAGCTCAGTTGTCAATTGTTTGTCATTTGCTCAAGAAAGAAAGAGGAAACGGCCTTAGCTTTACTCCATTTTGCATCACCTCAGCCCCATGAACAGCTAACATTGAAAAATGTTATGGGGACAGATCTCTAAACCCTGGCACAGTCTCTGAAATCTGACCTGCTTTTGTAAACTATACAACACAAATTCTCCTAAGGAAAGAGCTTTTAAGGGTCTGTGTCCATCGGCTTTTGTTCACTTCAAGAAGGCTTTGCATTGGCATACATGTCTATGAGAATGCAAAACCAGGTGAAATGCAGGTCAGAAGGAGGTCAACTGCAAGTCAAATGCACCTGTCAAAAAATTCTGAATGATCTCAGTGTTAAACTAAAGGCACTGACACAAGCCCGAAGCCCGTCAACTTAGACCCTTAAAGTTTTCTCCCTGTGTTTGCCATGGTCAGGTTGTAGTACAGGACATTTCAATGATAATGGAGTGGCTCCAGCAGCCCATACCAACCCTCAGTCCTGCACGTCTGGAGGCATTCCCGCTCAGTAAAGAAATTGTTAGGGTTTCCCAGGCAGCCACCATATTTAAACTTGTCACAGGCCATAGATGAAGTGTTGTAGAAATAGCGATCGTTGGATCCTAAACAAGGACCAGCAGCCGGAGGCATGTGGCAGGAACCTAATGAAAGAAAACAAGAGATTAGAAATCAGGGCCCTGCATCTTATGTGCAACTCCAGCCTAACTCTGTTAGTTTTTGAGAGAACTGGGAATTTCCATGTTTTTCTTTCTGTCTTTGGCTTCATTTTAGAGATTTCACCTCATTTCCTGTCCAACTGTCACCTGCATAGGAATTGAGGAAAGTTCTGAACAGTTTGGACACAGCAACAAAAGCCTATCAGAGGTCTAACCATGTTATACTAAAAGTGTTTTTATTGCTAAATATTTCCTTTCACTTCCTGTTGCTCTCACCCCTGAGGCAAAAATGTCCCCAAACCTACACTACACTATCTAGACTTAACCCCCCCCCAAAAAAAAAGGTTGGACCCTAACGTCATCCTGTAATCTTGCATAAAGATGTTGTAAAGGAATGGGTAGTGAAGGTAGTTTTTTCCTTTAAATATTGAGTGCTTTAGGATATTCTTTAGGGGGTTTTAATGAGCCCGACCTTTGGTATACTGGAATAAACTATAAGGTTTCAGCAGACACTTAGGGGGTCTTTTTATAAACAATTAGGTGGGCCCTTCCCCCTGCAAATATTTGTGAACGTTTATTTTGGGTGAATAATGCCAAAAACAAATGTTCTTAATATACTGTATTTTTCCCAGTTCGATTGTAGTGCTGCAATAATACATAATGACCACTAGATGGAGCTGAATAGTATATACTATACTGTATAGGATACAAGTTTTTTTTATGCTTCTCTGCGCCATCTAGTGGCCATAATGTATTATTACAACAGCACACTACATTAGAAAGGGGAAACGCCATCTAGTGACCATGATGTATTACTACAACACTACATTTGAACTGGGAAACTGCAAATTGTTTATACATAGACCACTTAATGTCTATTCACACTCCGTTTTCATGCAGCATTTTGTTGTATGAAGATGCAATGCAAATAGAAATCCCATTCTTTCTTATGTGGCTGGCTCACATCTATGCAATGCAGAAAGGGGAAGGTAAATTAGAAGGGTCCATTCACACCTACGCTTGTGCATTACCATGCATGCTGTTGTATGAAGATGCAATGCAAATAGAAATCCCATTCTTTCTTATGTGGCTGGCTCACATCTATGCAATGCAGAAAGGGGAAGGTAAATAAGAAGGGTCCATTCACACCTACGCTTGTGCATTACCATGCGTGCTGTATTAACACGGAACAGTGTGAATCCAGCCTTAGAAAACTTTACACAGTGCTGAAGCAGCAGTCAGCACTCCTGTTAAAATCTGTATTCAATGCTCTGGGACTGGAGCTGAAGAACACTTTTAAGAGGTTTCAAGAAAAACATTCAGAGCTTACTAAAAGTTTTGAAAACAATTACTGAACATTCAGAGTGGCGCTTACAAGCTGATGTGAACTGACACAGTTGTCGTTCAGCTAGTATGCCGATTGCATTGTCTGGTATGCTGATGTGTGCACACTCTGTTGACTGAATATGTTGCCAGGGTATATGAACTATAATATGGCAAAATATTTCAAAACTAAAAAATAGAAAAACCACAACAGATCACCTTTAAAACCTGAAAACATATTGATCTAAAAAGATGGCAGCCTAAGAGGGGCACCCACCAGCTTTGTTTTTGGTAAAAGGGGTGTTGTCCATGCCTCCGGAGCCCTCTTCCTCGGCCACTGAACGTGCAGCTCTCTGCTTACAAGAAAATATATAAGTTTACAAGATGAAACTGACAAAATAACCATAACTAGATGAAGATGAGCAATAATAGTGTTACATACCGCATGTGTCACCTCGATGTCCCCTGGAGTACATTCACCTGTGCAGAAACACAACATTTGGCCTTAAAGGGGATATATACTCATCGTTGTTTAGTTATACATGAAGAAGAGACTAACTTGATGTAAATAATCTTATCAGTGTGTGTTAGTGTTTTATAAACCTTCCTTCTATGTATACTTTATAATGATATACGTATGCGGTGGCAGCCATAGTTGCTCACAACGTACACAGGTACTGCTTTAGGCTTTGTAGTGCTGCAATGGATGTGCTTTACTACTCCTCCTTACAATGCAAATCTATGAGTGGGCTGACAATGTACTTGCTGATATCTTGTCTTAAAGGAGAACTATGAGGTAAGTGATTTTCACTCACCTCATAGTTCGAGCCGACATGTGACAATGAAACACGTCACACGTCGGCTCAATAGATCGGGAAGTGAGCAAACACATACCGCCGCTCGCTCACTTCTCGATCATGTCCCTGCAGAGAGCCGTGACTGTCACTCACGGCTCCCTGCAGGGATTCCCCCCTCTCCGATCCTCCAGCGCTGACTGGCGGAACGGACCGGGGAGGGGGCGGGTACAGCTGGCTCTGCCTCTAGATAGGCAGAGCCAGCTGTCAATAACGCAGCTGGGTGGATATCGACAGTATTGTTGGGATCCATCCCGGCTGCGGCGGTCTCAGCTATAGCTCGCAGTATACTGAGCTTTGGGTGACGGGAGGACGCTAGTTTATGTCCTCCCGTGACCCTTAGGAGAACTATGGGGAAAAACACCGACATCATAGTTCTCCTTTAATAGAGAATGAGTAATTGCAGAGTCATCAAGAGCTCCCCCTAGTGGGTAAGATACATATATCTACTTGTAATACAATTACAAAGATAGATAGATAGATAGATAGATAGATAGATAGATAGATAGATAGATAGATAGATAGATAGATAGATAGATAGATAGATAGATAGATATGGAGACAATCATGTGTCTATGTATAGCAGGAGACACTGCCAGATACCCCAGGATTTTTGGAAAACAAATGTTATTGTTTCTACATAGATACGTTCATCCATAGGCTCAGCCCAACAGCATTTGACATACAGTACATGCTTGCTCTCCCACTTCCCTGCCTGCATGACCTATCTTTTTTCCATTTAAATTGTTATTGAATATTTGCAAACATACATAGACAGCAATGTAGGAACAACAACAATATATAAAAGAAAAGCAATATTATGTCAGTTATAAGCCTGCATGACATTCTATACCTTCTATACCAACCAATCAAGTTCAGCTCTATTTTTTTCTACTTTAGAAATCACACATCTGATTGGCTGCTTTGGGTAACACAACATTCAGCTTCATATAACATTAATATACAGTGTATATTAAACTAAAGAAAGACATCCTTCGTAATGCTACTAGAAAGAGAAGATTGCTTTATCTACACCAGATGCACGCATCCCGTATGTAATGAATCCAAGAGGGGTCCTTCAATCCATATTTGGGGTATCCAGATTATTAGCAGTTACTATTACTGATGTCATAATCATCTATTGGAGTTAGTGGCAAGCATATTTTTGAGTTTCCCAGGAGGAAACACTTGAGGCCACAAAGTGAGGTAGTTTTCAGCTCTACATCTGAAGTGCAGCATCTGCAGATCACCCCTCCATTTGGGGGGGTCAGAAAGACTTTAAAGTACAATATATTACAGTGTCTTTTCGGGTTCCGTACAGGAGATGTCCTGCCTATGTTTCCTCCTATGAAACACCAGGTCATACTTTCTCAAGTATTACAATGACAGGCCCAGCAAGTCTGATCTTTGCATTCTGCTCTGTACTCTGAGCACAGATACCTAGGCCTTTTTTGTAATCATATGTTAAACACGGCAGCACAGGAATGCATATGAAAACATTATTAGGCTGTACCTTTGTTTTGAAGGAGGAAGATGGAGTCCTCTGCAATTCCTTGCTCCATAGCAAACTGTTTGAAGTCTTCAATCAGATCTTGCCTCAGCTCAGTGGTGCGTCCTAAAGTGAAGAACAACCTACACGTTTTAAAAAATACCCTGCTTGTGGACTGTATTTTATTTATGGATTTACTGCCAAGAGATCCTGCAGCCCTTTCTAGAGTTCATAGAACTATTGATATCAGTCCCTATCCCTGGGGAATGGAGAAGATATAGGGTTACCACACGCAATGCAATCAAGGATGTAACATTGGAGACATGCAATGGGGGTGATAACAATCAACTGCAATATTGGAAGCAATAATTGTATGCATACAGGTTTCCAACATGGTAGAAAATGGAGCAGACACTTCTTCAAGTACTTATCACTAATGTAGCAGAGTATATATGGTGGGATGGTCTCTGTGAGAGCTTCCATTCTTGACAAAAGATCTGCTAGCCATACACACATATTGCACATTTCATTGAGTGGAAGACAGGTAACCTAGCAATATGTTTTTGGATTTTGGGAGGAGACTTATTGGGAGAACATAACGTACATACAGAACCCCTGGAGAGAATTAAAGCAAGGACCCTGGCCCTGTATAGTTCATGTGACATCTGTAGGCCTGTGCTTAGTGGCTTTTACATTTCTCAATAGATTAGGCCCATTCTCTATTATCATACTCACCGTACAGCTTAACTGTAGTGGTGATCTCGCCCCTCTTTGTCTTACGCATCAGCATTGTTGCATATTCATTGTAATTGGTGAACACAACATAGTTTTGGATCTGTGCACTCCATTCTGTAAGAACAAAAGAAAAATCCATAAACTATTAACAGGAAACCTGACAGATTCCAGCCACTAAGACACTTCAAGTTGAGCCTGCTGGGTGGCCGTTGAAGAGCCAAAAAATGCCAGTCTCTGGTTCAATGAGAACTGGGAAGATTAGGCTTAGACCAGGTTCTGGATATTCATTATTATCATTAGGTAAGTAAGGTGTAGCCTTACTTATGAAAAATATCTGCCTTGGTAAACTTTAAATCACCTAAACCCTGACAGTTGTTTCATTGTCATTTGTCTGACATCACACAATGTCGTCCAGCTCCTAAAGTTGGCCATACACTGTGCGAATTTCCACTGGTTCTCGACTAACCAGCCAAAATTTTCACAGTGGGTGCCTCTGTAGCCTCCCGCCTGGCTGGTTGGAAACTTTTAGGGTGAACAGTGACGGCAGCCAATTGGCTGCCATCAATGTTCAGGTTTTATGGGACTGGCAAGCCCACCACTGTCAGAATACAATAACCCAGCAGGAGATTCACTGTTTAGGGCTGATAGAGAAATCTGTTATACATTTTTCATTCAGCCTGCAGGTCGAACAAAAAAATATAACAATGTATGCAGGGCCGGATTTCCCACAAGGCCAACCGAAGCCCAGCCTTGGGGCAGAAGGGAGTAGAGGGGATGCAGGAGTGTGGAATTCCTATCTCCCAACAACTGGGACATGCAGTTCCGCCCACCGGGAGGGTATTTTGTTTCTACATTTAGCCCTGCTTTGGGCAAGCAGAGCGAAACGCTTTTGTGCAAGTGATCCCGGAAATGTCGCCGAGATCACTTGTATGCAGCATGCGGGGGAGAAAAAATAAGATAGATAAACATTTTAAAATTTAAAAACAATTTAAAAAATTTAAAAAAGTGATAAAAAAAGTTTTACAAAAATTAAGAAAAATAATTTAACACCAACCCTTAGGCGAGGAGGGGGGCAAATTGAGGAACCTGCCCTTGGGGCAGCAGAGAGAGTAAATCCAGCTCTGAGTGCATGGTCAGCTTTAGAGTGCATACTAGTATCCAATAGTTGTTTATGTTCCTCTTAACTGTGTCATTTGACACTGTTATACACACCCAGGAGCTGGGAAACAGTGCAGGATGTAAAGTAGTTGAAAAGGAAGCAGCTATCCCACTTTGGCTGAACTTTTACCTGTGACATTTAAACTGAAGAGTCAGACTCTACCAGCCAAGGGAAGGTAAAATATAAATATTTCTGTGCAATTTTAATCTTTTAAGGCTCAGTATTAAGATTTGAATTAGATCAGCTGTGACTGGTTCTGCTTAAGAACTTTTTGGCATCTTTTGAAACACTTTATGAAAGAATAAGATAAACCTACTTGCGTTGTAGTAATTAAACTTTCCAGGGACATCTGTCTTCTGGTAGGCACCCGTAACTTGTGTGCATGTTCCATGTCTGCAAGAAGTATGAGATGATCAATAAGTACCTAGATATATTGTTATTGTTTAATATTTATCTCTGCAGTTTGCTATTTTGCCACTAGATGGTAGTGTTGTACAATGTACAGCATTTCTTTGCAGTTGGAACTGCTATTTTAAGAAGACTGGAAGCCATACTCATAGCAGCCAGTTACATTTGAGCTTTCATATCTCAATCTGAAGTAGAAAGACAATATTTGGAATCTGTTTTCTATGAAAAAACATCATTTTCTTTTTTACAGTTTTCATTACTCATCTATGGAGGAAATATACAGTTAAGAGCAGTACATAATACAGGGAAGTAAAATTAAAAAGCTGCACTTATTTTATAATATAAAAATGAAAACTGTCCTGTTTTTAGTAAATTTGCACAAAGTAATGTAAGTTTTCACCTTATCCTTGTGTTGACAATTTGGACCTCATCATCTGTTTGCCCTTCGCTGAGCTCCAGAGTCCCCATGTCATACTTGTTTTTGTACTTCTTCAGCCACGAACATGTCGAGCCAATGGCGATGTCATACCATTTGCCATATATCTTAACAAGGTAAACAGAAACAGAAAAAAGAGATGCTAAATAGTGAGCCCCATAATTCCTGTATCTTTTACAACATTGGTCACACGAAGGGGCATTGATTTCACCCACTTGGGTAAGTTTCCACACTGTTCAGCACTGGAGCTTACCCAGGGTGGAGTCCTGCAGCAGGGAGGAGGCAAGGGTGCTGCGATAGGTGAATATACATGAATGGGGTGGGTTATCAGGGGCTACTGTTACTTTGTCCTAAATGGGAATGTGACAGTGTATTTTTACATCTGTATCCTTAAAATATAACTGTGCTGAAAGTATATGGACATTGTTGTTACTCCTTCAATAATGTTATTGTACTGGCTGCCATAGCAGTCCAGTTGCTTTAGTACTTTTTCTCTGACCACGTATGCAGTATAGGAGCTTTCCCTTTTTTTGTGACTTTGTTTGCTGCATGCTTGTTTTTGGTCAGAGATCCACACGGTATTCAAGCCAGACACAGCCAAGAACGTTAAAGCATTTTCAGAGGGAGGTTGTCAATGACAGTCTACATATTTACATAAGTATAAGCCAAAACTTTTTTCACAGTTTTGGGTAGAGTGAGGGATGGTTAGGACCCCGTCAGTTTGTTTTTTCTACATTTTCCCTATACTGCCTGGGAGATTGCCCTTTACCTCCTGTCTCAAAAACACAGCAAGAAGCAAGAGGATATCTGCTTTTACACAGTTATGGTCAAAACCCCATTAGAAGATTAACCTGCATCTCCTGTTCCTGTGAAACCTACAAAAGTTAGGATTTCTCATTATTTTTCTGCACCAAAGAAAATGGTCATCATGAAAATTAGGGAAGCCGAATCTCCGCATTGTGAGCACAGACAACAAAACAAGAAAGTGACGGAGGTTCTAACCCTTCTACAACTCAAAAAAATGATGGCTTTTCATACTTGTTAAAACCCTCATCCTTAAAATGCTGGACCCGCCGTACTGGTCAACTGCTACTAGCCTCGAATCCAGATGTGATGTTAAAATAGGCAGTCTGTACATTGTATATTTTTAGTTATCTGTGACTTTGTAGGAACCAGACGTCTCTCTTTGTCTTTTGTTTTGGTTTTTGTATTGTATATTGAAAATCTTTCATAAAAATTAACTGATTATAAAAAAATTAGGTAGTCAATCTGAAAATGAAATAAAGAACATTTCATCCAATGCATTACCTGTGTCAGGGTCTGACACTTAGAATTAAGTTCTGAAAAGGGCTGTAATGTCTCTCTCTATAATTTTAGTCGCCTGTTACTTATCATTTGGAAACAGATTGATACATCATATAAATTTGAAATTTAAGCAGAACAGAAAAGCCGCAGCACTTATTTACAACATTTTTCTCCTCCAGCAGAAACATATTTAACAATAAAATCATTCTTTACTAATTGTGGGAAGGAACACAGAAGGATAAAAAATTAATTGTGAAGCTTTGGTAGCGGTGAATAGTAAAATGGAGTGCTTTTGTGGAGAATCAAGAGATTTTACACAAATTTTTTCATTTTAGCTAAATGCATTGGAATCAAGCGGAGACCAAATTAAGGTGATTCTTGCTTGTTTGTGCAATGGGCTTTATCCTGGGATTTTTCTTGTACCACTCTCATTATCTCTCAGTGAGCTATATTGAGAGTTTCACTTTGGTAAACCGAATCCAAAAGCAATATCAGTAAATTCCTGGCTGAATTATTATGCTGAAATCACTCTGTGCATCCCTAATGATTAAAATGCAATTAGTGGGACTGGTGGAAGAACGTAAACTGTTGTTATCATCCATTTTCTACATTAACAGGAACACAATTAAGTGAAGTCAGAAAGTTACCCTGGTGACATCAAAGTTCTCCTGGGGTGTGATGGAGACCTCCGTCTCAACAGGGCTGCCAGTTACTAGTGCCAGGAGGGCAGACAGGAAAAGTAGGTATGTCTTCATGTTCTTTGTCTGAATCCCTCTCCTCCAGAAGTAAACTGTACTGCTCACCAGATCCTCAAAGATTAATGTCCGAGAACCCTGAGTACAAAGACCTGTGCCCAGTGCCCAGCATTTCATCATCGATTTCCACCAATGGCAAGCAGACTAAATATTGATCCACCTTTAGAAAAGAAGAAAAAAGGAGGCCCAACTTTGCTCCTCCTATCCCGACAGAACAGGTTTCAGTAAATACTATGAGGGCTGATGAGGATGTTGGTCACTTTGTAGACAGAAAATCAATAATTTATTTTATGTTACTTTTTTAACTTGCAGCAGTTGAGTCTATGACAAGTTCCTTTCATTAAAGCCGTATCTGGTATGGGTGGATATAAATATTCCTTTAATGGAGTGTTGATGAGTGCAGAACCAGCATTGAAATCTATGCTGGACTAGATTTAAAAAGCGGTTCTTTTGTTAAAAGGATGAATCTCCTTCAACCCTTTCCTACACTATTAAAAACTCAAAAATGCTTTGGGTTTGTAAATGATTAAAGGCAAGCTAAAGTTGCCTCTCAAACAGTATTATATCATATTTTGTTCTTTTAATGTGAGAATATAGAACAGTAAGCCATGTGTGTTAGAGAATTTAGCTTTCCACCATTATATCTCCTTCATATTACAACCTAATTCCACCCATTTTAAGCCAAATTTGTATTGCATTTTCTAATTCCATTGGGGAGATTTCCCCCAGCTTTCTTGTTTGGTGAATGGGACCGGATAGAATCATAGAAGTTTTATCCCATCCCATTCTACTCAAAAGTTTATCTTGTTTCTTACACTTTAGTTGGCTTTGGAGGAGGATGTTTAGTAATTTGATTTTATGGTGTCTAAACAGACAAGGTAGAACAATTATCGTATTTAGGGATTATGGGATTATGTTCATTATAGTATTTTTTTTTTTAAACTTCTGTCTATATGTTCAGTAGGCAGTGACCTATTTTCCAGTTAACATGACCTCTGATCTCTGTGTTTACCTTCCTGCAATGATTAACTAATGAAAAACAAACTCATGTCAAAGAGCAAATATCAAAGCTTGTCTCTTTCTGACTAAATTCATACAGAACGTTTGTAGATTAGGTGCAACCCTCTATCGGCTAACTTGAGTTAGTAAACTTGCAAGCTTTCAGTACCTATTAGGTAGATTCCCCAATCACTCAATTACAAAAACTAGAGGCCACCACCTAAAATTGGCGGGGAAAAAATCCAGCACAAGGGACGAAGGGGGTTCTTCACAGTTAGAGCGGTTAGGGTCGGGAACTCGCTGACACAGGCAGTGATTTCAGCAAAGAATGTGGAATCATTCAGGAAGCTTTTGGACGATTTCCTGAGAGACCGTAATATACAGGGGTACAGGTATTAACGAGATGATACATGGACCTCTACATACTCACACATGAGCAATAGGTTGGACTTGATGGACTTATGTCTTTATTCAACCTCAAATACTATGTAACTATGAAACTATGCTTGAGTAAGGAACCTAACAAACCCTGAAAGCTTGCATCTTTAATAACTCAAGTTGGCTAATAAAGGGTTTCACTCAAACTCAAAACATTCCTAATTGATGGATAGCAGGGTACAAGCAGGTTAAGACTTGAGTATTAATTAAAACAAAAAACTATTGTTTGAGGAGCAGAGTTGCCATACCAAAAATTTATTTTTATGGAGCTCAAAAGACAGCATCAGAGATTGTACAATGTTTGTACTGCTTGTTGTAAACACTAACTGTGTTAGTTCAATATTAGGAATTTGAGTAAAATAGCGTTTTGGATAGAGTGAGAGAGGGTTAGAAGTTAGAACCCTTGTGAGGGTTTTGTTGTTGGATGCTGATTTGTTTGGGAGATTGTGCCTCACTAAATCCAAAGTTTTACTGTACACTTGTTAGGTTTACAGGTCCTCCAAGCGGGACAGTGGGAATTTTTCTCGAAGTAGCTACCTGGTGTGGCTCTGGGACATGGAGTGAATCTTTCCAACAGCAACAGCATGGCATAGTTTGGCAACTGTGGCACCCAGGACTCTCAGCCAGAGGGGCTGAGAGGGTCCAGAGTGTAAAACATTTCATAAAGAAGAACCTGGCTTTTCAGATTCTTCCACATTTTCCTAATTGCAGCTGGGATCTCCAGTCCTGGAGCCAGGTCTTGCCAACAACCAGTCTGGGCTGATCAGGTGGCTGAGAGCAGCCAGACCAGAACTCCGTGTGGGTGTCCTTACTCATACGCTGACAGGGTGGATCCCGTCTGCGTCCAAGCAGGGACACCGGCACAAACGTACAGGGCGGGTGAGCGTAGGGCGGCGTACTCCCATAGAGAATGACAGGCTGCTGCGTACAAATCACACGCAGCACCTGACCTTCCCAGGAGCGGCCCGATGTGGCCGTGCACGCAGCTCGGATCTTTACGGGCCGGTCGTTACCCGTGTGAATGAGGGCTAGAGGTACGCAAGAGCTCAAGGCATCCCAGTTTGAATTGGGGTCCCCCCTTCACCTCAGAGTCCCCCCTTCAATTCAGAGTCCTACGTAACGCACAGCACAGATGCAAAGGGCGGGAGGCAGAACTGTTCTGGACAGAGATGGACTCCTGATACAGAGTTCTCTTCTGAATGCTGGGTTGGCTCTGAATGCCTTCATATCTGCACTATGGAAATGCATGCTGCTGTGTGAAAGTGCAGGACAAACTGTGTGCACCTCTGATAAACCCAGATCGTACCTCAGTAGAGAATGGTTGATCAATGTACATGGAACAATCTTTTTTGACATTCTGATCTCACCATTGATTGAAAACAATAGGCTCTCTACAGCAGCATTTCCCAACCTTTTTTCAGGCAGGTCACCCTTTAAAAGTATTCACAATTTGAGGGGGGCGCATGCGCGCTCAGAGCTAGGACGGACGCGTTTTAGTTCGGCTCCGTACCTGCCGGGTCCCGAATAGCCTCTACAGCCTCCCAGACTGACGCAAATTTATCTCCTACTCACCGGGCGGCATCTTCTACACATCGCGAATCGACACCATGTCCCGCCCGGGCACCAAAACGAAGCAGAAGCCGCAAAACCCTAAAGAAACTCTGGCCGGTACGGCCGCCAAAATGGCGCCTTCAGGCCTGCGCGCCTCTCCTTTCACTCGAGCGGCCTCTTATAAAAAAAAAAAAGACTTCACAATTTTGAGACACTCCAGTCTAAAATGAAAACAAATGTAAATGTAAAAAAATGATGCATGGTCCCTCCAAAATCCATACCAGATTTTAAGGGGGAACTCAATTCAAAAACACAAAATAAGTGGGGTCCCCCTTCACATTAGAAGCCCTTCTCATCAAAGCCCCCACTTTTCACATCAGAGTCCCCCTTCACATCAAAAGCCTCCTCCTTTCATATCAGACTCCTCTGATATGAAAGGCCTGCGAGCTGTATCCAGCGAGTGGTAGGTTATGCAAAATGTCTTAAACAGGAAGGGGTGGGGCAAATTTAGATTAGTGTTGCCTGAATGTAGTCTTGCTTAGGGCAGCAGAAAACCAAAACACACCACTGCCTAAACCAGTGAAGCAGACAGGACTGGACTGGCCATCAGGCATACCGGGCAATGGCCTAGTGGGCTGAGGCAAGCCAGGCCGGCTGGGCCGCACAGAATCAGGCTGGCTTTGTACAGGAGGTGAAGGAGAAGCAGCGGGCAGATCTGGGCTGTCCACAGCATGCAATCTGACAGTGGGATTTCCCAGAGGCAGGCTCGGGGGCTATAATGTGTCCTGCTGGTACTGATGGCACTTCGGGCTACAGGTAAGAAGAGCAGCACACGTGTGCAGGGAAAGAGACCCTGCACAGCCCACCTGAGACCCCGCACAGCCCACCATAGACACCCACATAGCCCAACATATACCCAGTGCAGCTCACCTGAGACTCCGCAGAGCTCACCTGAGATGCTGGCAGAAGTGATACAGCATGTGCCTGTTACTATTTAAACAGGTGCTTGCTGTATCCAGCTTCTGACAAGATAAGGAAAATGCACAGCAGGCTTTCCCACTACACTAAAAACGCAACTTGTTAGTAGCTGAATACAGCGCTCGCACTGTATCCAGCGACTGACAGATTACTTAAAATGTCTTAAGCAGGAAGGAGTGGGGCAAATTTAGATTAGAGGGGGTGCCCAAGTTTAGTCTTGCCTAGGGCAGCACAAAACCAGAATACACCACTGATGTCTTGTGTCGAGTTTATAACCTTACACATTTTTGTGTTGTCAGCAAACACTGAAACAAGGCTATTAATACCAACCTCCGTATCGTTAAATCCCTCCCTCTTAAATTTTTTTAAATGCCATTTTTTTTCTCATTGATATGTTGTTTTACTGTTGAATTCAACCACATAGGTTTAACTTTTGATCTTTTATATTTGTTACCCAAAGGTATGCACTGGCACATGCCATTGTTTATTATGTCCTTAAAACATTCCCACTTGTCCTCAATCATGTTTGTTATAAATATGTGGTCCTTGTTGGTACCATACAGTAAAGAGCACAGCTTATTGAAATTTGCATTTTTGAAATTCAGAGTTAATAACAATATGCCTCTTTTCTATAAATTACCACAAATGTAATCACTCTGTTTTCACTATTGCCCAAGTAATCCCTAATTTCTATGTCTGCAGCAAGCTCCTTGTTGTTTGAAATTGTTAGCTCTAACATAGGTTTTTTAGTTTAGGTGGGGACTTCCACTATTTGATCTATGAAATTGTACCGTAATAAGAAACGACAAGCCTTTGTTGAGTGTGCTGTTCCATTTGCCCAATGAATGTTGAGATAATTGAAGTCTCCCATAATAATAATAATATTGCTAATTTTCCCAGCCATTTTAATGTGTGAGAAGAGCTGAGTCTCCTCTTCTTCATTTATGTTTGGAAGTCTATTGCATACACCCATAATCAGTCTACAATTCGTGTCAGTCTTATATAGCTCCAGCTATAAAGACTCTGCACCGTCACAACTCTCATTAGTTTTTATGGTTAATAGATGGAGAGAGAAAGAGACTTTCTTATTTGTTGGTGATATCGCAGTGCCATCCACTAGTCATGGTAGCACCCACCGCCAAGGGATTTATTGGTCAGCAGTGCAATGTGACACGTGCAATATTTCAGTTCACCACCAGATTTCTTCTGCTGAACAAGAAGAATGGGGGATTTCTCTGAGAAAAGCACATTCAGAAATCAAACCTGGAAGAGATTTTAACTACTCCCACTCCCTTAAGAGCGACTGTCCCTGTCAGTGACACAACGTCTGTCAGTGAGTGAGCTGCTTTTTAAAGCCCAATGTCACCTCAAATCATCATTGAATTCCTTGGCTTATGTCCATGGACACACCACATACTGCAGAACACAAAATCTAGGACAGTAAAATAACACTCATTGAGCAATTTGGAATTGCAGATCAAAAGACCTTATGGACAGTAAATAAACAATTGGTGTTTTTTATTTCATAAGAAGGGAATAAAGGAGAGTATTGGACAGAAAAGTGAGCTGAAGATAGCTATTGAGGAACAGGAGAAAGCTGGGGTTCAGTGGGAGCAATCTGGCCTGTAAAAGACAAATAATGACAGAGGTCACTGAGATACAGAGCACTCACCCACCATTGACTTTTAACACACAGTCAATATTGATAGAACTGGGTCTACTTGTATTTAGATTTTGTTCTCTTCAACTAGCTAAAAGTTGTTATTCATGAGTAATCTCAATAAAAATACAGGAGGCTAAGTGAACCTGTTTGTTTCCATGTACAGGCTTATGTTCAGAACGATATGTATATGGCCAATACAAGTCCAATACATGGAACAATTAATGTCAGGATTAGACATTTTCCTCTTCAGCAGCTGGAGATTCTATCAGTAACAGCACTTCCTATTGCAGGCAGACAACGTTAAGCCAATGCTCAGGGCCGCCATCAGGGCGGGCGGCGGATACTCAAGTGAGGGGCCCGGCAGCCTAGAAGGCCGGGGACCCTTACATGGGTATCGGCCATGCAGGTGACAGGGGAGGAGGTGGAGGCGGCCGGGCCCCTGCAGCGCCGGACCGCCAGCAGCGCCAGGATAGTGGCAAGAGATGGTGGGGGCGTGGGGCGCCAGGCGGCTGACGCCCGGCAGTGAGGAGAGACACGGGTGGGAGGCGAAAATACAGCAGCCTGCAGGCACACTCTGGTGCAGCGCTGGGGCCTTGGCTGGGAGGAAAGAGTGAGCAGCCACTAGATTACAGAGCCCACCACCTCTCCCTGATGCATGTGTTGTTCACTTTATTTATATTAATATTGTAGCGCCTATATAGATGAATATATGTGCTATTGTATTGATCAGTAATTCTGGCTGCAAACAGTTAATTGCCTCTGTGTGAGACGAAGAGAGACAGAGATTTATGGGGATTGCAGTGCAGAGCAGAGATTCACACACTGCTGAGAGGACCTTGAGAACTGCAACTCCCAGGATACTGTGCGAGAGGGAAGGGGATGGCTTTGGACAGGGGAGGCTGAGCGCGCTCAGTCTGGCACCGGGACCTGAAGTGTGCGGATCGACATAGAACTGTGCGCGAGTTGGCACTGCCTGCGATGGAGTGTGTGGTCGCTCTTAATAGACTGAGAGACCCAGATTCTGTGTTGCCATGCTGGAGAGACATTCTGTTCGTCTGTGAGACGAAGGGACCGAGAACGGGTGCCTGAATGTGGGCCGAGTCCAGCGGCGGGGACATTGCGGCCTGGCCGGAGGAGCTGATCCAGCCTGGGAGTGATCTAGGCAGCCCAGCAGAGCGAACAGAATCGAGTGGAGATCGTTACCGGAAGCCCAAGATGACCCTAGACGTGCAGTGAGGTGTTCCAAGAAACCCTAGACGAGCGGTGATGAGCTGCAAAGGACCCTAGATGACATCATCTCTTTCCTAAGTGTCATTTCGCCAGAAGAGAGACATACAGTATATAAAGCTGCTGAAAGACATCATCCTGTGCAGAACAACCCTGGGAGTGGTGAGAAGCCTATGGCCAATGTGACTATGTCCATTTTTTTATCCGATTAACCGATTAATCGAACTTAATAATCGGCTAACTAATCGATTTTGAAAATAATCCTTAGCTGCAGCTCTAGTAGCTGGGCTGTAGTCAGCCTGAGCTCTGAATTGTTATAATTCTGCTTTCATTGGGTTTTACCTAACCTTAGATTATTGCTTAATTCTGACAGCTGTTAGGGGGTGTCCCTGTCAATGGAGACAGAAGATAAAATACTTCAGAGAATATTTTTGTCTCCCTGGCTAACAACTAAGAAGATTATTGGCAGTGGTGCATGGCGAGGATGGATATACCTTGCAGAAAGGCTCTTGTCTCCTAGCTACAGTCAGAAGAGAAGGCTTTGTTGGAGGTATTTACCTCCCAGGCCTGCTGCCTGGGGAAAGTGATACTGAAAGAGTAGGCCTGTGTCTTAAGGGTCTGGACATTTTATGCAGCCTTGCTGGAGGAGTTGCATTTTTGTTGCGTGGCCAGCCGCATAACAGTAGCTGCATGAGAAGGATCTGGAAAAAACGCCTAAGCAACAAATCCGGAACTCATACAGCAGCCTTTCCAGTCCCACAACTTCCCTGATGTCAGAATCAATGGCCTTAGGAGGAAAAGAGAGGACAAGCTTTGCTGCAAAGATGGTGCCAGCAGCTTACACTTGCAGAGACAACGGCACCAACCTGTGGGGAGAAATAATCAGTAGTCCTCATCAGGGAGACAGCAACAGCGGGAACTCCAGCCCCCGCAGTTGAGGGGAGAGGGGAGAGGGGAGAGAGGTGAGTGCCAACCATCACAGGACCGAGGATCAGGTGAGTATATCTTCTTTATTTTTGCACCTAGATGAGCAGTGCACTTAACTCTGGCAGTTAGTTTGAAAAAACAAACAAATTGCTTCTTTATGTTGAGCAATATAGAGCATTCATGGGAGGACACTAGGGAGTTTAATCCCTTTCCCCACTTCAGACACCACCCTAAAAATGTGCTTCTATCACTCAGAAGCTCCTTACATATTGATATGTTATCTATGCTGAAACCACTTCAAGGTGTTCTCTCTGAGATGGCCGATAGGGTAGACCACATTGAACAGAAGATGTGGGAATTTAGGGGCATTCCTGAGTCGGTCTCCCTGGCATAATTGAAACAGAATATTCAAGACATGATTTATCACTTGCTTCCCTCAGTCCATATAAATTGCCCATATGAATTTGCTATTGATAGGGACCACAGGCTGCCAAAGCAACCTTTCATCGCAGATAAATGCGCCCCTGGCCAGAAAATTGATGGCTATTGCTAGGTGAGGTATGCCACTGCCAGGCAATTATGTGAGCATAGCACTCTATGCTTATTTGTTGCAAACCACTATACAAGGAAGGAAAATATTGATACCTGTTACAAAACAGCGTCACCACAACAAGATAACATATCATTGGGGCTTCCCGGTCAAGCTTAAAGGAGAATTATGAGGCGAGTGATTCTCACTCAGCCTCATAATCTGAGCCGACCTGTGACAATGAAACTGTCACCGGTCGGCTCAGTAGATCGGGAAGTGAGCGAACACATACCGTCACTCGCTCACTTCTCGATCTATCCGTGCAGAGAGCAGTGACTGTCACTCACGGCTCCCTGCAGGGATTCCCCCCTCCCCTGTCCGATCCTCCAGCGCTGACTGGCGGAACGGACTTACAGCTGGCTCTGCCTCTAGATAGGCAGAGCCAGCTGTCACTCATGCAGCAGGGTAGATCCAGACAGCATTGTCGGGATCCATTCCGGCTGCGGCGTCTCAGTATACCGCGAGTTGTAGCTCACGGTATACTGAGCTTTGGGTGACGGGAGGACGTTAGTTTGTGTCCTCCCGTTACCCTTAGGAGAACTATGGGGAAAAGCACTGACCCCATAGTTCTCCTTTAATATAATAAAAAATGGTAAATCCCACGTAGTCACTTTGACTGAAGAGGGTTTAAACTACTGAAATGTGGTGTTAAAATGGAAAATTCCCAGACCTGTGACAATACTTACAGAGTTATTCACAAATTGGTGAAGAGTTTGGAGAAGGCAGGAGAAGTGAACAATCTAGGACAAAATAGCTGATTTGGAAAAATTCTCCAATTCAGCTCAATTTCCAGTCCAGTTATGTTGTCCTATATTGTTCACTTCTTCTGCGTTCTCCAAGCCCTTCACCCTTTTGTGAATAACCCTGTAAATCACCAGCGCAAACCCTATCTAAACCACAAGATGTCTGACTGACCATATGAATTTTGTGCCCTCAAAGCTTTGATCATATATGGTTCACAACAAACACGCTCTTTGGCTTGGTTAAAGTGACACTAAACTCAGGAGTTAGATTTTAAAAATGCACTTACCCTAACCCTAACTATTAACAAAAATGTATCTTATTTGTGTAGCACTCGGCTGTAGATCCTCAAATCATCTCTGAATTGGTGCTGACACTGTCCTTCCTAATGCAGGGTGGCTACTTTTGTTGCCCATGGATCCTGTGTGTGTTGTAAAGTAGCTACCACTCTAAGCTCACTCACATGATGATAAAGGCGCTGGGCACATTCATGGGCGGCAGAGAGCCCAAGCAGGAACGCAGCCAGTCTTCACCCCCTTCAGCGGAGGCACGATGAAGCACTTCGTTGAGCAAAGAATCCATCCTCAGGCAAGTTGTGTTGCAGACGATCACTGCTGAAGAGAGCTTCTGACCGTAAACATTTAAAGGTGAGTCCCGCAACTGATTGGTTGTTTACTTTTCCCTCCAAAACTTAGGTAACTAATCACGACCACCTTATTTCCAAAGATCTTCCTAGCGACAGCCATCTCCAGGCAGAATTGACATGACACTATTAAGGGCACCTGGAAACAGACAAATGGGAAACCAGAAATAGCCCAATGGAAAATTCCAGAGGACTGTACCTTATCGTGACTAAAACTATTGTTGGATTAAAATAATTTAATTGAATTAAGTGGGTGCAGGGGATGACACAATCCCATGGGGCCACTTCATTATATTTGTGGCCCTGACATTATCAGTGCCTTCAGGGGGACAGCAGTCGGTAAAGTATGGTACTGGAGTGCTCCCTGTCACTGCGCTGTCTGGAGGGAGTCCCCTGTCGTCCCCTTAATACAGTATGTCCCTGCAGGCTGATACCATGTCTCCTGCAAGTTCCCCCTCACATGCTACCACCAAACTAGGTCTTATTTTCGGGGTAGGTCTTATACTACAGGAATCTTGAAAAATAGTGCTAGGTCTTACTTTCGGGGTAGGTCTTATTTTCAGGGAAACAGGGTATGAGGCTCTCTTTAGTTTAATATCTTGCTGCTATTGTGTGTACAATGGCATATAGTCAATAAAGAAAAATTTCCATTAAAACAAACCAAAAAAGAATTCCATGCTGAGATTTGACATGTTAGCCCCCTAAGCTGTCTGCGGGTCCTCACGAGCCTCCCAGGGGTAAGGGAGTGCTGCACATGTTTTGAAGAAGTAGTGTTTATAAACAACTGATGCAGAATATATAAATTTGATTATATCTACATGCATGAGGAATGAGAAGGTTCATTTTTCAATTTAAAAATAATAATTATATATCAGTTCTTTACTACAGTAAGCTTGTAGTACTACAGGAAGCTTGTAGTTCCTTTTCCCTTATGTATGTTATTTTCCTCCTTATACAGAAATAATCTCAGTCGAGCTTTAGGTAGTGCATCTGTTTACATCCAATTACCCCAGACTCTGTCTAGCAGTGGTGTCCCTAGCCTTTCTTCTGCCCGAGCAAGAAATAGTGATGGTGCATGCCGCCCTCTGCAAGCTCTGTAGATAAAATATAAGACGAAGGGTCGGCATTGGCGTTCCTTAACTACAAAGAATGTAACAAAAAATGCAAACTAGAAATCCGGGCAGCTAAAACTGAGTGCGAAAAGCATATCGCCGCAGATAGTAAAAAGAACCCCAAAAAATTATACCACTATATTAACA
>NW_017306519.1:826635-871411 GCF_000935625.1 Nanorana parkeri | reverse complement strand
AGCAACATTAGCGATAAACTGTTTAAAATTAACTCCATTACAAAAACTAGAGGCCACCACCTAAAATTGGTGGAAAAAAAATTCCAGCACAAGGGGCGAAGGGGGTTCTTCACAGTAAGATCAGTTAGGGTCTGGAACTCACTGCCACAGGCGGTGATTTCAGCAAATAATGTGGAATTGTTCAATAAACTTTTGGACGATTTCTTAAGGGACCGTAATATACAGGGGTACAGGTACTCCTAGAATGAGATCCTAATAGGTTGGACTTGATGGACTAATGTCTTTATTCAACCTCAAATACTATGTAACTATGTAACATCTGCAGAGCCTAGCTCTTAGCAACTTGGGGTGCTCTGGCCAGCATCCTGCCCAGCTCCTGGTAAACAGTGATGTCACTGGTTGCCAGGAGCTGGGAGGGATGCCAGGCACCCCAGGTTGCCATGAGCTGGGTGGAGGGATGTGTATGGCCCTTACACAGCCCCCTACCTGGCTTTTAGCAACCTGGGATACTCTGGCTGGAAAGCGGGTGGCAGGCATACTGCAAACATTCAACAATGTTTAAAGCAAACATGAGATGCTGCCAGAGGCAATTGCCTCATTAAAACTGGAAAAAATATAATGGCGGACCTGTTCGTGACAGATAGGATGTAACAGACATCCTACTACCCATAGATCTAACATGGGCCAAAACAGCTCAGTTTTTGGGGTTAAAAACTGAACGGACACGGATGTGTCCCCTGCCGATTGGAATGGATGGCGCCCATATGAAATGGGGCTTTACGCCAGCTCCGCTCCTAGAAGTATCTTTCCTGTCCACTGACTGCTGCTTCCTTCCATCTTTCATTGTACACATCAGCAGACCCATAAAACTCCTGGCAGTACTATATTACACTTATTAAAACAAGTCAACTCTATATTGAGCAGTCACGTCGTTATTATTAACTTGTAAGCCAAAAAAAATGCACTCACAACATTATCTACTCATAGGAGATTCAGCCCTATGGAAGGACGCTGGAAGCTGGAGCAAATATACAGCAAGCAGGATTTCATTTTCAGAATGGCACGCTAAAATGCACAGGTGCCTTATAAATTAGTGGTATGTTATTGAATTCTCCTCCGTAATGTCATCTCTTCTGCTGAGCTGCACCGTACACTAGAAATAACAGTCCTGCAGTCTGGACTGATCATAATGAACGCAAGTGGCGAGCACTCATCGGTCACATGGGCACATGACTGCACTGCCCAATGAAAAACTCTTCAGAGCCAAGGACCAGGTCTTCATAAGTAAGAAGGGCTCCTTATTGGTCGGCACACTCATGTAACCAAGCTGACCAATGAGCGTTTGCAATTTGTGACCATTATGATTCAATTCTAGTGTATCGTGTACAGATCACTGCTCCAGCTGGCAGAGGCATCACAATTTTTAAAATGTTGTGAAAAGGTGATCTTACTCTTTAAGGCCTCTTTCACATGGGTGGCAAGCTCTACCGCTCCTCTGAAAAGCACCCCACGTTCGCTTTTAAGAGGGCAGCTGAGCAGCGGCTTGCCACTGGGGTTTTCAGGTGGTCAGTGGGGCTCTCAGCAGGCCAGTGCGGGGCTCTCAGGTGGTCAGTACGGGCTCTCAGGTGGCCAGTGCAGGCTTTCAGATGGTCATTGCAGGCTTACAGGTAGTCAACGGGGATCTAAAGTGGCTAGTGCAGGCTTTCAGGTTGTCAGTGGGGCTCTTGGGTGGCCAATGGGGCTCTCAGGTGGCCAGTGGGGCTCTCATATGGCCAGTGGGGCTCTCATATGGCCAGTGCAGGCATTGTAAGTGGGGGGGGCTCTGACACTGGTACTTAGGGAGTTTTGTCTAAAGCAAGTCACAGCAGTAAATAATCAGATAAACAGAAGCAGCTTTGCTTTATTGGTGTTTTTTATTTCACGATAAGAAGGGAGGAAAGGAGAGTATTGGACAAAAAAAATGAGCTGAAGATGGATATTGAGGGACAGAAGAAAGCTCGGGGTTCCGTGGGAGCAAACTGGTCTGTAAAAGACAAATAATGACAGAGGTCAGAGGTCACTGAGATACAGAGCAGCCACCCACCCGCAGCTAATTTTTAACACACAGTCAATATTGATAGAACCAAGTCTGTCTAGATGCATCACTAGTGTGCTTGCTGTATACTTATTGGAGGTGCTGGCTTCTTTCTGAAAATACTATTATGTCTGACTGTCATTCCGATCCCCTAACTTCAATACTTTCCGAGTCGCTGACCTGGAGCAAGCATGGGTGAGAGAAGCCTTTAGATGGGGGGGCAGTGGCAGTCCGCACGTAATCGTTCATGGTCCAATTGCATGCGGTTTGGAATAGACATCTATCCTGCATCCAGGCACAATCACCTATCCCACACTGCAGGTAATCATACCATGAACGATTACATATAGACTGCCACTGACAGATTCGGCCATCTGAACCGGCACACCTGGGACTCCTGCCAAAGGAATTCATAGGTTCTTGTTGCAGGAGTCCCAGAACACGGCATAAGGCCAGGTGTGAATGGCACCTAACAAGCTGGTGTATGTGGAAGAATTGGTTATTATGGCCAGAACAGAATTTGTAGATGCTCCATGGAGCCCTGTGTGACTATGTGGTACATGCTTGTAAAATAAATAACAAACTTACCTAGACACCTTTAGGGAAACAAGTTGCTGTAAAGACAACAAGAGGTCAGAGGTCAGTTATGAAGCATATTGTAAGATCCATAGTACATGTTCTATGCCATGTGCTTCTTTTCAACGTGCACCCAAAACTGATATTTCACTTTAGCGAGGCTCTGTGAGGTATCCCTTCCATGGCTGCCAGTACTACCCTCCCCCAACTCTATTGAAAGAAAACTTCACCTTTGCTAATAGAAACGTCATTAAATATCAGCAGGGCCTATGATTTTTAAAAAGCAGCCAAAAATTCAAAGGTTGCTTCTCCTCATAGATCAAACCTAGGAGCACTCTGTAGACTTTTTGATAACACAATACCCTGGACACACCATTTTCTGCTTTTGTAACCAGCACATTGCTTTTCCCAGACGTCTGCACAGAGATGAGATCAAATTAGAGCTATCCTCTGCAGCAGGCACTTCCTATATAAACTGTATAGTTAATTTAATTGCACAGTTCAGACTAAACATATGATAACACTAAAAGCAGGACTGTTCATCTTGAACTTGTTTAGAAAGATTCCAGCAAGGGCACCGGCATAGTCTAACTAATGTTTTTAAAAAACGGCAATTTCCCACTCGCCGAGCTGCGCGCGCGAGGGGGCGTGTCTGAGCGGACGTCTAGAGACGCCCGCTCAGATCTAGAGAGCTCCGGGCTGGCCGTTTTTCTACTACGGCTGGCCCGGAGGCAGTTAAAGGGTACGTTACATGCATGGGTACACTGCAGTGCCATTCATATTGATTGGCACCCCAACGCATTGGGGGGCCATTTTGAATGTGATAGCTTGCGTCACTGCAACGTAAAAAGTCAGCCTGCACTAGTAAAGATCCATTGTAGTACATTGAGTAGCCCACTCAAATGAATAGGCTGCCTTTGCACAGCACACGCCAAAGCTGGTCAGAATGTTGGGTGCCACAAAAAAAAAATTTGGAAAGTGGGATTATCACCCTTATCACCCATGTGATTTTCAAATGAATTATATTCAAACAGGTGTCTGTGGTGACTGTTAAGTACAGGTCTCTCTGGGGCAGCTTTACTGGTTCTTTCTGCTTTGTCTTTCAGGTTGCAACCTGCCTGCTGTTGCTAGGAAGATTTACCTCGGTTGCAGGGCAGATCTTCACCCAGTTGAGCACTGGATTGGTTTTTGGCGGGAAAACAGCTAGCCAATAAGTGTAACCTTTCACCTCTATAGTCCCCCGTCACTGGGCAGGGTCAGCAGTTACCTCAGGGCCCACTGACACCATCAAGAGTGTGTTCCAGTGCCTTTGGCCTCTGGAATGCATCCTGGCAGGTTCACTTTGTTTTGAACTCAATGTCACCGCAGTCAGGCCCCCCGCCCGCAGTGCGATTAGTGCCTGCGTTCTGGTCCAGTGCAATCTGCAAAAAATAGTGCATGCATAATTTTTTGCAGATCGCACTGGACCGGAATGCATGGCACTTATGTGCTACGCGTTCGGGTTCCGGCAATCGCACCGCAGGGGCGCGGCTGCTGTGCCATTGAGTTTAATGTACTGCCACACCCCCTCCTGCCCCAAAACAAAGTGAGCCGGCCAGATTACAATCTAGAGGAAGAACGCACTATTGATGGTGTGACTGGGCCCTCTGGGCTGGCAGCTGGACTTACCCCAGGATTATCTTCAGCCTCCCTTTTGACCACCCCCGTCTATTTTCCTTTGTCACAGTCAATCTCTATGGGGTAATGTTGCCCACTTTGTGAGTGAACATTGGTTAGTAAATAGTAATGGGGTTGGTGTAAGTTATTGCTGCTTGAGTCTTAAAGACTAAACATGGTGGTCTGGTAAAGGTTATGAGAACAGTGGTTCTGTTTGATAATAAAGGTTATTTTATGATTAACACTGATTCAAACCCAATAAAGGGTTATAATATTTATTTTCCTAATTTTGTTTACACTTTTTTATTTTTTTACACTTTGTAAAAAAACAACTTTTTTTTGTCAGTTTATATCAAGCAGTCACTATCACTGCTTGATAAATTAACTTTTTACATTTTTGGCTATTATTAGGCTGCTCCAAACTTAGGTACAGTTAATAATAACCTTAGAGACTGATCCTGACAGCATGTGCCCAGACGATCAGAAGTGATACAATGTATCTCTGTGCCTGAAATGTATGTCTTGTATCTCTTTGCTTGAAATGTGGCTGTCAAAACGAATAGCAGAGAGGTGAGTCACTCTGCTACCTCTCCACTATTTTCAGCTGTCAAATACGGATTGCTATTTAGCACTCCAGTATTTGCATGTAGTGGCTTCATTCTTTCATTAATGAAAGAAAGAAGCTTTTACAAAAGCTTAACTATTTCATTAATGAATGCCTCAATACTGAGGCATTCATTAATGACTGGTAACCGCTGAGAATCAGCAGTTACCGGCATTACAGAGCCTTAAATCACTCATCACGTACAGTGTACGTGGCCAGTCATATATAGGCTCTTTGTGGCGGGGCGTACAGTGTAGTCTCCCATCATGAAGGGGTTAAAGGAGAAGTATTGGGAGAGTAAAATGTGCTCTTCCCAATATTTAAGTTGCCCATACACTGTACGATTCTTGTACGAGAATCGCGGGCAATCCCGCAATCGTACGATAATCGTACAGTGTATGGAAGGCGTGTGGCCTTTCTACTGTACGGTCGCACGTCTTCCGTCGAACAAGCAGGCTTGAAAACCCGTCGATAATCGTACGATTAGTGGCCTGCTTGTTCGACAACTGTGTGCATCGGCGCACACTGCTTGTTTGCAATGATCGGAAGCCCGCCCCTCAGCCGTGTGGGCTTTCGATGATCGCAAGTACGATCTGCCCGTCAAGATGGGCAGGTCGTACGAGCTTTCAATAAGCTTACGACCATCGCAAGACAAAAGTCTTGTGATGGTCGTAAGGTGTATGGGCACCTTTAGAACCGACATGTGACACTATAGATCGAGAGCTGAGAGATCACAATCCATGGTCTTCTCCCTGCAGAGAGTGATGATTGTCAGTCATTCCTAGCCACAGGGATTCACCCTCCCTTCTCTGTTCCTTCAGCACTCATTGGAGGGACAGACAGGGGAGGAGACGGGCTCAGCTGGCTCTGGCTCTAGAGAGGCAGAGCCAGATATCAATCAGGTTGGATCCTGACAATATTGTGGGCAGTAGCCGGCTAAATGATGACTTTGGGTCACAGGAGAACATTAGTAAATATACTCCTTTGACCCAAACGAGGCCTTAAAGCGTCATTAAACCTTTGTTACTTTTTTTCTTCTTCATGGTGGCCAGACTTGCTAAACAAAAGTTAGTTAATTTATCGTTTATTTTTATTATTTTCTTTATTTCCTCGTTCTCAAGTGGGGTCCAGACCGCAAGCCGGTGTGCAGCTGGCCCCCCTTGCAGTCATAACTTGACTGACAGCAGAAGAAGCCTATTACTCCTCTGCCCTCAGTACCCTGCAGGTAAGTGTGGTGTTTTAACCTCCACAATGGTCCTGAATATGGAAAATTAGATTCCTTTCTCTGGCTCCACCCTATGTGATTTTTAAAGACATCACATAATGATGACACAAAAGACTCCAGCGTACCCAGTAGCACAGTGAAAGGCCTGCTGATTTGGGCTCTAATGTATTATAGAATACTTGTAGTGGACTTTTTGAATTTAGCATAGTTGCAGCGTTTCCTGGATAACATCAGCAGTTATTGATCTATTTTGCTCAGTGCCTAAAGATTTCCGTGCCGTTTTGCTTCCCTGCTCAGCACAGTTAACCGGACGATCTATCCAGTATGTGGATGGGGCTCACATGCTTCAAGAGCTGCTGCAGTTTATGCCATAGTTACCTTTATCATGAAATTTTATATAGTTTTGGACCTGGAGACCCACATCCTTGAGATGATCTTCAAACTGTTTAACTCTGTCATCGGAAAGCTTGTCTTTTCTCCCTGTAAAGGAAACATTATTCATATATGAAACACTATCATCCAAGGTGCCAAAATGGTAAAGCACTGCTCTGCATGTTCGGCTAGGTCGAAGAGCAGAAGGAAGGCTCTAGCAGGTGGCGGCCAATAGGAAACTAGCTAGCTCCACCCAATTGTTTTTTTAAGTTCTTTTTTTTTTTTATTTAACTACTTTTTTTTTTTTTTAAATATTAAAAAATGTTAATGTCACTGATTTGCTATTCTGCTCAGTACGACGGAGCGACATTCGGCTAGTCACTCACTGCCATTCGGGCCCTATGTGAATAGGGGCGCACAGCAGCGAGTGAGCTGCTGGAGCTTCAGCTCAGCCGATCCACATGTTGGATCGGCTGAGTCGAAGTCCTTCTGCCGAAGGCAGCCGATGTATTGCTGAAATTAGCTGTACTGAGCCTTAGTGAATAGGTGAATGTTGTTCGGCTCACTTCACTTTGGTTGTATTATTCGGCAGCTTTGTGAATAACCCCCAAATGTCCATTACAAGAAATTCGGATCTGTCTGTATTTTGTTCAAAATGAAACTAAATCGGACATGTGACTGTTCTCTAGCCACTCAGATTTTTGGGTGTTGGGGGTTGTATTACAGGTAAGGTCATGTGACTTCATTCCAAAACGAAAATTTCCAAAAAGTCTTGTCGTCTGTGGTCCTATTGATTGAAGGTGATGAGGAGGCAAAGGCCATGTACTTCTCAATCGCTAATCAAAGAGAATTTTTTCAGGCGGGTATGCCAGACGACAAGACTCTTCTAACAAAGATTCGCAGTCAGGAATTTCCTGGAGAAGTGGCACCATCTATCCTCACTCCTCGTCGATGACCTCGCAACAATCCTTACTTAAGAGTAAGTTTCTACATTTTTTTCCTTGATCCTTTTTCCCTTGAGCGCTGTATTTTGGTACATTGTCCTTATAACTTTCCACTGCATTCCTATTGACTGTAAGAGGTACTGCATCTAATTACATGCACTGCTCCCCTAAAGGCTGTGGGTGGCACTGCACTTAATTACATGTACTACTAGCCTACTGGATGTGAGAGATACTGCACACACACTCCAAGTTCTAGACTGGCAATGCCAGAAAATGTGTTTATTTCTATATACCTGCTTACTTAGTGCTTTCTGCAACAAATTATTAAAAGTGTTGCAGCCAGTTCATTGATTTATTTGCCAGATTCAAACACTCTCATTCAGGCATGCACCAAAATTTTGGTGCAAATCTGAGGTCATCTTAAGCTGGTATTTTTCTAACAGGATTATTTACAAAAGGGTGAAGAGTTTGGAGAAGGCTGGAGAAGTGAACAATCTATGACAATATAGCTGAACTGGAAAGTGAACTGAATTGGAGAATTTTTCCAAATCAGCTATGTTGTCCTAGATTGTTCACTTCTCCTGCCTTCTCCAAACTCTTCACCCTTTTGTGAATAACCCTGTCAAATTTTCTCATTCTCCTTTCCTTTGTGCATTGGTGAAACAAGCTGACCGTCCATACACATCCCCCTCGTTACTGTTGCCCCTCCTCACTACACTACAGTACAGTATTTTCACCACTCTGGTATTGGTGTATATTGTACAGCTGTTTTTGAATTATAACATAGGTGCAAGTGCTTCTTAATTTTGGTGCACACGATCAGACATTTATAGACACTGTCTATATAGCACGTTTAACACAATTAAGTGCGGCTGGCACTACACCAGATAGAATTAGTCCTATACCATTGTTAATTTGGCTCGCAGAAAAATGCATTGATGTCCACACCACAAAACGGATGTATTTCCCTTTTTAAAAATAACAACTATTGTACTTATATATACAGCACCCATACTGACTGTAAGCAGTGATGTAACACATTAGCAGGGTGTTAGGTACCCTGAATATTGTGCCTCCCATTATCAATGTTCCCCATGACAATAATTACTGCATATGTACTTACCCCAAAGTTTAACAGTCATGCACGTGTCTGGGCCAATCTGGGTCTTCGTAAATTCCACTAAAAATGTGTCATAGTCAGTCCCAGCCATGACAACTTCATTATCCCCGTGAACTATGGTGAAAAAGAGTAGAGAGTATATTGTGTGGTCACATGAGATAAAAAGTGAACCTGTCACAAATCTGGGCAACTTAAAGACATAAAAACAGCTGTGATGGACAGCCATATGAGTCAAAAGGAGTTTGAGAACCGAGCATTCGTCTTCTACCCCAGTGGGAATATTGTGTTACTTTAAACCTGGCCATATACTTCAACTGGCTCATTCATGGGCTGAATGAGGAAAAAACACTCGATTGGAGACTCATGGGGGACCCATGCTAAATAGCATGGATGGGGCAATCTCCTCTGATGGCAATTGTATTAGTGACAACCGGAACCTGTGACTGTCAGAATACCCAAACAGCTGCAGCTGGCCAACAATTTTCCACCTGGCTCATTCGACAATAGGTGATTGAAAAATTGACTTTTGTCAAACTGGGTGGTGCCAGCAGGGCAACCCACAGACCACATTTCAGCAGATTCAGAAGGAATTGGCCAACATTTGATAAGATATGCACAGGACCGAATTTACCCACCCAGCCGCCCCAAGGCCGTGTTCGGCAATGCCCCCCTCCTCCTGCCGAGGGAATGCGGGGGCTGCAGGGTTGGTTTTAATTTTTCTATGTTTTTTTTTGTTTCTCTCCTTTTTTTAACTTTATCACTTTTTTTTGTCTCTATCACACAGGAGCTAACAAGTTACTGTGTGATAGCATTTGGAGGTGACAGGTTCTCTTTATTGAACCTGTCACCTCCAATACAGGAGTTCTAGCACAGCACTGTAACTCCTGTGACAGGTGGGAGGGGAAGAGCACAGCTCTCCCCTCTCACTGTCTACATGCAGCAGCAGGGTACTTCTAGTTCTAACCCTCCCGCTCGGCTTACAGCTCTTCATTTTGAAGGCGGCGGCATCGAGGATGGAGTCGGGAGGATACAGCATGGAGAGAGGTAAGTGCAGGGGAGGGAGGGGGGCGGCAGGGGGAAGACGGACCGGCACTCTGATTACAAGTGTTCTCGGCAACATCGCCGAGAACAGTTGGAAAGAAACAAGTAATTTCTCCTATTCTACATTTAGCCCTGCTTGTGCAAAGCAGGGCTAAATGTAGAAAGTAAATTACCGTCCGGCGCCCGGAACTCTATGTTCCGGGTGTCGGGTGATTGAAACCTGTGCCGCCCCTCTGCTCAGTGCCGCCCCGAGGCCGGGCCTCGGTGGCCTTGCCGGGAAATCGGGCCCTGGATACGCACAGGGTTGGATTAGGGGAGTGGAGATATTCCCCCATTCGAATCTCAATCAGATGTGACAACTGCTGGGTATCATAAGTACCCGCTCCCTGTTCAGACCTGCCATCACAACACCTGGCTTACAGTACTGACTACCTGTGCGGCTCTTATGGTGGCCACACACAATATGATCATACCATTGATCATTCCTTGTAACTAAACTTAATTTGAAAAAAACAAATCACATCTCAAAGACCCTTAATTTGATTGATTTAGTGAAGTTTTGATTCTGCAAAGTCAATGGGCCAAAGTAGATCGGTATCAATTGCTTCAGATCAATCAAACAGATATCTGCGTTTATGTCTGGGAACCGAACGCAATTGAGATCTGTCCTATTTTCAATTGATATTTTCAAGTGCCATCATGTGTGTTACTAAGTTAGATCATTTTTATTGATACCGAATTGCTGGTTTGCTATCGCTCGTACCTAAAGCAATAACAAATGTATAGATTTTGTCATTTACACAGTCTGTTTGAAAGGTCTTGGACTGTAATATTTTGCTTATAGTCATTAACCATAACAAATACCATAAAATAAACTCACCGGTTTTACTTTTATAGTGGCCTTCTTCCACAATTGTCATGTCGACATCCATTTGCTGACAACCATCCTTTCTGCGCAATGTGGAGAAAAAAGTTCTCATTAATTTCTAGTCCTTTTAATTGTAAAATCCAATGTCCACATTATATGTCCACAATAATTATTATTAAACAGTGCTGTAGAAACTATGGTTGATAAAGTTGTGCAATGTCCGTATTTAACCCATTTGCTGCCAAGGTGTTTATTGTACACACGTTATAATCCACATTTTAGGCCTAAAAATGACTTAAAAAGTGACATATTTCCTGAAAGCAGGGGCCCTGTAGAATAAAATGGCAGAAGTTACAAATTTTTACGCCTTATGATATTAGTGGGACTCTAGTATCTAATCCAAAATTTCTGTTAAAAAGTTAAGTTAATTTTAGTGCACAAAAACACAATATAATACCTATTTTTTGGTAAAATATAAAAGATGAGAAGCATCCTTTGCTATCTGCTGTTTATTTTTGTTGTCTAGACTGCAGCTGCTGCTGTCAGGACTACAAAAAAAAGACATAGGAACAATAGCTAGATTGTTATTGGCTATTTCAATTTCTAATAGCCAATAGCAAGCCGGCTATTGCACCTGCCCTCTGCTGCTGTCAGTCAGTAGTGGTGGACCTGTTGGAGAACTTCATGTCCACCTCTGCTGATTGACAGCAGCAGGGGGCGGGTGCAATAGCTTGTCTGCTATTGGCTATTGCAAATTGAAATAGCCAATAGCAATCTAGCTATTAGTTCGTATGCCTTTTTTTTTTTTTCTGACTGACGGCAGCAGCCATTACCGAAACCCCCCCCACCCCCAAAAAAACAGACAGTGCAGAAAGGTTTACTCTGCTAGATCGAGCAGAGTAAACCTTTCCGGGAGAAAATGTTTCTCTCCCGGGTGTCCAGGAGCCGCGATCTAATAGCGGGAGACTCTTGGAACATCCGGTAGAGTTGAGATGTCTGCAGGAGGGACAGGTGTGAGGGGGTGGCACCCTTTACCGGCCAGTGGAAGTGATCTGGTGCTCAACTGCCAGAATCACTTACAGTGTAAAGTTGACAGTCAGTCTATTTGCAGGGGCCCACATCCAGCGCCATAAGGGATATAGCACTGGCAGTGAAAGGGTTAAAGCTGACCTCCAGCCAGTTATAAAAGACACAAATGATGTAAAACATAGCGCAAACATCGGGGCATTTTGACAAGTACAAGTACTTGTCAAAATGCCCTGTTTTTACAGGGGGTGGGGGTCGGGGAGGGGGGCGCAAAAATGCACCTTGCCTACCTTGACTAAAATCCTAGCACCGGCCCTGAATGTAACAAGTGTATTTTGTGCATGCATGAAAGCATTATAAGTACCTGACTTTGACTTGGTATCAGTTGGAGAAGCAGCACAGTCAGAGCCTGGCTCTGTTGTAACCATACTCACTATAACTAAACCTCCGTTCACACTTGTTATTTTTAGAGCTTCCTGCTTGTTCTGTTTGTTGTTTGCCTGTGTAGTTGTGCTGCATTCTTGTGTCATGTCCACTATGCCATGTCTTTTGCCACTAGTTTCTGTGCTAAATACAGATACGAACATTTTAAGACCGCAGAAAAAAAAAAGCATGGTCTGTTTTAGAACAATCAAGTTTACAGATTTGGTATGCTAAACAAATACAAATAAAATTAGCTTAAAGTGACATTAAAGTCAAATTTGTTTTTCTCTCCCCCCTCCCACCCCCCATGTTAATGTTAGCACTTACCTTAAATGATGTCTTTTATTCCGATCTTCTTCTTCTTTCCCATGTTTTCATCTGTCCCTCCAGCGGTGCGGCAGCTCTCCGATCCAGTGCTGACACCTCTATGCTTGCAGGCACTTCCGATCCAGTGGTGTCTGCAGGCGGGCGCAGGCGTCCATAGACTTACCTTAGACGCCCCAAGATCCTTTGCGGCCGTACAAGCAGTTCCTGATTCTCGCCGCTGGAGTGCGCAAAGAAAAAAAGGTAAGTTTAAACCGCTGTTTTAGCGGGTTTTTTTTTTTAAACTGTTTGCCTATATCTACTGCTTGATAGCAGTAGATATAGGCAAAAAAACGGGAGGGTTTAGAACCCCTTTAAAGGAGAACTATGGGGTTAAGGCTTTTCCCCATAGTTCTCCTTAGGGTAACGGGAGGACACAAACTAGCGTCCTCAGTATACTGAGACCCTGCAGCTGAAGCGGATCCCGACAATTGTGTCTGGATCCGCCCAGCTGTGTGAGTGACAGCTGGCTCTGCCTATCTAGAGGCAGAGCCAGCTGTACCCGCCCCCTCCCCGTCCGATCCGCCAGACAGCGCTGGCGGATCGGAGCAGGGAGGGGGGAATCCAGCCCCTCCCCTGTCACGGCAGAGGGCTGTGACAGGATCGAGAGGTGAGCGAACGCCGGTATGTGTTTGCTCACCTCCCGATCTACTGAGCCGACCTGTGACAGTCTCATTGTCACAGGTCGGCTAGAACTATGAGGTGAGTGAAAAGCACTCACCTCATAGCTCTCCTTCAATGTTGTTTCCTAAAAGGAGAAGGAAACGCCCCAATCATAAAACAGGTCAAGGGCAATTTCTTCCCATACCAGTTGATTCTTGCAGTGATCTTTATATTGCTAGTGCGTGGGATCAAACAGCAACAGCCTTACCATGACCAAGCGGATGAAGACATCCATCATACTGCAGCCTTCTCTCTCCATCTACTTTGTAGCCTGTATAAAGTAGAAGTTGCTAGGGAAGGAGCCCTGTTGTTATGCCAAAAAAAAAAACCCAAACACACATGTACATGTGGTTTTGCTGCAAATCTGTTGAGGTTCATGGCACCAAGAACACACTTTGTTGCCCCCAAAAAAGCACATGCAGCATTTCCAAAATCACGCAACAGCAAATCGCATGGATGTGAACTGGTTACCACAGGAAATGATGGGATTCCTCATGTTGAGTACTGACTCACAATGCATAAATGTGAATGGGGCCTAAATGATATCATTCTAAGCCATGCCCACTCTAAATAAGCTATACTTTCCATCACACCACCAAAAATATGTGTTTTCCATGGACCAAAAGGTAGCATCTCTAATACTTCACCACAGAATATCATTTTTTATTGACAGTCCACCTTGTAGCTTTATGGTAATGGATACTTACGTCTGAAAGGCCATTGTGCACTTCATGTGGTCCTTGTTCAGTGAAAAGATAATAACGGGAGACGGCATATGCTCTTTTTTCATTTGCATGAAGGCTTTGCAGTTGGATGCTGCGGCAATTCCAAACCAAGTACCTAAGATCTGCAAAAACACAGAGCAATAAAAAAAAGTAGACCATGAAACCAAACTGATTCTTTTTTTAAAATACATTTTATTTATGTTTTAGCATGCCTCCCAACTGTCCTTCATTTGGAAGCAAATGCCCCTGTCCCTCTTTCCTCCTCAGATGTCACTCCCAGGATAATTTTAATGCGGGGCAAAAGGGGCAGGTGCCCTGGGCCCAGTCATTATAGTGGGACCCAAAGCAGCTGTCCCTTGAGCCCACAAAAGATACACAAGTGGCACCTAGGGTTGCCAACTGTCCGGAATTCACCGGTTTTGAATGCTGTGTCCGAGTTTCATGGCATCTGAAATCCAGACATAAAATGCCAGACAGACCATTCTGTTTACTATGTGATTGTATAGTGTTGCTCCACCCCGCCATATGGTGTTTAGCATGGTAGGTAGGGTCGGAGGGCCAAGAAAATGTTTGCCTGGGGTCCAATCAATATTAAAGACGGCCCTGGTCCCTCCTTTTGGTCTGATGTACAGATACCTATGAAAAGGTTCTGTTTACCAAAAGTGTTATTCTGTACTAAAACCTTCATCTTATCTCTTTATTATCTTGTTTGCTCTTTTGAAAAGCCATGATACAAAAAAAAAGGGTGAAAAACAACAATTTGGGGTTTCACCATTCATTTTTGGCATATTCATTTTCGATGGTCCGCATAACTGGAAGTGTGGAAGGAGTGTGTCTATTGCCTAAATACATTGTACTGAAAGGTGTCCCTCTTTCTCATCTCAGAAAGTTGGGAGGTATTCTTTAGTATATATTCACAAAGTTTCAAATGTAACAAACAACGCAGTTAACAGTTATAATACAAAAACCATAAGGGGTGGAGATTCATATTCAGTTATACACACTCAAGTTAAATAAAATAACATTTTCTTTCTTATATTGTCAGTCTAGTCATTAGTTATAAAAGAATGCCATGAACCATAGATGCCACACTAATTTTAACTGTGGGCTGCCCAAAAGAAATGGAACACATTCCTCTATCTTCCCTAAATAGTGTGGATGGACAAATCTCCCCTTTTGGGCTATTGTATTCTGACAGCCAGGGCCTGCTGTGGCTCCGGCTGATTGGCTGTAGTAACTGTTTGACCAACAATTTTCCGCTGAGCAGTGTATAGCCAGGAGCTTTATCTCATGTGCAGCTGTTTACATTTAGGAAGCCCAACTCCAAAATTCAGTTCCCTAACAAATGTAGGATACAAATATGAGGTTTTCACTGCAATACTTACCGTACCTTCTCCCCAGTGCTGTTCAGCAGACAGTCCTCTCTTTGTCCAGCAGAGGGCCGCTCCTCTGGAATGAATGACACCCAGTCATTCAACCACTTCCTTTGAGCCAGACTGTTATGGACACACCCCTGGGGTGCAGGATCACACAGTCTGGGCTCACAGCATACTGCTGCAAAGGACTGCGCTCCCATATCACAATGTAAAAGCCACTCTGCAGCACTGAGGACCACACACTGTTGACACAGGAGAAGATACCCCACTGGATTTCTCCTGGATGCAAGCTATATGTAAACTCTAACAATCAACTTCTACTATTTGCCCCTTATTTTTGGTCTGCTAAATATACCAATGAATGAATGTTGTCATATATATATTCAATAAATGCAACAAATACCTGTTGATTCTTCCTGAAATCCAGTGCTGTCCTGTTCACTATGCAGTTTTATCTCACACAGTAAGGCCTTGTTCACACCAAATGCCGAGCAGATCCGGTCAGGTTTCTGCACACGCACGCTAGTCTTTTTTTTTTTTTTTTTAGTTTAACATGGGCTTTCAGTGCATTACAGGCATTTGCATGCGTTTTTGATGCGCTTTTGATGTGTTTGCAGATCCAGAGCAGATGCAGAGCAGGTAACATAGGGCCTGCTGCATTTTTTTTACCTGCTCTGGATCTGCACGCTGCGATGTGAACTGGAGCTCAAAATACCATTGGAATACATTGGACGCAGTTTTGATCCAATCGGCACCTGCTCTGGATCTGCGCCGCGCTTGCTGTGAACTAGCCCTAATATTAGTCCAACTTACCTCTGTGAACTACAAAACACCTCATACCTAAGTTATGGAGGGTGGCCTGGAGTACTTAAACACTTCCTACCCTAGGGTGACAATGTTTGCTCCTCCAAAGAATCAGTACAGTGAATGAGTGTTGTCCCCCAGGATACGAAATGTGTGTAAATGGCAGGAAGATAATTAGGTGAAAGCAAAGGTAAGTGATTAAACAAAGAAAACTAAATGCAGCCACCACATCTAAGAGCAGGCAAGCTGAAACATATTACAATTTTGGTCTTGGATTTACATACCCTCTAAGGTATGCATGTATGTATGTAGAAATTTGGGATGGGGTCCACAGGAAGGCAGAAGCTTTGGGGTGTGTGTTTGAGCCGAATGATGGAGTTGGGCTTTAACATTGTTTATATAGACCTGAAGTGCCCAAGCCTTTCCAGTGCCAAAACATTGCCTTCCTGTCATAGAACAGCCATAAAACCAGTAGAGGTCTGGAGTGTGTATTTTGTGGATGGTTGTTTACTGTGGCAAGGAGAAAAACCTCTGGAGTATAGAACAGCATTTTTTAGCCTTTTTTCAGTTGTGGCACCCTTTAAAAGTATGCAAAATCTCAAGGCACCCCAGTCTAAACTGTCAAAAATGGAAATGTAAAAAAGGATGTGTGGCCCCTTCAAAATCCATACCAGAACCTTATCCACGACAGGGATCTGGTATGGATTTTAAGGGGGGACCCCACACAAAAACAGTGATCCCCTTCTTCAAATCAGAGCCCCTCTTTACATCAGAGCCTCCCTTTGACATCAGAATCCCCACTTTCACATCAGAATCCCCACTAGAACCCCCCTTTCATACCACAGTCCCCACTTTCACATGAAGAGCCCCCTTCACATCTTGCACATTCACAATGGAAAGGCATGACGATGAACGGAAACTTCAAGACACCTCTGAAGAAGCCAGTAGGCACCCTGGTTGAGAAAGCTGGTGTAGACAATAGTACAAGTTGCAACATTGGTAAAACGCATTCTATAGCTTAGTATTTGCAGGCATAGGATAGAAGCATGTAAGTATATATTTGCCATGTCGCAGGTACACCTGAAACATTTTGCAGGATCTGTTAGGTAGGTTTCATGTAACTTGTATGCTGTATAACACAGTTGATGAATTCAATAGAAATGTACTGATTCCTGATAACTGATTTTTTACACCAGCACAGATGATACGATCTTGCATAGTGAAGCATAGTGACATTTCAGCCAATGATATTGGACATTCAGGTGACATTAACTTGTCTGCTCTTTTCTCCTATCAGCATGCTCCTTGTACTGCAGCACAACTGATTGGCTGCTTCTCCCTCTCTCTGTCTGACCTTTGCTGTAAGAGGACTGCAAGAGGCTGATACATAGTCAAATTCGGGTACTTACTCTGCTTGCATTTACAAAAATACATTTCACAATGTATTAATACAGAGCTGCAATGATGTGTGACTTTTATATCTGTCTACATGGAGTTCAGCTTTCATTTTTGATATGTCTTCCTGGAGTGCAGCTCCTTTGCAGGTATGTATAGAGATGTGTGTGTTTAGCGTAAAAAAATTAGATGTCTTTCCCTTACCTTGTTCTGGTCAAAATCTTTCTGTACCGGTGGCATATCAGCCTGGCACTGTAGAAAGAAGAGTACCACAATGGCTGCAATTTGGATCATGTTTGGTATTGTGCTGAGCAATTACTGTAATGTGATGGATTCTTCTTTTCTATATTTATACACCCCTCCATATCAGGAAGGCGACAGTGCAAATAAGAGCCCATTGTTTGATAAGTGTATTATATAAACGGAAACCAGGCTTCTTATAACAAAGTGGTTGCCAAAATTGTAGAAAATCTTCCAGGATATTCAGTGCAAAGTAGAATTTTTACAAGCACATTCCAGTATCATTTTCACAATAAAATCAGTGATTAGGGTAAAGCTTTAACTATCCCTTAGGTTAGTAATGGTCCCTGTTGGAGCTAGTTCACACCAGCCCCAGTGCGGTCTGGCCCGAATCGGTGCCGGTACGCACTGAATCGCATCCCGGCCGCCTCACTGCTTACTGGGGCGGGAGGGGGCGTGACGCTGCAATGAAGTCAATGCCTGCTTTCTGGTTCGGTAAAAAAAAATTGTGCATGCAGCATTTTTTCTGACCGGACCGGAACACAGGCATTGATGTGCCACGCGTTCCAGGGGCAGGCAATCACACAGCGGCCGGGGGGAGTGGCTGTGGTGCCATTGACTTCAATGCACCACCATGCCCCCTCCCGTCCCCAGAACGCACCGAATCGGGCCGGAATGCACTGGGGCTGGTGTGAACTAGCCCTTATTGTGGTGCAAGTTATTGGTTATAGATGAATCTTTACAGCTGTAGTCAGATTTTAATGAAGCACAACTCCAGCCAAACCCACTTTTTTTTGTTTTTGACATAGTGGGGAGGGGTTAGAATATCTGTTGGGTTTCTATATCCATTGGGAAGATTTTTCCCTCACTTCCCATCTGGATGGCCACACAGGAAGTGTGGGGAAAAAATCTTCGAAATGAAATCGAAACGGCTATAACTTGACAGAGGTTTTACCCTTCCCACTGTTGGAAATGCAACAGCATATACCGATTGTATTACTGACTGTAATTTGTCATTTGAGCTGTAGATGGCGCTGTAGTGCAATGTTAGTCTCTATGTGCATGCTTATCTATGATACACCGGAAGTTTTTTTTTTTCTTTTTAAATAAACATACACATAATGTCTTTATAAGCACGTAAAACTTAATTCAGCATTGCTCAAAATCTCAGTGCTTCATCTAAAAAAACACAAAACCAACAGGTTATGGGCCCAGGCACGAAACAGAACACTGCAAGTCAACAAGAGCCGCATCCAAGCTACTGAAAGATGGAAAGCAGTTCAGATATGAAGTTTGCAATTGCAAAGTTCAACAATAGCAACTACCAGCTATGGAAGTTCAAGCTTGAAATGCTGCTAAGCAAAGACGACTTGTGGCAAGTACTGAGTACAGACAGACCCAGTAATGGACCCAAGAAGGAATGGGACAAGAAGAACAGACAAGCAAAAGCAATTATAAGTCTGCTAGTGGAAGATGACCATCATCATCATCCACATGAGAAAAGAGAATACAGCTAAAGGTATGTGGACTGCATTACAAAAACTGCATGAGCGTTTAAACCTAAACAGTAAACTATATCTGCTATGCAAGGTATAAAAGATGAGGATAGAAAAAAGCCAGGAAATGCGTGAACATGTGAATGCCATGCTGGAAATCATAGAACACCTACGTGCAATTGGAGAGGAAATTAAAGATAACCATGTGATGCCATTACTACTATGCAACCATCCATTGTAATACAATGCTCCTATTAACGCTCTAGAAACCCCACCTGAGCAGGAACAAATACTAGAATACGCCAAAGGAAAAGAAAATATGCACAATGAAGAAAACGAGAAATCCCTTAAGGTGCATGGGAGCACAAAGCAAAACAAAGAAAGCAGAGCGTGTTTTCGCTGTCAAAAGACTGATCACTTGAAAAAGGACTGTTTAATCTGGAAAGCCGAGCAGAGAAAGCGAGAGGCACCTACAAGAGAAAGAGCTAAGGCAGCCAAAAATGAAAATGCAGGCACATCATGGAGCGCTACCTTTAAAGCGACTCAGAACAGTATACCACGCAGATGGTGTATTGACTCAGGTGCAACAAGTCACACGACTTGTGATGAGACCTTTTTCACAGAAATTGATTTCAATACAAATAACAAAGTTTTCCTAGCAAATAGGAAAATTATTACTGCACAAGGTAACGGCCAACGATTCTCAAACTGCATCACACCATCAGGGGACAAGCAGAGTATCCTCGTGAAAAATGTACTGTATGGACCGGAGCTGCGGGACCGGGACGTGGAGCCGGGCAGACGGACGGAGCAAGTGACGGACCGAGCCGGTGGCGGACGGAAGAAAGAAAGAAAGAAAGAAAGGACGGAGAGCGGCAGGACCAGAGGACGGGGAGCCGGACGGAGGACCGGTGGCAGGGACGTTTGGACGGAGGGACTGGTCGGCCAATCAGGAGCAGTGACAGACGAGTTCGAGGAGCAAAAGAAGAGGGAACGGAGGCTGTGACCAAAGGCAGGATCTTCTGGACAAGACGTGACTGGCATCAGGAGCAGGTCGTATGAAAGAGATTGGGGAGAGGGGGCTGTAAAGTGTTCCTTAAGATTTGTACTGCTGTAGAGGGGTAAAAGTGTATAGGAGGAGGGTGTGACATAGTGGGTGAAATCAAATGGGAAAACTTATTTGATAAACTAAACTTTGACCAAAAGTGGGACTGTTTCAAGAACAAATAAAAAAATGCTATTACCATGTGTATACCGCTGGGTAACAAAAGTAAAAGATCAAAAACAAAGCCAATATGGCTAAATAGAACGGTAACACATTAAGGAAAAAAAAGTAACATTTAGTAAGTATAAAATGGAGGGGACAGTATTGGCATTCCAAAACTACAAAGAATGTAACAAAAGATGTAAACTGGTACTCCGGGCGGCTAAAATTGATTGTGAGAAATATATAGCCAAAGTTAGTAAAAAGAACCCAAAATTTTTTATCAGTACATAAACAGTAAAAAGGGGAGAAAGGAACAGATAGGCTCAATAAAGGACATAAATGGGTCGTTACTTACAAACGACAGGGAGAGGACCGAGGCGCTAAATACTTTCTTCTCGTCGGTATTCACAGAGGAAACAGATGGGTTTAATGTACATGAAAAAACACAAAATTTAACAAGAAATACACCTGAGTGGTTGACTGAAACTGTGATACAACATAGGCTTAAACTACTAAATGCAAATAAAGCATTAGGACCCGATAATCTACATCCCAAGGTACTCAACAAGGAGATAACAAGATCATTGTTGCTCATTTTTAAGGAATCCGTAATGGCTGGTAGAGTGCCAAGCGACTGGCGAAGGGCTAATGTGGTACCTATATTCAAAAAAGGGTAAAAATGTCAACCGGGGAACTATAGACCAGTTAGTCTGATATGCGTAGTATGTAAAGGATCAGGGCATATTAACTGATATGCCGCACGGATTTAAGAAGGATCGTTCCTGCCAGACCAACCTGCTGACCTTTTACGAAGAGGTAAGTAAAGATCTGGATGGAGGGAGGCCGGTGGACGTAGTATATCTGGACTTTTCCAAAGCATTTGATACGGTGCCACATAAATGCTTGTTATACAAGTTAAGGGCTATGGGCATAGATGAATTAAGTGTGCACGTGGATAGAAAACTGGCTACAAGAACGTGCACAAAGAGTATCAGTTAATGGCACCTTTTCAGAATGGGCTGAAGTGCCCCAGGGTTCTGTGCTGGGTCCCATGCTTTTTAACCTATTTATTAATGATATCGGGGAGGGAGTGAGCAGCCATGTCTCAGTGTTTGCTGATGATACGAAAATTGGGAGGGTAGTAGACACAGATTTAGACATTTATACAGGAGGACCTGGATAAACTCTGGGAGTGGGCAACTGAATGGCAGATGAAGTTCAATGTCGATAAATGTAAGGTAATGCACCATGGAGTTAAAAATAGGCAAATGGACTATACACTTATGGGAGTGCCACTAGGGAAGTCGGAAACGGAGAAGGATTTGGGGGTCATTATAGACCGCAGATTGAAGAACAGCTCGCAGACAGAGTCCTGTCTTGCATTAAGAAGGGAATGTATTGCAGGGACAAGTCTATAATTTTGCCACTTTATAGATCACTGGTTAGGCCACATCTGGAGTATGCGGTCCAGTTTTGGTCACCAATATTCAGAAAGGATGTCCTTGAGCTGGAAAAAGTCCAGAGGAGGGCAACCAAACGTATTAAGGAGTTCGAGGACCTGAACTATAAAAAAAGGCTGTTAAAATTAAATATGTTCTCTTTGGAGGTTAGGAGATTAAGGGGGGACATGATCTTCTTGTATAAACTATTCAAGGGTGACAACGACATTATTAACAAACTGTTTACGGTTAGCACTGTAACAAAGACCAGAGGGCACAACCACAAATTGGTGGAAAAAAAATGTCAACACACAGGGCGCAAGGGGTTCTTCACACTTAGAGCGGTTAAGGTCTGGAACTCGCTGCCGCAGGAAGTGATCTCAGCTAAGAGTGTGGAATCATTCAAGAAACTCCTGGACGAGTTCCTCGGAGACCATAATATACAGGGGTACAGGTATTGCTAAGAGAAAAATCACACATGCACTCATACACACGCACATACCAGCTCAAACATAAATGCATACACACAATAGGTTGGACTTGATGGACTTATGTCTTTATTCAACCTCAAATACTATATAACTATGTAACAAATAGGTTCAATCAAGGTGATGAATGTACAATTCGAAACAATAAGCAAATCCTCGAAAAAGGAAAATTGGATGAACACCTGTACACACTCATCTCCGCAGACGAACAAGTCAAGACAGCCACTGATAATCCACACAGCAAATGTATTCATCTGTGGCACAGACGACTAGGGCAGAAGCCAAAAAGGATATTATAAAGAGAGGCTTTTCAGAAGATATAACCGTACTGCCCTGACGAATGCTAATGACATGCAAATTCTGTATGGAAGCAAAGGCCACACGTACCCCACTTCCACAGGCACTGCAAAGAAAGACCACCCACCCCATGGAGCTCATACACAGTAACAAGTGTGGATGAATGAAACCTCCCACATCAGGTGGGGACAGATATATTATAACTTTCATTCATGATTATTCCAGGTATGCAACAACTTATCTGATGAAGCACAAGAATGAAAGATCATATAAACTTAAAGAGTTTGTAGCCATGTCCAGCAACAAATTCCAACGGAAACCAGGACTTATATGAACAGACAACGGAGGGGAATACATCATTAGGGAGTGGAATCATATCTGATGAAAAAGGGTATAGTACACCAGACCACCACACCATCCTGGACAAAATGGTGTAGCAGAACGGAAAATTTTACCCTTTTATAGATTTATAGAAATTGCCAGATGCATGCTATCAGATGCCAACCTACCTAAGAAGTACTGGGGAGAAGCAGTCATGACTGGAACATACCTACAGAACAGACTACAATCAAAAGCTGCTGAAAAGCACCCCATTTAAAATGTTGCATGGATCGAAGCCTAGCCTAGGGTACATCAGAATGTTCGGATGTAAAGCTTAGACCTAAGAGAAGCGATCCAAGTTGGAGAACACAGCCATAGAAGGTATTCTGATGGGTTATAGTGAACAAAGTAAGGGATATAGAATCCTCCACCCAAAGACTGACAAAGTGACAATAAGTCACAATGTTTATTTCGATGAGAACCCATCACCAGTAACAATGATCCAGGGAAAATGTGAAGTAAATTCACCCAGTGAACCAGGAAGCTGAGCAAAGTGAAGCCGTACAGGAGTCAGAATAAAAGGTGGAACCCACAATGGATAAGTCAAGTTCCATGTTAAATTCTGTTGAACAACCTGAAATTAGAAAATACACTCAGGCAACAAAGGGAATACTACCGTGCAAGCTGTCATATACTGCAAAGACACAGCATTCTCGAACCAACATCGTGGGAAGACATAGAAAATTACCAAAACGTGAAGCTAATCAATAAGGACAGGCAGCAGAAGAAGAAATAAAATTACACACGGAGCTTCCACCCGATCGCAGAACTATAGCATGCAAATGGAATTTTAAAGGTGAAGCTTGATGCAGAAGGAAATGTCCACAAATACAAGCTCAGATTAGTTTTCAAGGGATACTTGGAGAAGACTACGATGAAATATTTGATCCCGTCGTAAAAAACTCCACCATCAGAACACTTCTTAGCATTGCAGCCGGGAAGGGCATGCAAGTGAGACACATAGATGTTAAAACTGCTTTCCTATATGGAGACATTAAGGAAGATCTCTACATGGAACAGCCACCAGGGTTTGAACACGGACACAACCTTGTGTGTAAACTCCATAAAAGCATCTACTGACTCAAGCAATCTGCAAGAACGTGGAATGAGAAAGTGAATAAAATACTCACAAAAGTGGGATTCACAAGAAGCAAAGCAGATCCCTACCTTTTATTCCAGGAATCAAAAAGACAGATGTATATACAGTACATCTTAATTTACATTGATGACAGTATAACCCCCTTCGCCCCTTGTGCTGGAATTTTTTTTCCACCAATTTTAGGCCATCACCTAAAATTGGTGGAAAAAAAATTCCAGGGGCGAAGGGGGTTCTTCACAGTAAGATCAGTTAGGGTCTGGAACTCACTGCCACAGGCGGTGATTTCAGCAAATAATGTGGAATTGTTCAAGAAACTTTTGGACGATTTCTTAAGGGACCGTAATATACAGGGGTACAGGTAATATACAGGGGTACAGGTACTCCTAGAATGAGATCCTATAGGTTGGACTTGATGGACTAATGTCTTTATTCAACCTCAAATACTATGTAACTATGCAACTTGTTTTAAACAAGTAGAGGACTATAGTCAAATAGTTAACAAACTAAAACAAAACTTTGCAATTACAAAGTTAGGGAACATCAGTCACTATTTGGGAATTCAAATAGAGAGAGAGAAGATGGAAGCTATCTTCTCAACCAAAGTCAGAAAATTGCAGAAACTTTGGAACATTTCCACATGCAAGATGCAAAGGAAGTAAAAAACACCTGTGGAACCAGGCTACCAAAAGAGCAATGAAGCAGAAAACTTGCTACACAACAATGACTGCCAACAGCGACAAATCCAAATGAGGTAATTTGAGGACAGTGGCCTGTCATTGCCTGACAACAAATGGGCAAAGCTAGCCGTGACGTCACTGCTGACTCCATCCATTTGTTTTTATTCGGCCAGCACCTGTAAAAATGTCATTTTGGGGCAGGAGTTCGTCTCATAAGGTTGGGTCTGCGTCATTTTTATTTTATTTAGATGAGTCGGCGGGGCGTGGACACCGCTGGATGACGTAATTAATTAAAGTATGCTTTCTAAAAGTGTGGTGTGTTTATTTACATTTTATTTAACCCTTTAGTTAATGAGTAGGGTTACAAGAACCTTCACAAATGGGAGCAGTATATGGGTGCCCCTTATATGAAAGGGGGTACCCCGAAGCAAAAAAGCCACCCTGCCCGCAAACCCCCACAATCACTGGGTCAGGGTTGTGAGGAAGAGGCCCTTGTCCCTATCGGCATGGGGGCAAGGTGCTTTTCCAGGGAGACCACCCTTTTCCTGCCCTGCCAGACCAGTGACCGGATTAAGGGTCCAGTTGGAAATTTTAGGGGGCACCCTACCTTTTTTTCCCCTTCTTGGCGGTGGGGTTCCCCCTTAAAAATTCCTACCAGACCTAAAGGGCCTGGTATGACTTTTGGGGGGAACCCGTACACACTTTAAAAAAAAAATATTTTAACTCTGGGGTACCTCCAAACATTCCTGCCAGACCTAATGGGCCAGGTATGAATCAGGAGGGGGACCCCACGCAGTGTTTTTTTTTCCCCCTTTGTTAGCGAGCAGGATAATTGTGCCAAAAGCTGCATGGCAGTGTTCGGCTATTCACTCACTGCTGTTTGGCCCCTATGAGAATAGGGGCGAACAGCAGCAAGTTAACTGCTGTACGCTCGCCTCAGCCAATCAAGATGTTGGATCGGCTGAGGCAAACGTGTTCTTCACTTTGGCTCAGCCAAATGCACTGAGGCTGTTCAGATGAACCAAAGTGAACCGAAGGGAGCCAAAGCCAGCCGATGTACAACTGAAATCAGCCATACTCGGCTAAAGTCAATAGCCAAACCACGTTTGGCAACCGTCACTTCGGGACGGTTATTCACTCGGCGGCTTTTGTTGCATCTAAGTGCTGCCGATCTCCTGCAGTTCCCTTGAAGTCACTTCCTGTCTACATGCACTCCAGCAATAGTTGCAAGGCACATGGTTGGGTTTCCTGATGGTGCATCCAACAATGCATCATGCCTGTGACATTTGTCCTGAAACTTCCACTTGTAATCTCCATCAGAAGCCTGAACCACTACCACCACCTGCTAATGGCATGCTTGTACTTGTGGTCCCCCCCACAGCAGTCTTACATTATTGAATGATGTGAAAGTTACTCTAAGGTCAGTATCTACTATATCTGACACTTTGCGGTCTCATTCACACAGCGCGGCTTTTACCATTCATTTCATAAGTCTTACATTATTATACATTTTATATAACTCTTTTTATATAGCTCTGACATATACCACAGGGCTGCACAAAGAACACCAAGCCAGCCACATTAGTTTCTGTACAGAGGAGCTTACACTCTAATGCAGAATGGCAGCGCCTGTAGGTGGACTACAAATCCCAGCAATACGCACTGGACTCAGTAACACACTGGACTGAGGGCTTAGTAACGCACTTGACGCAGGGCTTAGTAACACACTGGACTCTGGACTTAGTAATGCACTGGACTCTGGGCTTAGTAATGCACTGGACCTAGGGCTTAGTAATGCACTGGACTCAAGACTTAGTAACGCCCTGGACTCACGACTTAGTCTTGCACTAGACTCTGGTCTTAGGAGTGCACTGGACTATGGACTTAGGAACGCACTGGACTCTGGCCTTAGAAACACACTGGACTATGGACCCCCCTGAGACCCCGCAGAGACCATCTGAGAGCCCACCTGAGAGTTACTCTGCAGAGCACACCATAGATCCTGCACAACCTATCTGAGGCTCCCTATGGTGGACTCTTCAGGGTCTCAGGTTTCCCTGCACATGCAGCTCCTTACCTGCCACTGCTGCTTCCACCGCCGGACCGGTGCTGCTGGGGCCCAGCTTCTCCCACTGCTGTACTGGCGCTGCTGGGGCCCGGCTTCTCCTGCCGCCGGACTGGCGCTGCTAGGGTCCGGCCTCTTCCGCCGCTGGACTAGCATTGCTGGGGCCCAACCTCTTTCGCCACCTGACCTACACTACTTGGGCCCTGCCTCCTCCACCTCCTCCTCCGCTGTCAGTGGGCTGGGGGGGCCCCCCAGGCTCCTTACATGGGTATCAACCGTACCCCCCTGATGGTGGCCCTGCGTGCATGGGTGACTGGTGCACTGGAAAATGGAGACAGGGTGTTTGCACCCTATAACAGGAAGTGCCTAAGCAGAGCTTCAGAACTTTACTGTGACCCCTGGATGCCTAGACCCACCTACAAACAGGCCTTAACTTTGGAGCCCTGGCATGCCTCCACTGTGCCAGTGCAATTTGGAGCTGCCCACCCCCCGCAAGAATTTTTCTCAGCTACAAGATGTCCCCAGTCTTCCAAGTTATCTTCCGCTATCCAGATCTACCCAACCTGGAAGATTGAGGACATCACTGTGAGTGCAAGGCGTTATAAGCTTCCCCTTGAGTAACCTGCAGTGACTGTGTAATGATGCAGAGTGTTGCTGAGTGGTGTTTTTTTTGCATCATTAACTTCTTGAAGTCCAGGATGTTAAGCCCCCTTCCTGCCCGGGCTATTTTTCAGTATTCAGTGCTGCAATACTTTGACTGACATTTCTTCAGTCATGCAACGCTGTACCAAAATGGATTTTATATCATTTTTTGGGGACAGATAGAGCTTTCTTTTGGACTGCACTGTCTGGAGAAGAGGAAAAGGGAAGAGGGCTCTGCAGCATTACATGACCAGCCTAAACACTTCAGAAAATGTAAGTATAAATATATTGAGCTTTAAACCTTCCTTTAAGACTAGACTTGCATGGCCCATGACACACCAAATAAGAACTGGTAGGAGGTTCTCCTGCAATTGGCCAGCACCTTACACTAAAGCGTGTTTGTAATGTTTTGGAAGAGCTATAAAAAATAACACAAACCCTTTTAATAAGTGCCTTGGTTGAACTTGACTTGTTGGGCTCGGGATATGGAGCAGGTCATGAGTAATTTTTGAGGTCATGACTGTTTTTCATCTTGAGTACAGATCATTCTCCTTACTCTTTGCTAATATCAGGTTTGGTCATATTATCGCTCTTATCACGGCTTAAGTGTCCTGGATCATTCATAGAAGATTTCCTTGTTCTGCACTAGAACACTGATAACGCTCCATCCAGGGTATAATTGAAGATTGATCTGTGTGACCATGGGGAGAATCTCAGAACATGTGTTTTATTTTTGTGTTATTAATGAATGAAGAACAGTATATTTTAATGTTTTATTTTGTGTTTGAAACAGAAATGTAGACATATGTTAAATACCCCCAACTAATCTAAAAATGTATTTTAATTAGACCTAAGTCTGCCTTTATATTATGTTCATCTAGTTTCCTGCACAACAGAGGATTTGGTAGTACTATAAGCCAGGGGCGTGCGGTCAGGTGAGGCAGAGCCTCACCTAGTATTATGTAGGAAAAAGCTGTCAGCTTCAAGTCTGAAGCTGACAGCTTTTTCTCCATTCAGATCGGCTTCTATCAGGTTACACAGCAAGGAAAGCCTCCCCGCTGTGTAACCTGTCATGGACGGAGCGCTGCCTGTTAATTACAGGCAGCGCTGCATCTGGCTTTTGACAGGTAGTTATGTTACACAGCAGCGGGCTTCCCCACTGCTTGTGTAACTTAACTTGGTGAGGCAAGAGCTGTCACGGCCTTTAATCTGTATTAGAGGCGTGAGCTCTGTGGGTGACTTGGACCAATGGCAATGACGAGCAAATGAGGGACAGGGAGGCTCCTCCCTGTCTCCTCCCCACACAGCTTGGTTATCAAGCTGAGAGCGGAGCTTTGGTGGGACGGGGTGGAGCTTTGGCAGGATGGGGGTGGAGCTTCGGCAGGCTGGGGGATGCCTCACGCGGCCCAGAAGGAGCGGCACGACACTGCTATAAGCCAATCAGGTCTTACTACAGGGAACTTGCTGATAGGGGGAGAGCACGGGGTTAACCCCATAACAGTGTTTCTGCTCCTTCACTATCCACTCACAGCCTGGGGCAGCCTTTGACTGAACTGTATCCCTTTAACTGCAGTAGAGAAAAGTGAGGTCAGACCCAACAGTGCTGTTTAATAGGGACATCTGTATAAAAAGACTCGCTGAACAGAATTACAAATCTTTAGGCAGGTAAGACACTTCTCGAGTATAAGCCGAGGGGGGCACTTTTCAGCAAAAAAAATGGGCTGAAAAACTCGGCTTATACTCGAGTATATACGGTATATGATTTAGCTGTGAATTTAGCAGTTTGCCTTGATTTAAAAGCGTGTTTAAAAGCGTGAGGAGTGGAGTGAGTGGATTAGGGAGTCAGCATGTGCTTTTTCGTGTCTGCCATTGAAGACTACAGGGCCAAAAACGCACATTGATGCCCCTGAAAATGCACCTGTACTATTTTTCCCAAATACACAAGTTGCACAGGTGTGAACTGGCCACATAAAAATTAGATGGCAATCCTCTTGTCGTGCATTACCATGTGCTGGACAATGCATAGTAAATTGCACCGGTGTAAACGGGCCTTATTTTATAACAACTGCAGCTTTGCTAACTCCAGCCACATCCGTCAGGTTTTTATTGCTATTACCCATTGGGAAAATGTATTGTCATATCCATGTGACAGCAGGAAATGTGGGAGTAGAGGTCACTGGAACAGAATATCAAAGACAGCAATAAAAACCAAACAGATTTTTTTTCCTGCTAGGATTCCATTTTAGGTAAAAAAAAGAACCTTCACATGATTAAATAGCTTAGATAGGCTGGATATGGGATTTAAAGCGTTCGCTTCACCCAAGCACAGATGCTGCTTCCAGTAAAGTTGCCCCAGCAAACAGGTGCAGGGGTTTTAACAACACTGGTGAAAACTACGTTTTGTAATCAGTAACAAAACAGCTATGTAAAGAAGAGCTCTAATAACTGCTCTAAGCAAATTATATCATGAGGGGACCTGCAACTGTTTCATGATACAGCTTAGCTGGAAGTTAGATACATTTGCAGCAGCAAGACAAAACTTTCTTCTTCATAGGAGTATTTACACTGTTGCATATAGTTATGGTTGCCACCTTTTCTTCCAGCAAAACCCGAACACTCTAGCAAAGCACGGAAATTTTTTTGGGAGAATGAGTCTCGGCATATTCATATGTAAATAGCGCCACCCATTAATATGTAAATATCACAGTCGAGACTATTTTCAGTGGGGGGCCAGTAGCCCCTATCTTAATTTTGGTTGCCCCTGTCTGCCTGACGTCTTTTGTCTAGGTTTCAGCTGAAACCCAGACACAGCATTCAAAACCCAGACTGTCTGGGTGAATCCTGGACAGGTGGCAACCTTAAGCATAGTTATCATTATTATTACATAGTATTTATATAGCGCCAACAGTTTGCGCAGCGCTTTACAATATAAAATGTTATCATAGTATGATAACATCATGGCTGCCAGTGAGTGCAGAAAGGAAAGGGCTGCTGACACAAGTGTCCAAAAACATTCAACCATAGCTATGTTAAAGCTTCACTAACGCAGCTGAAGATATTAAATGTAAGCTGGTATATTGAGGAATATTCATGCAACAGTATACTGTACTCTGTCAATTTGAACTCCAGTGAGGAAGCTGAATGCACAGCTGAACTACATACAGTATATGGGAACATTTGTACCTGCTAAGTGATTCATCATTCTGCTAATCCAGTTCTGTAATACAGACATCATAGCCAGGTACTTGACCCCCATTGTTGCAACAGTACTAATTGGTCCACCTGCTGCCATATTAAACCATGAAGTAACATCAGCACGTTGATGAGGTCATCTGTTTGTTCACTGTGCTCCCTCTTTCTGTCAGCATGTTCCTTGTTAGCACACATAAATACAGCACACCTGACTGACCCCATAATGCTGCCACTTCATTGGCCAGTCTGAGTGCTGCTGTGCAGGGGATGACAGTAGGTTGATACCAATACACATACAGGGGCATACATTTGTCATGTTTAAAAATAAATGGAATAACTTGTTTTCATGAATATATAACCTCTTTAACTGGCATTCTTTTATTTCATGCAGATGTTAACCCCTTAATGGAGACTGTACCCATACATGTGGCAGCACAGAGTGGGCAGTATGATGTGCTGCCACACATATGCATACCTGTGTTTGATCGATCACGCACCCCCAACACTATAACCACACTATAACCAAGTTGTCACCATCAGCTCCTGGTCTGGGAATAACAATCGATAGTTGCTAGGAGGAGCTTCCTTGATCGCTGTGATAGCCAATCACAATGATCACTTGTTTAGGAAGTTTCCCTTGTATCTGTAACTCCCCAAATGTCTGTGAGGAGAAAGAGATAGATTGGATTGATAGATGGAGGCTGCTGGAAAAAAGTCAAAGTTGTAGAAATAAATAATAAAGATAAAATACATAGATTTATTAGATCAGGGCTTGATCTAGGCCAGGGGTAGGCAACCTCGGCTCTCCAGCTGTGCTGAAACTACAAATCCAATAAGGCATGACTCCCAGGGGCAGAAGCATGATGGAATTTGTAGTGTGTAGTGTGCAGATGACAGTGTTCCTACAGTGTCAGCGTTCGGATCAGTGTTCATGTCAGTGCCAGTGTTAGAATCTGTGTGTTTTAGGTAGGATAAAAAAAGGTTTTATATTTATTATCATTGTAGTCTGCAGTGTGCGTGGTTTGTCAGTTTATTGTCTACTTGTCTAAAAAAGGTTTTTAGAATGATGTGGTAGTGTGCGGTGTGTAGCGCATTTTCACAATGTGTCTGTAATGTTGGTATGATACCTGACAATTAAATTTGGATTAATTGCCCTCTCCGAAGGCAAAATGTGCAGTATTGTTTATGAGCCCTACTACAGGTACAAACAACAAACACCGCACACATATGTGGTGTGCCATACACGTCAGGAGTAGAAGAATGTATTTCGGGTTTTTTGGTGGTGGGTCATGGTAATGGCAAAAAATATACAGCTAAAGTTTTAAATAATCAGTTAATATTTTGGGCCAGTTTTATTTTGATAATAAAAAAGAAAATCAAGAAATATCCATTACCATTTACCAAAAAAAGTCTATTTATAAACAATTTGCAGGGCCATTTACCCTGTGAATATCTTTAAACCTTTGTTGTTGTGGTGCGAATACATGCAAAATAAATGTTTTTTCGTTTTTCTCTTTACAAATCAAATGTAAATTATTAATACAATGTGTCATGTAGTATTGCATTATGGCCACTAGATGGAGTAAAAGAGTATAGAAAAATACTTAGTTCATGTGCTCATTAGCACCATCTATTGGCCACATTGTAACATTACATTGCATGTTACGTTAAGAATATTTGGAATTAGATTTGTAAAGGATAAGCTAACATTAATTTTGCATGAATTCGCACAAAAAGAAAATGTATAGATATTTGCAGGGCGACCGGCCCTCTAAATTGTTTATCAACAGACCCCTAAGGCGTTATGTACAGTTTTACTAACACATGCCAAATGTGCAAAACTGGGTTCAGGCATTAAGGTTTGTTTTATCTTTATCATTAAGGGGTTCAAGCCTCCTAATGACTAAAAATGACAGCCAAATAGTTCAATAGGCAATACGGTAAAGTTACTTATAGGCCAGATAGCTCACTTCTTACAACTGAGTGGGAATATTTATTTGTAAATGTTGACTTGCTCATCCCCTTAGATTATTATTTTTAACGTTATCTGGGCATTTTAAGAAATGTTAAACTTTATAAAGAAAGTGTAAAACTTCAGTTCTGTTCCCCATCTCTACTGACTGCCTGGGTAGTCCCACTGGAACCCACTGCCTTTCAGCCAGTTACCCAGTGACAGACTACACCTGGACCACACTGCGCACATCGCAAACCAAGGGGTTTGTGAAGATGGCTTATGACGCAGTGCTACCAAACCCTGGCAGCCTCAGAGCTGGTAAAGAAATGAAAAGTTCCAGCCATGACAATCCTGCCAGTCACCAGCAGTGGAGTAAATGTAGAGGTCCGCCACTTGCTCAGTAAAACCAACTACTTTGTAAGTAAAATGAAGTAAAGAAGTAACTTGTGCTCATCATAAGTTGTCTACCAATAAGAAAAGAGGCTGATGAGGGATTCATGCAGGAGTTTATTGTGCTCAGACTTTCACACAGCAAGCTAAACCCAGCTATAACATGGATGCCATCTAGTGGAAAGATTGGGGTACTGCATCTTCTCTCTGAGGGGAAAAGAGCAAACATGGTGATAAACACAATCAAAGATAAAACAATGGAAATTAATGTAGCGTTACCACATTCAAAGATCAAAATAGAAAATAATGAATCATATAAATATGAAACCGTTTCAAATGATGTCACCATGGTATACAGACTAGGAAATGTTTTTCACAAGGAGGGATTGTTTGTGAGCTAAATGGAAACTTTTTTGTGCACGGATATTTGGGCATTATTATATGTGAGTGGAAACGTTTATATGTGTGACTTTAATAAAACATTCTTTTAAACGGTGAGCACTATGGTATGTCTGCGTTTTCTCTCCCTGTGCTCATTACCATTTATCACGGACAGAACTGCAAGAGGGACAGCATTCAAATTATTCACTTTTGAAGGGAAAAAAGTGTACACAGACCTTAGTTTAATTACCGAGTCCAACCTTAAGGTGAGAGGTGCATGGTGGTGGAGGATTTATTTCACTGATCATATGGTGATTTTTCCACATCTAGTAGACTTTGCACTTTGAATGTAATGGGTGTTCTATAACACGGACATTTTAAGTTCTCAACTAAATTAACTACACAATTTATGTTTTTTTTTAAATGTTATGTTAATTGATATAATTGTTGATGTTTCATATTTATATTATTTTATATTTTGATCTTCGAATGTGGTAGTGCTACACTAATGTTTGTTGTTTTACAGGTGATAATACTGCTGCATGGTCCAATGAGCAGGCTAAAGTTGGAGTGGTGATGAAGGAAGCTGCAAAGCTGAAGCAGATGTTGGAAATGCTTGCCACCTATACAGGTACTCTTTATAGAAAAACTCCAGGCAACATTTTTCTTAACCCTTCCAGTTAGGCTACACCTGCATTGCAAGAGTTAAGTTCTCATTTTTGTCTAGGTGCAAAAATAAAAAAGTTATACCCAAACTTTTCAGCCAGCGTTCCCCCAGCGATAGTATGCCCCTCTGTGTCTTTACATCCTATACCAGTGATGGCGAACCTTGGCACTCCAGCTGTTTTGGAACTACAAGTCCCATGAGGCATTGCAAGGCACTGACAGCCACAGACATAACTCCCAGAGGCAGATGCATCTTGGGATTTGTAGTTTTGGCACAGCTGGAGTGCCAAGGTTCGCCACCACTGTCCTATACACTGCATATAGAAAAAGAATGACTGAAGGATCCTTAGACCGTTGCAGCGAAGGGGGAGAGAGGCCCCAGTGAGCGGTCTAAGAGAAACGGCGTACAGGTGAGTATAATTTATTTATTTATTGTTTTTGTACCTAGACAAAAATGAGCACTTAACCCTTGTAGTGTGGGGGCAGCCCCACTGTTCGGGTTAAGAAAACTTTTGCCTGGAGTTCTTCTTTAATGTACACCTGCCATTAGAGAATAATAGGTACCCGGTTAGGTCTCCATACATCAGCGTGACAAGTATTCTGAAAATGTTATTCATTCATTACAGGCACAAAGACAATTTATTCGGCACTTTACATACTGTACACTCATATCAGTCCCTGTCCTTAAGCTGCTAACAGTCTAAAGTCCCTATCTCATGTGCATGCACATACTAGGGCCAGTTTAGAGAAGAGCCAATTAACCTACTAACATGTCTTTGGAGTGTGGGAGGAAACCTACGCAAGCAGAGGGAAACTATGCAAATTCCATGCAGCTTGCGTCCTGGCCAGGAACAAAACTGTGGACCACAGTGCTGTAAGGCAGCTGTACTAACCACTAAGCCACTGTGCTGTCCACAATTCCTTATCTGTATGCTTATTAGATGCCAGAAACCCAAAAAGTTAATAAGACAACAGTATAAAAGCCAGACAGCTAGCATTTCAAGAAAGAGATGTCAGCAATGACAGGGTTTCTCTCATGGCAGGTTTCCTTTAACCAGTTACAAACAAATAAATATATTTAAATGTAAATTTTTCAGTGTGGTCCATGTACTCACCTCTTATGCTTCAGTCATGCACTTATCTGTAGAAAGAAAACAGAGAGAATTTAGAGCTGTGTAGACTGCATATCTTGTCCGGTCAAGTGAGGTTTATGCTTTTTAAGCTGGCTGTAGACATCACATAATTGTCGCCCAGTTTGGCCAGTTGCATGCCAATTGTACAAATGATCTCATAATGTGGGCACCAGCAGTCACCAGCAGTCATCCCTGGCAAATCAATCCCAGGGAAAAACAGGCAATCGGAAAAGGTTCTAAAACACTGTCTGCTCACTATGGGGTCTATTCACTAAGCTGCCGAGGGCAGCCGAGTGAATGACTGTTCTGAAGTGAAGTGAGCCGAACACTGTTCGGCTATTCACTTCAGGCTGGTACAGCTGATTTCAGCCGTACATCACCTGAAATCAGCAGTACATCGGCTTGCTTCGCGTGGCGTCGGGTCGGCCGAACATGCTCAGCCCTCTGCTGATGGACCTGATTGGGAACTGCAGCAGAGGGCGGGTACCATGCTAGTTTACTATTGGCTATTGCAAAGTGAAATAGCCAATAGTAATGTCCCAATGCTTTTCAATGGGAAAATTCTTTTTTTTTTTCTATTCTGACATCGCTCGTGTCAGAATAAAGAAAAAAAGACACAGAAATGTCTCTCTCCTTGGCGGCCGGGAGCAGGAGACGCCCGGGGCGCCAGGGAGAGTTAGCTGTTTGGAGATCAGTGTCCCTGATTAGCAGGTAACCAGGGACGCTGATCTCTCTGAAAGTGGCCGGAGCCAGCCGTAAGATCACTGCTGGCTCCGCCCAGCTGTCAGAAGCAGGCTGTCGACCGGCCAATGGCCGGCCGCTCGGCCAGCTTCGGCTTTCAGCACGGCTCAGCCGAGCCGATGCATATGCGTTCGGCTCGGCTGAGCCGCTCGGCCATGATCGGGAGCTGTACGGGCTATTGTGAATAGCCCGTACAGCACCCCTTCGGTTCTACTGAACCGAAGGGGTCCTGGGGCCAAAGCTAGCCGAAGGATCGGCCGAAGCTATGGCCAGAGCCTTCGGCAGCTTCGTGAATAGACCCCTATGGTTTCATTCTGAGATAAACCAGTCCCACAGGTTTATGGTGTTCTCTCTTCCTCATGCACATAAACATGCATACTAAGGTACGATCAAGCTAGCCAAGCCAAAGGTGCTTGTTTACTTGTAAGACTGTGGAATACATATCTTACACACAGCTGTGTTACTAGACCTACTGGGCTGGATAAATAAAGAGTAGAAGGGCTGAAATAGTTACCTTTTCTGAAGAAAACACTGCTGCAGGCTTCTTTTAGTGGTGGTCACATAAGCAAAAGCCTAGGCATCTAGTTATCTTTGCTGAGGGGGAGGATTAGAGTTCTGTCTGACTGTTCCTTCTTTTTAGCAGTGATAATGTAACAAATAACTAGGCTTTTAATCACCGGAGTACGCATGGAACAGCGTTTTTCCAGAGATCACACTTTTTAATATAGCCATAAAGTAAAGCTGTACTTTGTTATAAACTTTTAAAGGTAGTAGCGATACCTAATAGCAAACACCACACGTGGCAAGCTATTATGTTTATTAGTCAAAAATGCGTCTTCTGTGCCTCTCTCTGAGTTAAAGTGTTAAATCTAAACAATGCATTGCAAGTACCATAACTATTAGCAAAAATTTATGTTATTTGTGTATCACTGGGCCATAGATCCTCAAATCATCTCTGAATTTGAGATGACGCTGTCCTTCCTTCTGGAGGGTGGCTACTTTTGTTCCCCATGGTCCCTGTGTGTGTTTAAAAGTAGCGACCGATCCAACCTCGCTCCCGTGATGGAATACAATCACATGTTTAGTTTACTAACTTATACTGAGATTGTAGTCCATCATGGGAGTGAGCTTGGAGCAGTGGTGGCTACTTTACAACACACACAGGGAAGTATCCACCCTCCAGAAGGAAGGACAGTGTCAGTATGAATTGAGAGATGATTTGAGGATCTACAGCCGAGTGATACACAAATAAGATACATTTTTGTTAATGGGATACTTAAATGCATTTTTTAGATCTAACTCCTGAGTTTATTGTCACTTTAACTTCACTTTGTAACAGGACCATGACCTTCCCTGACTTAATTGCTAAACCATGCCAACTTTCCAACCAGTGTGTCAGGCTCGTCCTCGGCACCCCCGGCCGATCCAGCGGCCGCGGCGCTCCGGCCGTGACGTCATGTGGGGCTCCGCCCCCTGGGCTCGGCGTGGTCTCATAAACCCAGTGAAGGCAATCACTCGGCGTTCAGTCAATGTGGAATGTCGAGCGATTTGCCTCCACTGTCTCCACTGAACCAGTCCGGCTCCCACACGCTGTCCAGCTTGCAGTACTCGCTGGCACATCTCCTCGCTACAGCTCCTCTCAGCCTCGCAGGAAAGAGACATATCCCCACTGGTTAAACAGCTGAACCGCAAGTATCTGGGCTCTGGCTCTACATTGAACTACCTGTCAGTTGCCTGATACTACTGCTGCTGAGTTTACATGTTGAAGCTATATGCCTGTGTTAATTACTACTGAATAGTTACATGCCTAAAGAGGTGTATTAAGATGTACTGCTGAAGGTTACATGCCTACGCTAAATGCCTATCTACTTGCATTAATTCCATACTGCTGTTGTCACTTGGGTATAAAGAGTGTTAGCAGTAGTCCATACTGCAGATTATTGCCTGGATGCACTGGTTGTTAGAGTCAGCCAAGGCAATTGTGGTTGTGTGTGCAATTATACCAATCTATACCTCCTCCGGCTGTGTCATACTACAGTCCCATCAGACCCCCATCACTAGAGTAACTTTCCCTGATTCAAGGCTGGGATACATGATGTGGAACGACTTCCTAGCGCACTGAGTGTGTAGGGAGTCGCCTGACTGACCGAATCCCATACAGCCTACTACATTAGTTCCGCAGCTGCTGTCCAAATCCCCCACAGCCGCTTGATTGTGATACAGTGAGAGTTCCTTTACTGGCCACTGAAACAGCATCCCCACAGCTTCAACTCAGCCAACAAGCCTTCTGGTAACTATTCAGATTCAAGTTGTCATTCCTCTAGTGCAGTCATTGTCAACCAGGGTTTGGTGGGACCCTAAGGTTTCTGCAGAGGTTGCAAGGGGTTTCTTTAGCTGTGGCTGACTGACCTCCCATCTGATGGTGTCTGCATAGTTTTGGGGCCAATGCCACTTTGCAGAACCAGTAGCATTACACCATCTATCTTTGTAACTAACTGTAAAGTGGGCATTCTGGCCACCACTGTAATCAGAGCCACCCAATGGCCACCAACATACGGGGCATGCTTTCCATTTACTTCAATTATACTGGTTTTAGCAGGGGTTCCCCGAGACCTAAAATTAATTTTAAGGTTTCCCCTGGGGTAAAAAGGTTGAGAAAGGCTGCTCTAGTTTGTTACGGTAATAACTGGAATTTGGTTGGTAAAAGCAACAAAGCTATGTTACTTCATGCTAGAGTTCATGTGGCCATGAGAGCAGCATACCATAGCAGCCAATCTGACATGTCATGTGACAGGTGTGTTGCGATGATGATACCTGTTTGAGGAAGGATGATGATGTTTTCATCAGTCAGTCCATAATTCTTAGCAGTCTGCTTGAATTTTTCCAGGATTTCTGGTCTCAGCTCTTTGCCTCTGGCTGCAATAGAGAATACATCCAGTTATTTCAGAGGCACTGTAAAACACACTGTGATACACACTGTGCCCCTGATTCATCAACAAGCGGTTCACAAAGCCTTAGCTGTAAGTACCCAATTTCCCTGTAGATTTACAGCAAAAAGTAATTTTGTATTGTTTTGGATTAATTGCAGAAGGGTTAGAATTTTTTTGGTAGGTTTTTCCTCCTGTTTGTGTCCCCATTGGGGAGATTTCTTCTTAATTCCTGTCCCAATTACACAACAGGAAGTAAGAAGAAATCTTACCAAGGAAAAATCACACCTTTGGCAGCTGTCCTCAATGGAAAATATATCCTCTATTTTAACATAACATTTTGTAGTCCCTTTTACTTTCTGTCCTGGTGACTGATAAATAGTAATAATTGTTGTATCAAAGGGGACAGTAACAGCAACAAATAGTTCCATGCCCTCCCCATGTTATCCAAAACTAGAAGCTTTGCTGGAGTTCTAATTTCATTTCTTTTTGGAAGTGGACATATCATACATCTTGAGATAAGGACACATAAATTATAAGCACAGCTCAGCATGAAATGACATTTCTGTAGTCCTCTTTCCAGATCAGCATGAAACAAATGACCTTTTTAACCCCTTATTCACTTACAATTCTGCCTATTTTGAAAAAAATCATGCATCATTTGTGGACGACATCTTTTGTGTATGGAAGGTGAAAAAATGTTTTTTTTGTTTAATGTTATTCAATTGTTTTAGCTGTTTAGTTATGAATTTTATAATCTGATGTTGTTATGTTTAAAGGAAAACTATGGGATAAGTGGTTTTCCCCATAGTTCTCCTAAGGGTCACGGGAGGACATAAACTAGTGTCCTCCCGTGACCCAAAGTTCAGTATATCGCAAGCTACAGTTTGCGGTATACTGAGACCGCTGCAGCCGGGACGGATCCTGACATTACTGTCGAGATCCACCCAGCTGCATGATTGACAGCTGGCTCTGCCTATCTGAAGGCAGAGCCAGCTGTACCCGCCCCCTCCCCGTCCGTTCCGCCAGTCAGCGCTAGAGGATCGGTGCGGGGAGGTGGGGAATCCCTGCAGGGAGCCGTGAGTGACAGTCATGGCTCTCTGCAGGGACATGATCGAGAAGTGAGTGAGCGACCGTATGTGTTCGCTCACTTCCCGATCTATTGAGCCGACCTATGACAGTTTCATTGTCACAGGTCGGCTAGAACTATGATATAGTTCTCCTTTAAAACTGCTGGCACAGAATCTTCGCTGAAAAATGTATTACAGGGTACATTCATGACTTTCATTTTAAAAACAATGCAGTGTTTTCCAATAAGATTGCTCAGCACTGCCTGAGTGTCTTTTGGGAACCTCTCCAAGCTAGCTAGCTACTTAAGACAATCAGGACTCTTCACAAAAGGGTGAAGAGTTAGGAGAAGGCAGGAGAATTGAACAATCTAGGACAACATAGCTGAACTGTAAAGTGAGCTCAATTGGAGAATTTTTCCAAATCCGCTATGTTGGCCTAGATTGTTCCCCTCTCCTGCCTTCTCCAAACTCTTCACCCTTTTGTGTATAACCCTAAATGTCTTCTCAGCTAGGGCTTTGCCATTTTTGTGTTTCAAGTCTTCACTATTTTATATTTACCTGAATAAGAATACACTAACACTGATTAATATCCCCCCCCCCCCTTCTTTCTCACAACCCCTTCTAACTGCTTGACAGATGAAAGTGAATTACTTGTACTTCTGGGTATTGATGAGTGTGTGACTCCCTTCTTTACTTTTCACAATGCAGCACTGGGTGCCTGAGCAGCCTATTGCCAAGCCTGAGTACTGTCACAAAGGAGTGGGGTTTTTTAGCCTTGTGTAACCTCCAACTAGATTGACCTAGAGCTTACAGAGCATTTCTATTCTCTCTGGTAGGGAAATAGGGCAGCAAGGCAACAAAGGTAAAGTGAGTATAAGCAGCATGGGTTAGGCAATTAAGTGATATGTTGCTTTGCACAGATTCATTTAAGGTTTGAAAGAGCACTTACCAAACAGTGACACAACAGTGTTGACCTCATTGCCCTTAGTCTTCAGAGTGTGCATCACAGTGTATTCATCGTAGTTGGTCTCCACCACTGAGATGATGTGATCACTGCCGTAACCTTAGAGAGAACAGTAGGTAATTATTTTGTCTGCATGCAGGCAAGCAGCAGTCCAATACCTGACAAAGTATGAACCTGTTTTCTGCTATAATGGATAATATGGCGTCCGTGGCATGGACTTACGTGGGCTCTTGGACAGGAAACGGCCAGGTTCTTCAGTTTTGATGTAGGTCATGCTCTTCTTTTCACATCGGTCCTGCCTGTAACAGAACCATACATCATCTGTTCAGTAAGGCAAAAGTAAAATGCAAAAGTGCAGTTATCAACACAGCCAATCACAAGGAATCTGTCAGTGATCTTAGGGCCCGTCCATACCAAAATCAGAAGGAAATCGCAAGTCAACAAAGGGTCTGTTGACTTGCAATGTCAATTATTGTTGACTTCCAGTCCGTTCTGTTGCATTTTTTTTATTTATTCTTTTATTTTTTTCTCTCTTTTTTTTGACAATCTCTATTATTTTAACAAGTCCTGAGTGGACAAACATATATGTATTTTTACTTTTTTTTTTTTACTTCTGTTGTGTTGCGATTATATCTGTTTTTGTCCTGTTCTGTTATGTTGTACTGAAAAAAGAAGAGCATGCCCTACTTTTTTTTCATCGCACTGCAACGGACTGCAACGGACTGCAACGCTTCGCAGCAATGTGAACTTGTTTCATTCACACCCATACATTTTTCAGTGCCCTTGTTGAAAAATGGATTGCAACGCAATGGATCTGATGTGAATGGGGCATTCCTTAAGAAAGAAAGCTAGTTTCTATGTCCTGCCTTGCCTGTATCTGTGTGTGTGATTCTTTTTATAAACAAAATGTACAGAATTTGGAACTCTTTTAGCATTGCTTTGAAACCCCACATATATACTGCTAGCTGGTAATTAGCTGAATGTGACTCACCTTCCCAGCTATGTTTGTAACTGTAATTACTTCAAAGTTCAACAGTTTCTGTAATTTTCTGTAATCCACCTACATGGGTTACATGGCATCAGGTTTTGGGTGGTGTTATTTTTATCAATATCTTAAAGGAAACGCACCATGAGAGAAATACAGGAACTGTCTTTGCTGACCTCATACTAAAAATCTATTTGCGTGGCTTTAATGCTGATCTGCTGATTTCAAAGCTTTCTGAGATACAGATCCAGAAAACAAACAGAGATCAGGAGTTCTGTCTTTACTTGCTGCATGCTTGTTATAGATCAGCAATATAAAATGGATTCAAGCAAGAGTCAGCCAGGTAACAGGAATTTTCAGAAGGTGGTTAGCAATCACGTTCTCCATTTTTCTCTTTTATCAGTTTTCTTTTAAAGATGTCTTCTCTTTCCCCATAGATGTACCAGTCAATATTGTGGCTGACAAAAGGATTAATGTTGTTGTTAAAGGGAGCATACACTTTTTGTACAAACACCACCCTACCCACCCCCACTGCTCTGACCACCAGATGGTTGACCTACTTAGGATAGGTGGCCACAACGTCGAGGTTCCCATCAGCAGTAGGAGTAATGACGGTGCTGCACTGCTTCAAGAACTGCTTCTTAGTCTTGAACCAGCCAGAGTTGGAGGCCAAACCGATGCCATACCACTTTCCAACAATCTACAGTAAAAAAAAAAAGCAATAAGACAAGGACTGACTGACCAATACTGGGGCAAAGAAGAGTGTAACAAACGTGGGATAGCTGCCTACAGAAACCAATAACATCCCTTGTTTTTTAAACTACTTTTGCTTAAAGTCTACCTAAGCCAAAAAATATACTTTTTAGTGGGAAAGAGTTAAAATTTCTGTTGGGTTTTTAATTGTGTATTTGACCCCATTGGGGAGATTTCCCCTCATTTCTCTAAGACAAGAAATTGAGGTAGCCGTGGTCACCAGGCACGGAGAGCAATATAAACATTGTCAGAAGTTCCTACCCATCCTCACTTTACAGTGTTCTCTATGGAGAGATTTTGCATCAGCTCCTTTCCCAGTAGGGAGAGAAGGGAAATATGCCTAATGGACACAGTTGACAATAAAATAGTCCTATAGGCTCTAACTCTTCCCACTCTATCTAATAATAAATACATTTTAAGGACTGAACTTTAGTTATGGACCCTTTAGGCCACTTTTATAAATGATTATCTATGCTCTTCAATTTTAGAGACCCACATTTACATGACCTTCATATAATAAGTATAAATGTATTCTACAGGTCTAGTTGTCAACAATGCTAAATTGACAAGGACAGTCCCTTGTATTGAAGGGTGAACAAGGGTTGCTGCATTCATAGTTGTAGGTGGGCCATTTAACCTCTCTTGCTACACCGGATCACCCTCTGATCTGTCCTTGCATGTCACAATAAAGTGGCACTAAACTCAGGAGTTAAATCTTAAAATGCATTTAAGTACCCTAACTATTAACAAAAATGTATCGTATTTGTCTATCAATCGGCTGTAGATCCTCAAATCATCATCTCTGAATTGGTGCTGACGCTGTCCTTCCTTCTGGAGGGTGGCTACTTTTGTTCCCCATGGTCCTTGTGTGTCCCACCGCTCCAAGCTCACTCTCGTGATGAACTGCAATCTCAATACAAATCAGTAAACTAAACGTGAGATCGTTATCCATCACAGGGCAATGGGGAGTCAAGTGTGTCTGGGGGGATTGTAGTGTTACTGGAACTGCCAAGTACTATGCCAAAGAGCTCCCCCCCTCCACCTCCCAGTGGCAGTGTAGAGGTGGACATGAGAGAGGTTTGTGTCTGTCAATATAAACTCATGTGAGAGTCTCACTCCATTGAAACACAACCCAGAACTAATTATATATGTATAGTTGCTGACCCGGGGGCATTCTGGACAGATTTCCAATGCCATCCGCCAGCTGCTAATTTTACAAAACGAAATGATAGTATCACCCTCTTCTGCTAGAATCACAAAAGTGAAGAAAGCATAACTGGCAGATCCAGCTGCAAGAATGTGATATCTTCATCATAGACACACATGACTGTAGCAGAATTCTGCCACTGCACTCTCAAGACTGCAACGTTCCTACAAGTCATTCAGACCCCTGTTTCCAACTCAAAGCTGAATTATTTCTTTGGATGGAGCGGACCTTTAATGTTACACCCAGGAATGTTGCACACACTGCACAGGAAGATTGGGATCTCCTGCTGCAACAAGAGAAGTAAAACTCTAAGCATGTAGTACTCTAACAATATGGGAAGCCATTAGACAAGTCACCTGTTCGGAACCAGAGCACCTGCTGGTGGCACTGTGGTCCTCGGACCTGAAGTATGTAATTCCATTGTCCACCAGCGGATGTCTTCCAGCAGTCAGCAGTTCCCAGCAATTGGGTTTTTAGCCTCTCCTGAGAACACTCCCAGTGTCTCAGCATTGTACCTGTGTGCCCATACTAACTGCTTCTTTTCCTGGTAACCTGTGATTCTGTTCCACCTTGTATCCCCTGCCTGGCACTCCTGTACCCAGATAGCAAGCAATTGAGCTGCAAGTTTGAAAATGACTTGCTAAACTATTGCAGACTTGTCAAGCTTCACAATTGTGTTGCACAATTACAGCAAATCTGCATTGCAAGTCTCCAGATCAACGTGCTTTGCAAAAGTGCTGTACACTTGCAGAGCTCTTGCTAAGACCTGCCGCACTCTTACTGTAGACTTGCCAAACAAATTTGCTACAAATTAAAAAAAGTGTCAACTAGAACTTGTGCTGCAAGTCTACAACTTGCCAGGAATGTGTGCAGCAAGTTAACAAGAATTACAATTTAACCCTGGCACAAGTTTGTGGCAAGTTATCCTTGCTATCTGGGTATCTATCTGATTCCCTCCCATCCACTCTTTGTCAATAGGCTGTATATAGTTAGTTAGTTGGTCAGGTAGGTGTTTGCTGGTTTACATAGTTGGCTGTGTATATATGTGTGTGTATATATGTGTGTATATATGTGTGTATATATGTGTATATATATATATATATGTGTGTGTATATGTATGTATGTAT
>NW_017306519.1:813551-826499 GCF_000935625.1 Nanorana parkeri | reverse complement strand
TATATATATATATACTGTCTTTAATTGGTGTTGTGGTCACAATAGTTTCTGGTTCAGTCTCCTCTGCAGCTCACGCATCTGGTCACGCCTGCTTTGCAGGATACTTGCCCTTGGTATCCTATCACCACCTCATCTAGCTCCAATCCATAACTAATCAGTTTTTAGTGGAGTGGCCCTTTAAGGGTAGATGTTACAATTGGTCTGGGTTTAGGTGATGGGAAGTTTTATCACTTACTCTGTCCTCCTGGAAGTCCGGCTGGAGGGGAACATCAGCCTGTACGTACAGGACATACAGAGTGGCGAGGGCTAAGCTGAGTACGAGTCCCTTCATGGTCCTGGAATGGTCTCAAAAGCTTCTGCTGTCTCGTCTAGCGTTAGTGATAAGGATGCTGGGCTGCTGTGACTTATATACAGACCGATTAGACAGGCCCACAGCTGGAAGCGAGCCACATGACCCCAGGGGCTGATGCTGGCAAGTCTAAACACAGGACTCGGCATGTCCCCTGTGGAGAATGTTATGGAATGTACCCAGCGAGGAGGGGAGGAAGTTGGGACGGGGCAATGGAGGGGTAATAAAGTGTCATCAGTTTTTCTGCCCTGTTCCAGCTGTGCATGATATTGACAGAGAAGGTGCAACATCCCCATACGTTGTCATTTCTGTAAACAACTGATGTGAATGTGCCTGGGGGCACTGCAATGTCCAGGATACCGGAGCCTCCAGCCGCTGCCTTTTGTTATAATTCTCTTTGAACACGATTCAATAATCACAGAAGAAAATGAGATCCTTGTAAGTATAGTGGAGCCCTTACTGTGCAAGGCATGTGAATAATGAAGAGAAGGCTTGTGTATTATTCTGCAAATAATGCACTGACATTTAACACAAGTATTAGAGCCTGCATGGGCTTATAACTGGGCTTATAAATGTATCAATGGCGAAGCAAGGTTACAGTATTCTAATACTCTAATAAGTCATCTCTTTTTAAATGGAAGTGAGCCTAAAGCCAAAACAGATTTTTTTTTTGTAGTTTTGGATAGAATGTGGAAGTGTTAAAGCCCAACTGAACTTTCAGTTTAAATCAGCTGAATACATTCAAGGTGCATCAATACAAAAGGTGTGCAAAGTCTTACAGTTGATTCTCTTTAGAAAGCAGCCTAAGTAGAAAAGCCTGTCCTCTGCCAGAATGTTGCAGACAAGGACCTTGATGTTCCCGGGAACATAAAATAAAACTTTTTTTTTTAATACTCACCTGATCCACCGTCAAGTGCAGCCTCCCGTCTCCCACGCTGTAAGAAGCTTGCGCGCGCTGTGTGCAGCTCTTGAGAAGATACGCTATTAGCGTAGCGGGCGCTTTGCAAAATGCGCAGCAAGCTTCCTCACTACACTAATAATGTATCTTCTCAGAAGCTGCACACAGCGCGTGCAAGCTTTTGACAGCGTGGGAGACGGGAGGCTGCGCTTGTTGGTAGATCCAGGGATCAGGTGAGTATTAAAAAAAAAAAAATTTTATTTTATGTTCCCGGGGACATAGTTTGTCTGGGGACGGTCTCCTCAATCCGGGGACTGTCCCCAGAAATCAGGGATGGATGTAGAGTTGCAACAACTAATCGACCAAGTAGATTATAATCGATGGTTGAAAAAGTTCTTCAAGTTTTCAATCATTGATTAATCAGCTTTCGATTAGTTGGCCCTGTTCACGACTCCACACACACTGCGTGCCGCACCTCCTCTCCGCCTCACGCTTGCCGATGCTAGATTAGACCCACCCGCCTGCATCCACACACCGCACCTCCTCCCCCCCCCCGCTTCATGCTTGCTGCTGCTAGACCCGCCTGCCTGCATCCACGCTCGATGCGCCACACCTCCTCCCCGCCTCACACTCACCTGCCGCCTACATCCATGGTCAGCACAGGGACGCGGGGAGAAGTAAGGAGGAGCAGGCGTGGGGGGATGACAGCCGCCGACAGACAAGCCCGATCTCAGAAGCAAGTTGCTGGAAGACTGTGAAGGTAAGCCTGCACCCTCCCACCCACATGGTGCTCTATAATGTATTGCTGGGATTTGTATTCCTCTATAGCTGATGGTACATTGTGCTGTATATTATACATAGAAATATACAAATCCCAGCAATACATTATACACTGTATGTATAATGTTTTATTGCTGGGATTTGTTGCACTTCTCTATAGCTGGTGGTATTCTGCATTGTGCTGTATAGAGGACTACAAATACCAGCAATAATATATTATACAGCGCAATGCGGAATACCACCAGCTATAATGTACTATTGCTGGAGGTATTCTGCATTGCGCTGTATAATGTATTACTGGGATTTGTAGTCCTCTATAGCCTGTGCCATTCTGCATTGATTGCTGTATAATTTTACACTTTCCATTTCACTATACTGCACACCACACTGTTTTTTTTCTTCCACCGCTCCAAGCTTGCTCCTGTGATGGACTACAATCTCAATACAAACTAGTAGTCCATCACTGGACCCATTTTTTTAATCCCGATTAACCGGTTAATTGAACTCAATAATCGGCTAACTAATTGATTTTGAAAATAATCGTTAGCTGCAGCTCTAGATAAATGGTCACCCTACACCAGGGATCCTCCACTAACCACCAGGGAGCCTCCACTGGCCACCACAGAGCCCCCCACTAACCACCAGGGAGCCCCCACTGGCCACAGTGGAGCCCCCACTACCCACCTGGGAGCTACCACAGAGCCACCACTAATTATTAGGGAGCCCCCACTGGCTACCACAGATCCCGCACTGACCAGTAGAGAGCCCGCACTGACCACCTGACAGTCTGCATTGGCCACCTGAGAGCCTAATTAGGGAACAGCCTCTGCTGAACCCACACGCACCCAGGAAACTCTGTGGACCCCTGGTGAGAGCCCGCACAACACTCCTGAGACCCTGGAGACATCGGGCGCTCGTGGAATGTAGGGTGAATCCTGAGATCAGTAGGGAGGGCAAGCCTTACGGCGGCAGCGTTCACCACTTTCTCAACCGCGTAAGGACCGATGAATAGTCTGTTGAACTTACGAGAGGGGTTCTGAGTTTCAGATTCCTGTCACCCCTTTCATGTACTTCCTAGGAGTCCTCACATCACCCGACCATTCACACTACTGTTACATGGACGGCAAAAGTGGCAGACAGAGGCGGGGAAGAGGCAGAGCGGGAGGGAGGCCAAGTTGCTGCACCATGGGCCTCTGGGTTGTACTTGCCCCCTGGGCTAAAAGTTGCCAGTCAGCCCCTGTCTCACGGCTGGCTCCGGCCACTTTCAGAGAGATCAGCGCCCCTGGTTACCAGCTAACCAGGGACACTGTCATTACACACTGAGAGCAGCCTCTCCGTGTTCTCAGTGTGTCATTCCTCCCCCGGACGCTCTGGGAGTCTAATAGGCTCCCAGCTGCCCGGGATAGAAACACTTTCTCCCAGAAATGATCACTCTGCTCGATCAAGCAGAGTAAACCTTTCCCTGCTTGGTTTTTTTTTCTGACATTGGAGCCGTTGGCTGCCGTCAGAAGAAAAAAAAAAGAAAGAGGAATCACTATAGGAATGCATAGCTAGATTCCGCATTGGCTATTTCAGTTTGCAATAGCCAATAGCAAACTAGCTATTGCAAACTGAAATAGCCAATGCGGAATCTAGCTATGCATTCCTATGGTGTGTTCGTTTTTTGTTTTTTTTTGACGGCAGCAGAACCGCCCGGCCAATAGAAAACAGAAGGGAGGAGCTAGCTGTCACTGCTAGCTCCGCACAATTGTTTTCTAATCTTTTTTTTTTTCTACTTTTTAAACTATTTTTCTATTCTGCTCAGTCCCACAGAGGGACCGGGCTGAAAAGCCAAGCCGAATGCCGCTCATGAGAATAGACCAAACAACAGCGAGTAGCCTGCCGGTTCGGCTTAGCCGATCAAGATGTTGGATCGGCTGAGTCGAACTCCTTCTGCACTTCGGGTCGGCCAAACATACGGAGCATGTTAGGCCGACCTGAAGCCACGGAAAGCCACCCGATGTACGGCTGATTTCAGCCGATATACTGGAATCAGCCTTACCAGCCTGAAGTGAATAGCCGGACAGCGTTCGTCTCACTTCGCTTGGGGTCGATTAAACACTCGGCTGCCTACGGCAGCTTAGTGAATAGACCCCTTTGACTTTTAATCTCAGAATACTGACTTTTAAACACAGAATTATGTTTCATATTTTTATTAGCATGGCCCCGGGGCTTTTCTGTATGATTCAATGGTCAGTTACCCTACTATTTCTTCAGTACGGATACAGCAATGTAAAAGAACATGTTTGTTGTTGTTTTGCTGATGTAGACGAAGGTCAGATCCAAGGAGATAATATATTTAGAGATGTATCACAAATATCATGCAGATGGATGGTTCAGATGCAATAGTTATTAACCCATGGAATGCTCCATTCTTCTCTTCCCCCTCAGTGCTCATACAGAGCTGTGTGGTTGTAATTCAATCAGACATTTCCAACAATCTCTCCCGGAAGGAATTGGCCGTGATAGAGATGCCCTCTGTCTAAAACATTAAAATTACTATGTATTTCCAGCCACCGGCACATTCCTACATCTGCTGTAGCTTGCCTTAGTGAGCACATTTCAAAAACATAACATTATATAATCTTTTCCATGCATACATATTATGCACATTACATATATTTATGTAATAACAGACCAGGGTTATGAAATTACACCTTCTGTGCCTAAGAAGTGGGAAAACTTATGTGAAGCAGAATGTTGCAGGGAAAAGAGGTTTCAGACTTGGTGCTGTAGCCTTCACTTGTGTTATTGATATTAGTGGGTTCCCCATGCTATATGTAGTGCCCATGTTATGTCACAGATACTGGATAAGTTAACTATTAGCTTCACAACTGCTTTTGTGCATTCCTCCCTCTTGTGGACAGAAGTATCATTGCACCAGCATATTTTGTTCTTACCCCTGCACTGGGCACCATATGTCACTCTTTTAGCAAAAACTCTATCAGAAACACAGGAAGTGCATTGTTTTCAATAAGCCAGCTGGCTCTTGGCGGCCGATTTTCTAAAAGGTTTGAGTATCTCCAACAGAGATGTCTTCTGACTACTAGCATTAAAATAACTACATATTTTCCAGTCATTGGCACTGCATTTGCTGAGCTTGCCTTCCTGAGCACATTTCAAAGACATAACATTATTATGTTATTAGCAACACATATGTAATAATAGGTCAGTGTGAGGAAATTATACATTCTGTGGCTAAGAAGTGGAGAAACGTATGCAAAGCAGAATGTTGCAGGGAAAAGATGGTTCAGACAAGTAGCAATGTCTGAGACTTTGGCTTCATTCATATGTGTCAGAAGGCGCTCCTAGTGAAAGAATTGTATTGATCCTGATTGACATGCATAGAGAATCATGCAACATATTACTGTACGATTATCGGAGGAGAATCGCAGGAAATCCCGCGATCGTATCATAATCGCAAAGTGTATGGAAGGCGTGCAACCGTTTCTGCTGTACGGTCGCACATCTTCCATCAAACAAGCAGGCTTGAAAACCTGCCGAGAATCGTACGATTCTCGGCGGGTTAGTGGCCTGCTTGTTCGACAACAACTGCCGAATGGGCAGGTGTGCGCATGCCCACACTGCCCGTTTGCAGTCATCGGAAGCCCACCCCTCATTGCGGTCATCGTAAGCCCACCCCTCAGGGGGGGCGAGCTTGCGATGATCGCAAGTACGATCTGCCTGTTCAAAATGGGCAGATGGTACAAGCTTTTAATTAGCTTACATCTACTGTATCCTGATCGACAGAGGGCATTTCCCTGAAATGAGAAGGCCACATCCCTGAAATTACTTTTTTCAGGTTGGGATCCCTGAGCAAGTGTAAAGCTGCCCATACAACCTGCGATCATCGGACGAAACTTTTTGTCCGATGATCGAACCGTTGTACGCTTTTCGTATGGCGGCCCCATCCTGCCCCGATTATCAAAGGTTCAATCAGCTGTAGTTAAAAAAAAAACACCTGGACGAATTGCAATAATCGACCGTACGTATTTTCGTTTGCGCATGAGCAGTGTTAATCTTACAAATTTTGACGTACAGAAACGCCACCAACCTTGCGAACCTTGATTGTACAGTATTTGCGGTTGTACACTGCCCATCAACCTTACGAATATCGGACGAAAACGCGATCACATACGAAAAGGTGTATGGGCACAAAAAAGTGAGCCGGCCACAATGTGATGCAGTGCGTTCTGCCCAGAATCGGGCCGGAATGCACTGCATCTGCTGTGAACCTAGCCTTAGGAGACAGAAGAAAATATATAAAAAGAATTAGTTTGCAGACTAAAAACAAGAATTCCTAATATCTAAATATACAATATTTCATATTTACCTTGCTTAAGAAAGAAGAATATTTTTATATTTAATGTTGTTTAGTCCTTAACATATTAAATAAATAAATCTATACAAAAATAATAAATTCCCTTTAGGCTTATACTGTATATTTTTATTTGGATTCAAATGCTAGTATCCCTTTAAATTATTATTATTATTATTATTATACGGGATTTATAGAGCACCAACAGTTTGCTCAGCACTTTACAATATAAGGAAGACATTACAATTACAATATGATTCAAGACACGATGGTAAGGAGGGCCTAATTGGAACTAAACTGTTTTGCTTGCACATTATGGCAGATTTCCCTCTCAGTTTGGCTTTGTCTAGCGATATCAGGTCTGCTCCTTCTGTCGGCATTCAGTCCATACCACTGCTATCTTCTCCTTCTAGCAGTCCATTCTGTTCTAGCATGAAGTGAGTTTAATGAAAGTGTAAAGGTGCCCACACACCTTGCGTTAATCGTACGATAATCGCGGGAAATCCCGCCATCGTACAATTATCGTAAGGTGTGTGGAAGCCGTGCGACCTCTACTACTGTAAGGTCGCATGACTTTTATCTTACGAACATGTTCGAAAACCCACCGAGAATCGTACGATTTTCGGCGGGTGTGTAGCATGTTCGTACGATAAAAGCCGGACGGGCCGGTGTGCGCAAGTGCACACTGCCCGTTTGGCATTGCGGTCATCGGAAGCTCGCCCCTCAACGGGGCGGTCTTGCGATCATCGCAAGTACGATCTGCCTGTCCAAGATAGTTTTTTTTCTTGATCATTGGTTTGTTATCTCTGCTATTGTCAGTCATTGCTCCATTTACCTGTCTGGAACCTGGAATCTGTTTAAGATCTGTTTGTGTGTACCTGCTCTGACCATCAGCCTGCTGAATATTCCAGTGTCAACCAAAAACTGAAATATAATTTTTAGGGGGACTGACCTTTTAATATGGAATTTCACATTGATTATTACATTAGAAAAATGCAGCAGGAGGAGAGGGACTCCATAACACAAGGGCAGAGCAGGTCAAGCTGAAATGAATGAAAGAAGCCAATAGGTAACTCAGCCTGTCTGCATTCAGCAATAACGCTATATAATGCACGCTTTTGATGGATTAACACTTTAATTGTAATTCCACGTAAGCACTCAGGGCCAGATACAGTATTAACATGGGTGACCTCGATAGTAGAAGAAATACATTCCTCTCAACCATGTTACGTGAGAACATTACCCTACATCTCAAAAACCAGCACAATAATCTGCTTTATTCAAACTTTCCACATCCTATAAGACATGGGACTTATCCACAGTCCTATTACTGGGTCAGGCCAGGTGCTCGGCAGGACATAGATTTAATCCATTTTAATCAGAGCCAAGCATGTTGGATTATTACATTATCAGTTGCCATAGCAATAGGCATCCTTCACCCTGACACCCCACTGCAGTGAATTCCAACCGATAATTCCATTATGCAGGGCAACATGGGGTACCCAAATCTTAATCATGTGGGTCAAGCCCCAGCGGCATAAACCACTCTTTTTGCAGTGGAGCAAATGAATATTCTTCAGATTACAATTGGTCCCATTTCTCAAAGTGTCTAAATTAAATTAAAAATCTAACTAAATAACTATTAATAAAATATCTCTTTGCAAGCAAATTGATCACTTAAGTTTTTGGGTTTCTGGGTTTCCATGGCTCTCGTATTCACACGGATGCAGAAGAATTTAAAATTGTAGGAGCTTTGTGTGACCAGTCCTCTTCCTCTAGCATTTCAAAGTTGAACAGTTTTTAATTAAAGTGATGTTAAAGTCAAAATGTATTTAAGTTATTTCAAATGCTGATGAAATCACTTACAATGGTAGCTGCTTCTTGATGTTTAAAAGACTTAGCTTCCTTTAGAATCACCCAGTTCCCTGAGCACTGGCCCTGATATCCTGTTTTAGGGTGGCTCCTTTCCTTTGCAGGGTCCTATGGGTGTGCTAGTAAGCTGTGTGTGCCTCTTCAAACACAAAGGCACAGCAAGGCAAGACACTCCCCTCCCCCCCTGCTCTTCCCCCTTGCCTTCTCAATGCTAGTAGATGGACCGCTGCTGGAGACTGCTCTGTCTTTTGTCTTTATGATCTGTCACTGGACAGGAATGTTAGGGAAGCCGAGCTGAGGGAGTCAGAGCCAACTGTTTGGAAACATGATGACTAAGTCTTTGGCAAAAATGTAAAGAAATACTTTTGCTGGGCAATGTAGATTTGTTTGATCTGGATTCATTATTGAAAAAAAACTTTAAGAGTTACTTTAAAGCCGAAGTAAACCACTTTGAAACGTTTTTTTTTGTTTTTGCCCTAATGTGCAAGTCTGCACAGCATACTTGCACATTAGGGCATACTTACCTCAAAAGTGTGCCCTTCTCCAGCGCTGTGGGATTAATCTTCGGTCCTCAGTACTATCCCCCACTGCCGCTGACACTTCCGGGTACTCTGAAGTCCTCTTTGACCATTGGGTGGCACGTGCAAAGGAGTTACAGCCTCAATCTTACAAATGCCATGACTGGGCTGAGTGTGTACACTGTAGAGCGCATGCACCGTACAGTGTACACAAAAATAGACAAATCAGTGTGGTAGAAAGGAAGACTTTTTTGCATTTGAAAAAATTTTAATTTTTTCCCCTTTACTTTCACTTTAAGAACAATTAAAGGCTTATATGAACCGATTAGATTGGTAAGTGCTGCGCGGTGTACAAAAAATATAAATAAAGGCTTATATGAACCAATTGGAACATTCCAATCCTGGAAAAATGCAGGGGAGTTGGTCCCTTGATTCAAGCACCTCTCTTTTGTTCTCAGTACAACACAGAATCATATAACCAGGGTCTGTATTCCTACTCGGAATCTCTTTGTAAAGCCTGCTAGAGAATATATGAAACTGGCAATGGTACCCCTGGAGTTGTAAAAGCAAATCTCTAGATGCAATACTTACTTATCTCCTCCCTTGTGTTGTCACCCATGGTATTAGCTTTCGGTCACTCTATGTCCTCAATCTTCCAAGTTAAATGATGCCCAGTGACTGGGGACAACCTGGGGATTCATGGACCCACATTCTGGTGGTGTCACCATGGCACCCTACATTTATATACAATGATGCAGAGAATGACACTGAGGTTATCACGTTAGGCTAAAGGTGCCCATACACCTTACGATTATCGGACGAAACTTTTCGTCCGATGATCGAATAGTCGTACGATTTTCGTACGGCAGCCCCATCCTGCCCCGATGATCGCAAGAATCATTTAGCCGTAATTAACCAAAAGCACCTGGACGAAATGCGGTAATTGATTTGCCGTATTTTCGTTAGCGCAAGCGCAGTGTACATCGTACGACTTTTGACGGACGGAAACGCCAGCAACCTTACGACAATCGTACGATCTAGCAAAGTTTTCAAACATGCTTGACCGTTAAAAGTCGTACGATTGTACAGTATTGTCGGTCGGACACTGCAATGCACACATACGATTATCGGACGAAAAGTCGATCGCATACGATTATCGTCCGATAATCGTAAGGTGTATGGGCACCTTTATTCTCTGCATCTCTGAGGACTGCATACAGCTGGGAGAAGCTTTAAGTGGAAGAGCAATCTGCGCATCACGTGACTAGACCCAATACTTCTAAAAAAGAAGCAAAAGAACCTCTAAGGGGAAGGTTGAGTGGGAACCAGGAGGATGAATCCAAAACTGGGCTCTAAACATTCAGCACTATTTCCTGAATTAGCCGCTCTATGTTCAATTTAATATCCAAGATTGTTTTTAAAGAAAAAACAAAAAATAACCATCATAACCATAACAAAAGGGGGCACCATTACTGATCTCTACTACTGCAAAATGCTAGTAGCCTGAAGAATGACACACTGATCCTGTAGCTTTAACTTTGGAAGTGTGCAGGTGATGGGTAATGGATTCCCTCTGCCATCACCAGTTGGTGATGGCAGAGGGAACAGCAGTTGGTACAGCATTACCTGCCGTACAGGTAATGCTGTACCAGGTCTGTGGCTTAGGAAATATTGAAGCCACAGACAGCCAGGTCACTATAAGTTTGAGAAGTAGATTGGATATAGTAGCCCACATACAGTATTTCTGTTGATTATATGTATTGCCAATTGCAACAGATCAGTTAATTATTTTTCAGCACCAAAACCAAATAAAAAGTGTAAAGTTTGTCCACCTATGTCCCTGACCGGTTACCCACCCTTAATTTTTTGGGTAAAGCATTAGGGTCCAATTTTAGTCTGAACTTTTTGGATAGAGGGAAAAAGTTAGAAGGTTTTTATTAAATGGTGTAGGTGGGGAGCATGATAGGGTCCTAGTTGGGTGGGTTGTTATATAGTTTCACAGGCAACTCTCTAATGTACAGGAGCCTCTCTTGTAGTAAAGTGGTAGTGAAAAAAGAAGAGCTTGTCGGTCTATATGTATTATCCAGATCATTTCTTTTTAAAGTGCCAATGCATTTCAGAGGTTCTAAGAGGCCACCTTCATCAGGACTTGTGAATGCAAAAACCAAGGGGTGGACAATTGTAGTTGGATTGTTTGGAGAAAAACAATTGCTGATACAGAGAACCATCTGTTTTTAGTCTGGAATTTAAACTGAGCACAGTGGGCAGCCAAACTGGGCACTGGAAGCAGCCAAACTGGGCACTGGAAGCAGATGGATCTCTGCATCATCAAATTTGTACTGCAAGCTACAATCATCCTCAGCTTAGTCCTTTTCTACATTCCCAAGTCCTGAGAAGGGGGCTGTTCAAGACCTCTGAAAAAACATTTGCACTTTCTTTTACCAAATGCATTGATAAAACTGTTCTGGTTTTGGTGTCACTAGGACAGGAAATGAGGGGAGATCTCCCCAGTGACAACAACAATAATCTGACAGACGTTCCGACCCCATTCAAAACTAAAATGGATGGATGAATGGAGTTGGGCCTTTACCTAGTAAACCTTGTTCATAATCGTAACCCAACCCTTGGGTTGAACTCAATGGACAAGTGTAATGAATGTAAAGCCATGTGTACAGTCACTTTATCTGGCACCTATAGCTTACAATCCTGCAGAAGTTTCCTATATTGTCAATATGATTGATCTGCTTATGGTCTACATATAATTTTAAAATCTGTCATATCTTCTCAAAGTGTGTTTGTGTGGGTAACGCTCAGTTCTTTTTATTTGATAAATGAGACCAACTGCCAGATACAATGTTGGGCCCCCTGTATAAAAACTGCCTTCCATCTGAATAAAATTATGCTGGCTGTTTACATCCAGCTTTACATAAGCTGTGATTCTCAGCGTGCACTGAAAAATTCCATCCCATATTATGAAAGCTCGGTGCCTGCAGCGAAATGGGGAAGAGAAGGGGGAGGCTATACAAGCTTGATTTAAAGGGAAACTTCGGGAAAAAGGTTTGGGCCTCTCCACTTGCTGACCCAAAGCTCCTGGGGAAAAAAAGCTTGTTTGTTTAGTAGGGAAGGATCCAGGCTGGGCTTTACAGGTGTTTGCTGCCGGCTATTCTGGCTGCGGTCAGCTTGGATGAAGCTCGGTCTATGGGGGGGTTAGTGGGGAAAGTTCTGGATCTCATGTGTGTACACAGGAGGTACAATCAACAAGAATGCACTGTCATCTAAGGTGATCACTCTACCATGAAATAGTACACTTGTCAAAGCAAGGAATATAATAAAAACGGGTTCAATAAATAAACTGCAACATTCCACCCTTTTACTGGTAACTCGAAAATATGTTTTAATGTTTGATAGTGGTGATATATCACATTTATCACAGTTACTAAGAAAGTCCAATTGTTTACAACTTCAAATTGCTTTAAAACTAATACAAAGGTGTTTAAAGTGGTCCTGTCTACAGTCTTGTTAAAACTTAGCACCCTTAGTGCTTTTACAGGGTGCCCCTATTTTTTAGACAGAGTCACTTTAATAGGAGCACAAAGAGCAGCATTCTCACCAGTTTTATGTGGTCTGAGTGGCAAAAGACGATTTGTGATTGGTTGTTGATATTTGGCCAGTTGATCTTTGCGCCTACTCAAGTAGAAACTCCAACCAATATGGTGAGTGGGGAAGAGTTAGCATCACCTTCAGGTTTTTATCACTATCTGCCTCTCCACTGGAGTCAGGAAGTGAGTCCAAATCTGGCCAGACACCAGTAGAATTTAATTCCATTTTCCTAATGTTCATTCGACTTTCTAAAGGTTAATGGGGTCAAATCAATGATCAATTTCAACCATATTGATAGCAAAATTGAAGAAGCAGAAACTTTTTTCTCGAACATACGAAATTCTAACAGTGAATGTGATTTTCGTTCCGTGAAACTCCATTCAACATTGAATGCTAAAAAGCAAAATGTTGAACAACATTGGTCAAGTCTTTAATGGCAATATTGATTGTTCTGACAAGATTTTTCGTATGAACATTTATACAAAAATCTACAAGTGTAAGGCCAGCCTAACGCTCCATGATGTGAGGGGAGATCTCACCTCTGACAGCTGTCACTGGAACAGGTGTCTGCATC
>NW_017306519.1:810785-813429 GCF_000935625.1 Nanorana parkeri | reverse complement strand
TAGATCCTGTACTGTGATAGTTGTAAAATGTTGGATTTCCCATCACTTTCTATCCTGGTGACAATGATCACCATGACAAAAGAGTGCGAATCTCCCTAGTGGAGACAAGGATGGCAATTAAAAACCTAACAGGGTTCTAACCCTTCCCCACTCTATGCAAAACTAGAAAATTAGCTTAAAGTTTCACTTTGAATAGTTTTCCATGTTGCACGCATGATGATAAGATTGTATTAGTGGCTGAATCAAGGTGTGTGGCTAGTCCAGCCTGGGAAACATCTTCATCTTCATAATCCCAGTAACTCCATATCGAACATCATCTTGGGACTTCTAAAAAAAAAAAAAAAAATGTTTTTTTAAATCACTAATCATATTCAAGGCTACCATGGAAAGAGGATAATGGGCAGCACAGTGGCATAGTGGTTAGCGCTTCTGCCTTGCAGCACTGGGGATCCCCAGTTCGAATCCCAGGCAGGTCACTATCTGCATAGAGTTTGTGTGGGTTTCCTCCGGGTTCTCCGGTTTCCTCCCACACTCCAAAGACATGCTTGTAGGTTAATTGGCTCCTGTCTAACTTGGCACTCTATACATGCATGTGAGATAGAGACCTTAGATTGTAAGCTCCTTGAGGTTAGGGACTGACATGAATGTGCAACTATGTAAAGTCGCTATATAAATACCTGTAATAAATAAATGGGGGTATTCTGCTAGGGACAGATGTCATATGCATAGACAGTAGTGGGCAATGCAGATATTGCTGTTTTCTGTATATATAACAACTCTACCAGCTGAATCTACCAGAGAGAGAATGTGAGAGGCAGTGACACAGTATTGGGTGATCTACTTCTATATGGGGGAGGGCATTTCTCCATAAATTATGAGTGTCTTCCTGCAAAATTCTGGTAGCATCTTTATATACATTATGAGGATCTTCCGGCATAATTCTGGTAGCCCTTCCTGTACAATATGTGATCTATTTCCCATCCAAAAGAGATAGTTCTACATTCCTGGAGATGCCTATGACCACAGTAGACAATTTCTGCACACAAAGAGCAATAAAGGGATCAGGGCACATAAAACCCATATTACCTCTCCTTTAGAAGACTCTCCAAAGAAACATATGGCAAACTCAGTTAGGTGAATGACAAAATTGCTTGGCTGAAAATGGAAACTCAGGCTGTCCCAGCCTTGCTGTGTTGGGGAGAGGTGTCCCTGCCAGACAGACACCAATGCAGACCCTGTTGGAGCTGAACCCTACTTCTCCAATCCAATTTCCATATACTAACACTCAAAGCTGGACATACATAGATAATGATTATCTCATGATATAAAAACCTCACTGGCAAAACAGGCTGCTATATGTAACACTCAGTTCTTTTTATTTGATAAATGAGACCAGCTGCCATATACAGTGGTGGGCCCCCTGTAGAAAACTGCTGTTGATATGAACTCTGATAAACCTATGCTTGCTGTTTACATCCAACTTTACATAAGCTTAGCGTGCACTGAAACATTCCATCCAATATTATGAAATCTCAGTGCCTGCAGACAAAGGGGGAAGAGAAGCGGGGAGGCTTAAAGGAGAACTATGAGGTGAGTGTTTTTCACTCACTTCATAGTTCTAGCCGACCTGTGACAATGAGACTGTCACAGGTCGGCTCAGTAGATCGTAAGGTGAGCGAACACATACCGGCGTTCGCTCACCTCTCGATCCTGTCACGGCTCTCTGCCGTGACAGGGGAGGGGCTGGATTCCCCCCTCCCCGCTCCGATCCGCCAGCGCTGGCTGGTGGATCGGACGGGGGAGGGGGCGTGTACAGCTGGCTCTGCCTCTAGATAGACAGAGCCAGCTGTCAGTCACGCAGCTGGGCGGATCCCGGCACAATTGTCGGGCCTAGGGTGAAGGGAGGACGCCAGTTTGTGTCCTCCCGTTACCCTAAGGAGAACTATGGGGAAAAGACTTAAGCCCATAGTTCTCCTTTAACAAAAATTACAATTTAGTAGACTCAGTAGATCGGGAGGTGAGCGAACACATACCGGCGTTCGCTCACCTCTCGATCCTGTCACGGCTCTCCACCGTGACAGGGGAGGGGCTGGATTCTCCGCTCCGATCGTCCAGCGCTGACTGCTACAGCTCGCGGTATACTGAGCCTAGAGTGATGGGAGGACGCTAGTTTGTGTCCTCCCGTTACCCTAAGGAGAACTATGGGGAAAAGCCTTAACCCCATAGTTCTCCTTTAAAGGTGTAAACATGTCATTTCCACACCATACACTACATACAGAAATCACAAAATGTTACCGTTAAGAATGTGGAACCGATCTGCAGTCTCACAGAAACCTGTCAATGATAAAAAAAATAAGTGAAATATGAGTTTGTCTTATATATAGTTTAAAGGGCACAAGTCAGCACATTGAAGGAAACCGGAGCTGAGAGGAATACAACAGATGAGAGGTCTGACAAGGCCAGGTGCTTGGCTGTCATGCTGATCCCTGTTACTTTATGAGTAACTGATCTGGAGCAAGCATGCAGCAAGTAAAGGAAAGGGTAGGTCAGACCCGCATGCCCCCCGAATATTTTTTTTTGCACGATTAGAATTATTAAGCGATTCAATGAGGTAGTGCCAAGGACTGACTATATACTGTAATAT
>NW_017306519.1:745528-810546 GCF_000935625.1 Nanorana parkeri | reverse complement strand
TTTTCTTTATATATATATATATATATATATACTCTTTAACCTAAATATGAGCAGGTCACTTACCGTATGCTGGGAATGGATAGATGTATTCTAGCTCTATACCCTGCTTCGTGGCGTGGTCATCAAACTTCCTGTAGATGTCATTCGTTGCTGTTGTCTTCCGTCCTGTGAGCAAAAATGTTGTGTTTTTTTTTAAGTGACACTAAACTCAGCAGTTAAATCTTAAAAATGCATTCAAGAACCCTAACTATTAACAAAAATGTATCTTATTTGTATATCACTCGGCTGTAGATCCTCAAATCATCTCTGAATTGGTGCTGACACTGTCCTTCTTTCTGGAGGGTGGCTACTATTGTTCCCCATAGTCCGTGTGTGTGTTGTAAAGTACTCACCGAGCCAAGCTCGCTCCTGTGATGAACTTCAATCTCATGTTTAGTTTACTCATTTGTATTGAGATTGTAGTCTTGGGTAATTTTGGGAGCAAGCTTGGCTGCCACAAAGGTTTGCACCTCATCATGTTTAGGAGTGCTGGTAATTTCTTTCATTTGGATTTATACAGTGCCATTGTTGGTACCCTTCCATACTTACTTGGGGTGACAGTGTGGTACAGTATGTTAGTTTCTTTGTCTACGACTGTCGTCAGCACCTACAAAATATTTATGCTTTGCACCTCTGGAAAGTTGATGACAGTGGAAAGTTGATGACAATAAATCTATTTATTGCTATTTTTGTCCCAGGATAGGTGCTTAGTTAGATCAGTGTTAGGGATCACATGCCACAGAAGGGCCTTGACCAGGCAGTGTGGTTTTCACATAGATTTGCAAATATAAGCTACTAACACCTCAGCTTTTAATACATAGGCGACTATATATAACAAACTCACAGAGCCTTTTGCCCTACAAATCCTTCTGAATATTTATTCTGTGCTAATAGACACACAAACCAACATTCTTAGATATGTTTTCTTTTCAGGTTAAATGTTTGTAACGTATTGCTGCATTTTGGCCACTATATGGAGATGATGATCATAGAAAAAACATTTTTTTTCCTATGCCCCTCAGATAGATTCATAGGATGAGTGGTCTATGAATTGGTTATAAATAGACCCCATAGTGTTTAAAAAGTGCTGACTGTTTCCTTAATTTAACAGTACAAACCTGACAGGGGTTCTAATCCTTCCAACACTCTATGCAAAACTAAAGAAAAAGGTTTTGGTTGGACATTCACTTTATTACAAGTGCAAGTTTAGAGTGCAGAACAAGTAGAGTTATTTGTTAGTATAGAAAGTGTAAATAATTAGAAAAACATATTCTATTACCCTAGAATTGTAAAGGTCACGTAAAATGGGCACATAACATAATCTACTGCCGTTCACTCACTGATGATCAGTCTGATAACATTTTTTTTTAAACTTCTTACAAGCATCCATTGTATGGACAACCTAGTGGTTGGGAAAATTTTATGCCAGTTGCATGCACTTGACCTATATAATGAGCAATCAGAGGTTTGACAGTGGTAATATACTGACACCAGGACAAGGTAATATCGTAGCAGGACCAGAGAGCAAGAGATGAGGATTATCCCTGGAAGTCCAGCTGACTTTATCTGGTTTGCCTAGACATTCAAACCAGTTGGCCATAAAAAAACGTCTATAAATATGCAGTTCTGGTACCATAGGGCAAAATGGGCTCATAAATTGCAGATTTTATCTGCTGAAAGGAAAAGCTAGAAATGTGGCACATCCAAAGGACACCTCTATGACACGTAATCTGAGATCACATGACCAGATGCCAGGATGTTGTAGTTTGATACTTAGTCACCTGATCAGATGCCATGGAAGCCTGGTGTATCAGTTTCTCCACGGTAGGTAATTACTATTTTACAATCTATGTATATAGTATGGCATATATAGACATTTAATACTATTTAGAGGTTTAATTATAAATATCAACCAAAGTCCTTAGTTCAGGGGTCATATGCATGCAGCCAGAGGATGATTGTATGTTCCAAATGCAGCTGTATAAATAAAAACCTTTGCTGCACCACAAGGATTCTGTCTCTTCGGGGGTTAAAGGAGTGACTCCTTTCCTGCACTCTGCATGAGCAGTGAATATACTATTACAAAGAGAACAAAAGTCATCTGTACTCTGCTTGCTGTGCCTCATAAGGTGATGGGTCAAGATGGAGTACACTATAGCTGTGTGCATAAAACCTGTGTTTGACAGATTGTAAAGCAAACCTGTCACTCATTTACATATTTTCTGTAAAAGGGCTGCCATCATTAACCACAAAACCCTTCGCTGTGTGCCTCTCTGAAACTAGCTTCACTTTGTGACTACGGGCTTGCCTTTCCTAACCTTAAACTAATCTCTACTATATGCCGTCCCTCCCCCTGTCCAATTATAGCACTTTAGTGGCCATTAAAGTGTATGTATGACCACATTTTGTTTTAGTTTTGGATTAGAATCCTTGTCGTGTTTATATTGTTGTCCTGACTAAGTAGAGTGTCCCTCTTTATTTGCCCTGGCGGCCATTGTCACCTGGATGGGAACTGATGGCAAATCAAAAGTTTTACAGTTGTTGCCAGAAAAAGAGGAAAAGGGAAGGTTTCCCACGGGGACACTTGTTTCAGTGACAACTAAGGATGAGCTCAGGTTCAAATTGAACGTGGTCTGAACCTGAGCTCCTGCAAATAAGCAAATGCCATGAACACTTCCACCCAATCAGCTGCAGGCTGGGCATTACCTGCACCACAGCTGTATGTAAACAAAGGGGTAGGATGCTTGTGCTGACATCATTACCTTATACAGTATGGCCACATAGCCATAATGGCAAATGTAGACATGAAGCCATTTAAGGTCAATGACGTCCTGCCCCTTTGCTTACATCAAGCTGCAGGCGGGAAATTCTCTGCCTGTAAGTGATTTGGAGGCACGAAAGGAGCTTCCTTCCTTGTAGGGAGAAGCTCCTTTTGGGTTTACTCTGAACCTGAGCTCATACCTAGTGACAACTGTGTAATAGAGGCATTCCCCTCATTTTGTAGAGGTTTCCTCACACTTCCTGTTGCATCTCTGGAACAGGAAGTAATGGGAATATACCCAATGGTACAGAATACACTAGACAATAGACAGCAAAATAAAAAAAACATCTAAAACTAAACAAAACAGTTTTGGCCATACATACACATTAAATTCACTCTTACTGGGCAGCGTGGAGGCATACTTAGCCCATAGGTCAGGAAATACATTCCTGGTGACAAAGTGAAGTAATATCAGAGAGGTGCACAGAGGAGGACTTTCTGGATAATAACAATGATAATTTTATGGGCTCTATGATTAAGACCAGGTGGTGAAACGCGTGAGGGGCACTGGCATGGTGTGGGAGATACTTATGGTGATATACATGCTGGTTATCATTCTTTTGGATTTGTTCTTTTGAAATCTGCTTGGATTTTTTAAAATACATTTTGCATTACACTTACCCTGGTTCCTGTGAGGCGGATCTTTTGGAGATTGACCTTGTTATGAATGCTGCTATTTGTATAAAGTTCCCATGTTAACGGTTTTCATCTAACACTAATAAATAATAATACTAAGTGAAATGCCATGGTCTAGATGTAGCTTTGTACATACTCACCATACAGTTTCAAGGTGATCTTGTTCCTCCGCTGATAATACAATATGGCGTAGTTCTGGTAGTCTGTCTCTGCTAGCACCACATCCACCTGCCCCAGGTACCCCTTTGCTGTGTATACAGAGATAAGCAGAGGTAAGGCAAACATCTGTAAAATCTTTTCATGCATATACAACACATATACATCTGTGCACCTGCTTATTCATACAACTATTCAATCAGCCAATCATGTGGCAGCAGCACAATCCATAAAACTATGCCTACTGGATTGTAAGCTCTCACGAGCAGGGCCCTTCCAGCCCTCCAGTTTTCAAATTGGATTGTAACTGTCACCCTTCATTTTGTAAAGCGTTGCCCGAATTTTTGCCATGATATAAATCCTGTATAATAATAATAATAATGCAGATCCAGGTCAGGAGCTTCAATGAATGTTCCCATCAAACACCCGAATGGGGGAAAATGTGATCTCCTGTCTGAAGGCACCATGAAGAAGACTTCCTACACATTTTATTTTATTCTGTTTAGCCATGTGACCCCTGTAGTGTGCTACCTTGTCTTTTATTCTGCAGCTACAAACACTGATGAAGGGGTACGGGTCGTCCCCCAAACGCATTTGCTACTCTCACTTTGGCTAATAAAATTCAACTGGATCTATTGAATTTAGTTGGGACTGTCACTTCTTCACTGTCCTTTCAGCAGACATGTCATACATAGGTATCACAAGTACCTACCTTTTAATATAAATCGACCCTTGATCTTCTTTGTCTCATAAGCATGTTTAATCTCCCAACAAATGCCGTCCCTGAAATAGAAATATTAAGAGTAATATATTGATCACGTGAAGGCCTGTCACCTGAACACATACAACAACACAGCAACCAATAATCGTATTTAAAGGAGAACTATGGGTTTAGGGCTTTTCCCCATAATTCTCCTAAGGGCCTGTTCACACGACGTCTGTTTTCTGTGCTGACCTGATCCGTACGCTCCTGCACTAAAAATGCATCCCAATGTATCCCTATGTGTTTTATGGGCTATAGTTCTCACGTCCGCAGTCCAGCTGGGTAGATTCATTCTCACTTCCTCTCCAGGTGTCAGTTGTCATTGGGAGAGAAAATGAGGGGAAGTCTCCCCAAAACCTAAAGGATTTTTTAAGCTTTCTTCAATCTAGCTAAAAATAAAATAAAATGATCAGCTACGGGTGCATGGTACCTTGCATAATGATCTTATCCATGCTCCTATACAGGTAATTCCTGGTCCGATATATTAATGTACAGTACATTTATTAGAGAGTGAACAGCCCATGTACTAGTAGGCACACACTCATTGTACTCATTGTAACCAGGTGTATGTGTTTGGTTCCTGGATCACAATCACGGTCTACTTACAGCTCTCTGAATGTGCTGATGGACAAGACTTCCACTCCTTGGTAGGTCTTGGAAGCGGATGCTTTGATTAGTGTGGCCTCCACACGATGGTTGTTGGTTTTCAGATAATTACACTCGGACGCAACAGACAGCAGATACCACTTCCCTGCAAACTGATCACACAGACAAATATAGTAAGAGAACTCTAAGACCATTAGAAGATCCCTTGTATATGAATGAATTAGAATATTCCCACATTCACTGGATCTTTCTGCCAGCTTTCGGCACCCAGCACACAACATGCAGGTTTTGGCACAAAATGACTTGTGTTTAGATGTGTTTACAGGCATATGCACTTGTGCTTGTTCTACTGGCTGGAATATTCAGTTATTCTGGCCACTAGAATGAATTTATTTGCATGCATGCACGCGTGTTTACACACAAACTATGCCACTATGTTTTTCTTGGGGGGGTTTTAAGAACTCCTTGGAAAAATGTTATTTACCCTCACAGTGGGGCTACCCCTGCACGTTAACTGCTCGTTTGTGTCTAGGTGCTGAAAAAAAAGTTATACTCACATGATCCTCGGAGTCCAGGGTGTCCAGCCAGCGGGCATCCAGACACAAGGCACTCAGTGCACTTAACATTTTCTGACAGATGCGCAGCCTGTGCCTGTTTACAGGTGCCCGCAGCTCAGAGGAAGGTCCAGTTTTAGGCAGAGATAGTGCTTGCCGAGGAGCTCGGCAGCTGCATCTGTCATTGCCTTCTCCTCCTTCCCTGGCTCCCTGACACCGTGCTGCCCACCTGCGGACACCTGGTGAGAGAGACACCATAGCCCAGCTGAGAGTTGCACAGGCCACCTGTGAGACACACAGCCCACCTGAGAGTCGCACAGCCCACCTGAGAGTCGCACAGCCCACCTGAGAGTCCCACAGCCCACCTGAGAGTCGCACAGCCCACCTGAGAGTCGCACAGCCCACCTGAGAGTCACATAGGCCACCTGAGAGGCGCACAGCTCAACTGAGAGTCACAAAGCCCATCTGAGAGTTGCATAGCTCAACTGAGAGTCACATAGCCCACCTAAGAGTCACAAAGCCCACCTGAGAGTCGCATAGCTCAACTGAGAGTCACATAGCCCACCTGGCACCAACCTAGAACAACACAGAGTACGTAGCTTCATATTATTTTGTATTGCTGTAGTCCTCTATAGTCAGTCTCCTTACTCACTATCCTGGCTGTCTCTCCTTACTCTCTCTCCTGGCTGCCTCTCCTTGCTCTCTCCTCTATATTAACCACACACAAAAATTGGCGTTCGCGACGCTAGAGTGTTCAGGTTTTACTTGAAGAAAAGGTGGCAACCCTATCCTACAGCCTACAGGGCCACCCATGTCCTAGCAAGCAATGATATTGTGCGACCCATACCGCTTCATAGGTTTTCATGTTGTGCCCATTTGTGTCCTAGCAGCCACCAGTCAACCAATGACGCTGTGCTTTGTTGATAGGATACAGACAGAGGTTTGGTGGGCTGGCAAGCTGGCCAAGTTGTTTGCCCCTTCGGTGATCTATGAACAGCTTGGATTTGCTTCAAACTCATGGTGGATCCAACCTGAAGCTCATCTTTGTTCACAACCTAGTGAGATTCTTCTCTGCCTAGGCCTTGTCAGAGTTTACACAGGGCTGAGTCCAACAACTGTTCAATTCAAACATCGGTAGTTCGTGTGTTCGGCGGGCTTTTCGCCCGCCGATCGCCCCACGATGCCCTGCACAGTGCCTTGTGAAGCCTTGATTGGGTAATACAATGCACCTGACCACAGGTTAGGTGCCAGACTTTGCCCAATCACGGGACAGTGCACTGTAAGAGCCATGATTGGGCAAAGTAATGATGACTTTGCCCAATCATGGCTCAAAGAGAAGTCCTGTCAGGTGCAGGACAGATGGGCGGAGCTAGCGTAGATATCACCGCTAACTCCGGCGAATTGTTTCTATTTTGCGGCATCTGTCAAAATGCCATTCTGCAGCGGAAGTTCGTCGTGAGTGGACGGGGCGGTGGATTAAAAAAAAATTATTGCTTTTTATTTAGTCGGTGTCATGGACAACGCTGGATGTCGTGATTGACCTTAGGATTAGGGGTTCCATGTTTTCTTTTTTAATTAAAGGACTTGTCAAAAATCCTTTGTTGTGTTTTGTTTTTTTCTTCAAATAAAGGATTTTTTCAAAAGTCTGGTCTTTTTATTTACAATTTATTTTAACCCTTTAGTGAATGGGTAGAGGTACAAGTACCAATTACTCATTGACAAGAGGGGGCGCATCTGGGTGCCCCTTTATTAAAGGGGTACCCCAATGTGAATAAGCCCCCCTGTCCGCACCCCCAAAACCAATGCCCCAGGGCTTGTGAGGAAGAGGCCCTTGTCCCCATCGGCAAGGGGACAAGGTGCTTTTCCAGAGGAAACCCTGGAAAAGCACCCTCCCAGTGCCGAGGGCATGTTGCCTGGTATGGCAGGGAGGGGGGCGCTCGCCCGTTTCCCCCTTTCCTGCCCTGCCAGGCCTGTACTCGGATCAAGGGTCTGATTAGGAATTTTAGGGGGGACCCCATTTGTTTACCCCCCATTTTTGGGGGTGGGGTTCCTCCTTAATATTTCTAAAAGACCTTAAGGGCCTGGTATGACTTTGAGGGGGAACCCCACGCACTTTTTTTGTTGTTGTTTTATTTAACCACTTGCTGACCGGGGTGTTCACACCCCCTTCCTGTCCAGGCCATTTTTCAGTATTTAGCGCTGCGGTACTTTGACTGACATTTATTCCATCATGCAACGCTGTACTGAAATGAATTTTATACCATTTTTGGGGGGCAGATAGAGCTTTTTTTTGGTGGTATTTAATCACCACTGGGGGTTTTAATTTTTTACTATATATTTTTACTATATAACAAAGAAAGTACCGATCATTTTTAAAAAACAAAAAAACGTTTTCCCTTTATTATGTTATGAAACATTTATTATTACCAAATTTTTTGGTAAAATTTTAAAGATGGGGTCACGTTGGGTAAATAGACACTAAACATGTCAAGCCTTAAAATTGCGCGCGCAAAATCGCAATAACAATTGGCCATAGGCGACGTTTTAAAAGATTTTACTGCTCATCAGTTTAGTGTCATCAGCGATTGATGAGCCTAAAATGATTGCTCTCACTTCGACGTTCGCGGTGATATGTAACATGTGCGGCGTAATTGGAGCAATCGTCGTTTTTGCGTGTAGGCGCACCTAACGCATTTTTGTGCATCTATGTGGGGGTGGGGGACTTTAAAACATTTTTGTGGGGGTTTTTTTTAGTGTGTGTACATTTTATTTATTTTGTGAGCAATTTTTTTTTTACACTTAACTTTATTGTTATCACATAGGGGGGCTAAGAAGTCCCCTACGTGATAACAAATTACAGTGACAGGTCCCCTTTATGGAGACATCAGGGGTCTCCAAGACCCTTGATGTCACCTAGGGACCCCCAGCGAAGCTGATGAAGCACAGATCTGCTTCATCAGCTTATCTCCGGTTACTGTACCGGAGAGTGACAGAGGAATGCGGAAGTGATGTAATATACATCACTTCCTGCATTCAGAGACCAGGAGGAGAGCGGAGGGGGATTGTGTACTAATCTCCCTCTGTTCTCAGTGCACAGAGCCACATTGCCCGGGATCGCGGGACGGCAGCGGCGAGGAGAGGTAAGGGGGGGAACCCTGACTTGCATCATACAAGCGATCGGGCGTCTGTACAGACGCCGGACCACTTGTATGTAAAATCCTGGAGGTTTCCCGCTCGTGCGCACTAGCGGGCACGGCACAAAGGACGTCTAAATACGCCCACCCGCATCCAGGAGACTCCCGTCCGGCTGTCTTTCAACGTTCAGGGGACGGGAGGTGGTTAAATGGGACCCTCCTTCCCACCAGACCTTAAGGATCTGGTATGACTTTTGGGGGAACCACACACTTTTTTTTTCTTTTTATTTAAATGCGGTCCCTTCTAACATTCCTATCAGACCTAAAGGGTCTGGTATTGTTTGAGAGGGGGAACCGCACGCTTTTTTTTCTCCTTTATAAAATGTCATTTTTGCTGCAGCAGGTTCTATACATTGTACAGATGCGCCACTTTACAGGCAGTTTAAGGGGACCCCCCAGGCACGATATTTAAAGAAATTTGTCATTTTTATTGTTTCGCTTTAAGCAATGTTAAAATCACTGTTCACTGTATTTTTTAAAAGTGTTTGCATTGATACATGTCCCCCGGGGCAGTCCCTGAATCCCCATACCCTTTTTATGGCCAATAACTTGCATATAAGCCTTCAAAAAGGGGACATTTGGTTTTCCGAGTTCTGGTCCCATAGACTTTCATTAAATTCGAAGTTCGAGTTTGAACTTTTTCCATGTTCTAAAGTTCGAACTCCAACCAAACTCAGGTGTGTGTGGATCATCACTAACAGACAGCACTATAATGCTGATCGACGTTAGCATACATGTAAAGGTGCCCATACACTGCACGATAATCGTACGGTAATCGTATGTGATCGGTTTTTCGTACGATAATCGAGCAGTGTGAACGGAGACGTGCGAGCGTTTCTACTGTACGGTCGCACGTCTTCTGTCGAACCAGCATGTTCGAAAACCAGCCGGGAATCGTACGATTCTCGGCTGGTTAGAACGGTGCTCGGAAGACAAATGCCGAACGGGCCGGTGTGCGCACGCGCACACTGCCCGTTCAGCATTGCGGTCATCGGAAGCCCGCCCCTCAGGGGGGCGGGCTTGCGATGATCGAGAGTGCGATCTGCCTGTCCAAGATAGGCAGATCGTACGTTTTTTTAATCCCTGTACAACCATCGCAAGACTAAGGTCTTGCGATGGTTGTAGAGTGTATGGCCACCTTAAAGGTGCCCATACACCTTCCGATTATCGGACGAAACTTTTCGTCCGATGATCGAATAGTTGTACAATTTTCGTACGACAGCCCCATCCTGCCCCGATGATCGCAAGATTAATTTAGCCGTAATTAACGAAAAGCACCTGGACGAAATGCGGTAATTGATTTGTCGTATTTTCGTTCGCGCATGCGCAGTGTAGATCGTACGACTTTTGACGGACGGAACCGCCAGCAACCTTACGACAATCGTACGATCGAGCAAAGTTTTCAAACATGCTTGACCGTCAAAAGTCGTACGATTGTACAGTAATGTCGGTTCGGGCACTCTATTCACACGTACGATTGTCGTTCGAAAAGTCGATCGCATACGATTATCGTCCGATAATCGTAAGGTGTATGGGCACCTTTACATTTTTGTGCGATCAAATTTAGATTTACTAAACTTTGCAATATGGGGACCTACCTACGCTAATCATTCAATCTATATCCAGATTGCTACATAGTTGTTGGTAGATTTAAAGAAACCTGTACAATCAGATTGTAATGTGTGTGGTGAGCTTTAAGGGTTTATTTTGGGGTTATGTTTGTACATGAAACATTACATTTATAAGTTTGAATGCTAGCTCATTAGAATCTGAAACCCAAATGTAATGGCTTGTGTGTTCCTCGTGGACTAATAAACCAGAGGGTCACAAAGAAGTGTAGTTCCAAAAAAACAGCCAGTCCGGTCTAGGAGCCAGAAGGTATTTTTCATGCCAAGGAACAGGCTTCAAATTCAACAAGTTGAAAAAAAAACCTGGGATCCAGTCAGATTAGCTACATTTCCTACCTGGATTCTGGGATTTTTCAAGCTGCGTTCTGACTACTACAATGTACACAAAAACATGTGTTGCTTACTTTGCTTTTTCATTTCTGCATTGTACACAGTCATTCTCAGATACTGGAGGTCGACTGTTGTCTCTACTATAAAGGACTGGGTTACCAAGCTATGCCTCCTGAAATGGATGGAAAACCTAACGGCCCACCTATCATATGCTCACCATAAATATGTTGCCTTGTGGAGCCCTTCAGACCCTTTCATGAATGCTTCGGCCTTCAGATCCCCCGTGTACACTTAGACCTGGGCAGATTTGCCTTGTTAGAATGGAGCCCGTTGACCCGTGGTGCAGAGCTGGATCTATACACTGGGCGTACCCCTTCCCCCCATCCCAGTTCCTTCCCCAGCCTACCATTTTTCTTCTAGAACTCTTGCTCTCTTCTAGTTCTCGCGAGTATGGCTGGATGGATAATACTTTCCCTGGTTACACACGTTGGTGTGGAACTTCTACTAGTTGTTGTTGTGCTTACTCTGGATCTGTATTGTGATGACCTATAGTATCTACTATACCATAACTGTATTTTTTTTTCTGTAAAATAAACTTTTATTCTTTAAAAAAGTTTGTTGCAGGAAAAAAGACAAACTAATTCACCAGCATCATGATTCCTATTTTCAAAAAAAGTAGCAGTAACATTCAGTGTAATCTAGTGAGATTTGAAAATTACAGTCAAATGGCTAAACTAACGATCCTTATCCTTGTGAATTGCCTATAACTTGTTCAGCCAGCACTCTTACCTTATTGATGTCAAAGTTAGTCACAGATTGTATTTTATCGATGGGGTTTTGTGGCGGTGGCTTCTTGTTCCGTTGCCCCCATGTCAAAGGGGCGCTGAGGATGACTAGAAGGAGGACAACTTTTGGGGGAAACATGACTCTCAGATGTCCCAACAAATACACTGAATGGTTTAGATGTAACAGTCCGAGCAGAGACTCTGTTGGGGGTGTATTGACTTTAGACAATGGCTGTTGTGTACATTGCTTGTGTTTGCTGGGCTGGTTGGGTAATCTTTATCTGCAGAGTTTGCTGGAATATGATAAGTCTGTTTTCATTAAAGATTGCTTTGTCCCTGGAAGTTCCAAAGGTTCATCTTTCAACAAGCCAATGTTGAGGGCCCATTCACACTATAGCGTTGCACTAAACGTATGTTACCTTGTGTTTAGGGCACACTATCAGTGCACCTCCCGGCAGCTATGCGCTGCAACATAGCACTTGGTGCCGCAATACTTAATGTTGCAGTGGGGTGAAAAAAGTAGTGCATACACTAAATTTTTTTCACTGCAACACAACACATGGTATTGCGGTACTACACATTGTGGTAAAAAAAGTAGTGCATGGTATTATGGTACCATGCTTTGCACTGCAGTGCACGGCTGCCGGGAGATACATTGGGGTGACATTCAAATGAATGCATCACCCCTAGCGCACGGTACCACACGCTAGGTGTGCTGTGTGGTTGCATGCGCTAAATGCACTGTAACATGCGCTTGTCGCAACACAATAGTGTAAACGTTCCTTTAGAGCTCTCTGTAGGCTCTGCCTACTCTCTGGCTTTACTTGCTGCATGCTTGTGCTGGGTCAGTAACTCTGAAGAGCAATGTTGGTCAGGCAGCTATGCATTGTCAGAAGAAGCTCAGCAATTGCAGCAAGGCAGGAAGAAGCATTTCAAGTGTGCTGACAGTTCTTTCCTGGAAAAAGACCACTTGGTTCCTGGAAAATTTGGAAAGGAATTTGTTTTTTCACAGATGTCCATGGGGACAATACATTCCAATAATAGAATAATTATGACTTTTCCTCCCTTCTGATGCTAGTAGATATAAACCTGGCTGGATGACATTTAGCTTGCTGAAGCCTGCATGGTGTGTGGATGCTAGCAGATGGGCCGCATAGTGTCATTGGTTGCTGGGACACAGGCAGGCCCATCATAACATTGCCACAGCATCATTGGCTGACTGGTGGCTGGAGCCACATTGCTGACCTGAGATAGCTCCAAAACCTCATACTGCAGAAATAAGAAATTCAAGACTTTACTTGCAGCATGCTTGTTCCAGCTCAGTAACGAACGTCCTGAAAGCAGTGGCAGCCCGGCAGATGGCATTTTCAGAAGATCAGCAAAGGCAGCTTTTGGTTTTCATTTCTTTGCTGGGTCACACAGTTGAAACAAAAATGATTGATTCAACCCCCACTGCAAATCAGGTTTATTGGCAAAATTTACAATGAAGAAATCAAACAAAAACAATTCAAATAGGTCAACACAATGAATGTTTCAAGTGGTTTCTCCAAATAAAACTGAAAATGTAACTTTTATTGACTTCTGCAGTGTCAATATTATTCAGACCCTTCATGGCGAGCATCTTTAGTAGTTAGTAGAGAACCCTTTTGCTATTATGACCTGCTATAAACGAGATGCATAGCCAGACACCAGCTTCTGGCAGCGTTCCTGAGGATCTCAGCCCATTTCTCATGAGCAATGGCCTCCAGTTCACTAATATTCCTGGGTTTGTGTGCTGCAACTGCCTTCTTCAAATCCCACCAGAGATTTTATTATGGGGTCAGGTGACTGTGATGGCCACTGTAAAATCTTCCAGCACTTCTGCAACCAAGCCTTGGTGGAATGCTTGGGATCATTGCCCTGTTGGAAGGTCCAATGACGCCTAAGCTTCAGCTTTCTCACAGACAACATGACATTTTCTCCTAGGATTACCGGATACTTCAATGAATCCATCTTGCCTTTCACATGCTATAGGTTTCCAGTGCCAGAGGATCCAAAGCAGCTTCAGAGCATCACCAAGTCACCAGGCAGGCAGAGTGTTCTTTTCAGCATATGCTTCATTCTTCTTCCTCTAGACATACCGTTGAACTATAGGTTCCAGTTTTGCTTCATCACTCCACAGAACATAATCCCAAAACTTGTGTGGCTTATTTATATGATTTTGAGCATATTGGAGCCGACTTTTCTTGTGCTTTTGGGTCAGTAGTGGTGTACAACTTGGGGTTCTGTCATGGAAACCTTCTGCATTTAGTACGCGCCTTACTGTGCAAACTGAAACCTCAGTGCCTGTTACCACCAAGTCTTGACTTCCAGTTCCGGCGCCTGATGTAGCGGACACGAAGTGAGGAGCTCCCGCACAGCCAGGACTAACCTGCATATAAAACCGACTCCAAAGTCACCTGCTGGATCTCTCCTGTCTGCTACATACCAAGGTGGACATGGACAAATTCCTGGCAAAACGGCGCACGGGACCCCGAGGTAAGGGGACACCCGTTCGAGGCAAGAGACCACAGACGCAGTTTAAAATGGCCGCCGTCTCGGAGAACCCGGATATTAGCGCCTCGTCGGAGGAAGAACTACCTGTCATGTCGGACCATGGATTGATAGCGGCAGAGGTGGCGGAGCTGCTGCGACCCTCAATCCAGGACGCGGTAAGCAAGGCAGTATCCAAGGGGATCCAATCCCTGCGACACGACCTACTAAACCAGGCCCAGAGGATCTCGGAGGCCGAGAACCGCATAGTGTCCTTGGAAGAGGGGGTGGAGGCATCCTCTTCTCAGCTACACACTAACACCCGCCAGGTGCAGTTCCTGTTGGATCGGGTAGATCATCTCGAGAACCGCTCGAGACGGAACAACATCAGAATCATAGGCCTACCAGAAACCTACCGTCCGTCGCAGATACCGAGCATCTGTACCACCAAGTCTTGCTTCAGGTCTTTTGCCATCACTCGAGGGTTCTTCTCAACCTGCCTTCTCAGAAATCTGGTTGCAGCCGTTGATAGCTTCCTTACTCTGCCCCATCCAGGTAATGTAACTACTGTTTCTTTAACTTCAAACTTGCGAACTACACTTCCAATGGTGTCTCTAAGAACATTCATTCATTGCCTTTGCTATCTTTTTGTATCTTACTGTATATACATAACACTCAACAAACCCCCAGCCAGTTCAGGTATTTCATGTGTTCTAGCTCAAGCACACCTGGTGAAATGAATGAAGCCCTTGATAAGTTGCATCAGGTGTGCTTGAGACAAGACCTGCAGATGTGTGCTCTTGTGAGGGATTCTACAGTATTCAGGGGGTTGAATAATATTGACACTGCAGAAGTCAATAAAAAATGCATTTTCTGTTGAATTTTGAGAAACCACTTGAAACATTCATTTTGTTGACCTATTTTAAGTGCTTTTGTTGGATTTCTTCATTGCAAACAGCTGAAAGTTTGTATATGTAGCCAAAAACCTGGTTAGGGGTTGACAGTGGCAGACCTAAGAAACAAAGGGCCGTGGTGCAAGATTTTGTCTGTCAGCCTGTCAGCCCATGGGACCAACCCTCTTCAATGGGGGCAGGGGACCAAGTCTCATTGGCCCTGGCCCCCTTAGTGCTGTACAGAGAACACTGAGCCAGTCATCAGTTTCTGCACCATAGGAGTTACACTCTAACCCCCCACAGTAGTCGCATATTATTATTATACATATATACTGTATATGTATAGCTCTGACATATACCACAGTGCTGTACAGAGAACACTGAGCCAATCATATCAGACTCTGCACCAAAGGAGCTTACACACTAATGTCCCCTCACAGTCACAGACTATTATTATTATTATACATGCTATAGCTCTGACATATACCACTATGCAGTACAGAAAACACTGAAACAGTAACAGCAGCCTTTGTAACAGAGCAGCTTACACTCTAATGCCCCCCCAAAGTCACACACTGTTATCACTAGGGAGGCACCAATACCTTTTTGTACAGACCGAGTTCGAGTACCGATACGTTTCCTCAAGTAATCGCCAATACTAATTACCGATACCTTTTTCTTAGTGTCATGTGACAGTTTTTCTAAAACAATACAGACTAATGATTAGGACCATGGTGCAGCATTAGGGCCTAGTTATAGCTGTGACCCTGGTAGTTCTGCCACTGACTCCAAGCTGTAGAGAAACTACAAATCTCAGCAATAGATTATACAACAATGCAGAATAATATATGAATGTGCTACTATGGGGTGCTGCTGGCCTGATATCTCAGACGGAGGGTCTCAGCAGGGGGAGATGTGGAGGGTTTCTCCGGGGCAGTGGGGGCCGATGTGCGGGTGGCAGAATTGCTGTACACAGGTGCTGCTGTGGTTCCCCAGAAGGCTGCCGCGAGGTCCCCAGCAACTGCGGGACATTATGGAAGTCCCCTGGGAATTGAATAATTCTGTATGTAACAATGTATGTTCCCCTGCACATGCACTGTGTTGAGGCCACGTTTATTAAGTGAGAAATAATCAGTTTGCTCTTCATTTGCTATTAGCAGTCTTTGGGATCAGTTCCCATAAAGTGCATTAGCAATCTGCTCCTGTGAACTGCATATGGATTCCATGTTCTTTAATGGGAAATCTGGACCACAGCTCACCATACACATTACAGTAAGATTTGGCACCCGGCCTGCACAGTATAAATGGAATTTGTTGCCCATGTTATTAATAGGAAGGAGACTAGAAGGCTGCCATTTTATAAAGTGATTGTAGATTTTTTTAAGGATCTATGGGCACCTTCGTAGTGTTTGGACCTGAAAGGATATACAACTCGAATGCATATGCCGTCCCATTACAAGTCTATTGGAGATTGTACAATCAAATTGTAACATGTATGGCATTCTTAACATTTGTTGTATTCTGAATATGGCAAATAATAAGGCCACTGTTTTTGACATTCACTGTAAATGGGGAATCATTGGTCTCCTTTGGGCTCTAACATTTATACACTTCAAGCGCTCTGCAAACCAATGTTTTGGCATTGACTTCCAAATTCACAATGATCTCTGGAACCTGAGATGCTTACATTTGCCTGCAATGTACAGGAGGAATGGTGGTGAATATCCAGCTAATCTAGGCAGTCACATTCGCCGCGATATATTCGCTTTTATAAATATATGTCCCTAATAAAAGCCTGAATATCAGTGCAGCGCCGCCTCTTGTCCTGCAGGTGGCAGCACCGTACAAATGCTGCAGTGCTGAGCTCAGTGTACAGCACAGGGTGCGCTCTGCTCCGAGTCTATATTTGTCAGCGCACAGCTGGCTCCGCCCCTCCATTGACAGACCCTTGCAACCATAGAGAGAGGGTGGGGCGGAGCAGCCGAGGGTCATAGAGAGAGGGCGGTGAAGAGGGTGGGACGATCCGGAAGTGGAGGTGAGAGCTGATAACGGAGGTTCCAGAATTATGGGGGAGGGGGGGGCACAAGAGCTGACAGTCCAACACTGCGGGGTGGGGGTAATGCTCACTGTGTGCACAGACAAACATTCACTGACACTTCTACACTGCCACAACATTATCCAATCATCTGTCCAGTGCACACTGACAGAATTATACAATGACACTGTTCAATGTACACTGACTCTACAGAATTATACGAAGACACTATCCACTCTATGCTGACACTGCCCAAAATGCATTGACACTATCCAAGTCCCATGAGGCATTGCAAGACTGACAGCCACAGGTCTGGTTTTCAGTGGTAGAAGCATGATGGGATTTGTAGTTTTATCACAACTGGAAGGCCGAAGTTTGGCTACCCCTGTACTATACACCAACACTATCCACTATATTGTGACACGACCAGTGGCTTTCAAAAGTATTCATCCCCTTTGGCATTTTTCTTATTTTGTTGTATTAACACCTGGAATTAAAATCTTTAAGCTATGCCACAGATTCTCAATTGGATTGAGGTCTGAGCTTTGACTAGGCCAGGGGTAGGCAACCTTGGCTCTCCAGCTGTGCTGAAACTACAAATCCCATAAGGCATTGCAAGCCACAGGCATGACTCCCAGAGGCAGAAGCATGATGGGATTTGTAGTTTCAGCACAGCTGGAGAGCCAAGGTTGCCTACCCCTGGACTAGGCCATTCCAAGACCTCTAAATGTTTCCCCTTAAACCACTCGAGTGTTGCATTAGCAGTATGCTTTTTTGTCATTGTCCCGCTGGAAGTTGAACCTCCGTCCCAGTCTCAAATCTCTGGCAGACAAACAGGTTTCCATCATCCATCATTCCTTCAATTCTGACCAGTTTGCTAGTCCCTGCTGATGAAAATCAATCTGATTGGTTGCAGGCATTTTGAGAGCCTGCGGGGCCGACTAGCAAGATGCTGAAGCTTGGCCCAGTGGGAGATTACTCCATCCATCATTGTTTTCTCAATTTCACTTCCCCATTTTGGACTATTTTGTGTTATGACCAATACATTTCATTCAAAGAAAATTCCATTGTAATTCCAGGTGGTAATGCAACTAAATAGAAAAAAATGCCAAGGGGGTGAATACTTTTGCAAGCCACTGTGCACTGTCACTATCCAATATACACTGACACTCTTCAATGTACTGGCAGAAGTGTAGGGCATGCGGCTCCGAAGCCCGGGATCAGGTGCTCGTCCTATACACCACAGACTGCACAAATCCAAAGGAAAAGACCAATTGCACTCTGATGGCATTTAGAGCAAAAGACGTGTATTCCGTCATAATAGGTTCCCTTTAAGCAATGAAATGCACAAAGGAGATTCATTGTACGCACTCATACATACTGTCTTACATGAATGTCTACCAATGACAAACGCCTTGTTGAATGTATGGAGGAGCAATCCCCATCCCATGGCATCATCCCTTGACGTCTCCCAGATCCTATTCATGGTGTCTGGTCTAACCCACCCCTCCCCCGGCATTTTCTACTTTGATTTTGGCCGCCTAGTTGATGAAAACTTGTTTAAGGACACAGGGCAAAGCAACAGGTTTACTTTATTGCTTCCCTTCACCAGCAAAACATACTCACCTTTCCCTTATTACCCACCACTCCATTCAACTGGAGAATCTGCCCTGTGTACATTAGGAGTCACTCAAGTCATAGTTTACACAGGAGTGAGTCACATGCTTAAACCTTCCGGGGCCAGTGGCGGGTATTTTCTTATCTCCAGTGACGGAGAGAGCAAAAGAAAGGTGAGTATGTTGCTGAGAAGGGGGGGCGGAGTTGAAGTGAACCTATTGCTTTGCCCTGCATGACAAATAACACAAGTCTCCTTTAAAGGGGAACTCCAGGTACAAAAACTTTTAAATATATTTTTGTGCCTATTGAGAAATATAAATCTTGTATCCGTGACATCATCACTATGCTGCACAAGCCTGTGCAGAGAGCAGAGCTGCGGGAGGGACCCAGCAGATGCAGAAAACTACAGGAGGGGGAGGAGACAAGACCAGTCACCCTGCACAAGAACAGAGAGCAGCAGTGACTGGTCTTTATTACTCTCACACTGGATTACTGCACAGATCTGCTAGAAATACACAAATGACACCAAGATTCCAGTAAGAATACACATGGCACTTGTATTTACACAATATTTACTGATCTCAGAGCTCAGCTTTTATATATTGTCTGAACTACAGCACCCTTCCTAAGCCAAAAAATGGACATAATTCATACAAGTGTGCACTGAAATTAGGGCTGCAACAACTAATCGATAAGGAGAATCTTTGTTAACGACTGCATCAATTCTGAAAATAATCATTTGCAGCCCTAACTGTAATATCTTTCTAATCTAATGACATTTGTTTTGCATTTTAGGCCCAACCATATAGACAGAATGACACAATGGAGGCCGCTGGTCCCTCCTTCCTCCCTGACAGCATCCTCTACCAGATATTTCTGAGCTTGGAGCCCTTGGACCTACTCTCAGCTGGGCTCGTGTGCCGGCGCTGGTATGCTGTGTCCCGCGATGATTTCCTTTGGAAGGAACTCTTCTACAGACACTATCACGTGGAGAAGCTCGTCCACCGCTACCCAGGTCAGACCCATAGATGCGTTTGTACATAGAAATCCTTAGCTAAAGTGCATCAAAGAGGAGGAAAGCATGGACAAAGGGTTTAACAAATTGTGGGAAGCAAGTTTAGCAGAAGATCCTCTGTATAGGTTCCTAGTGTATTAAACAATCATACAGCTGTATATACCAGTATATGTGTCAACAGAAAACCAGGAGATCGTTAATTCGCCACTTCAACTGGCTGATTCCTGTGACATTTGAGCCATGGGTGGCCCTGCCAAGACCACCTGGCTTGACAAACTTCAATTGAAACAGAATCGAAGGAGCTGGGTGGAAAAAACGACTAGCAAATAGTTATGGCAGTCACTGTTCGGGTATGCTGACAAATGCAGGTGGCAGCTGTCAGAATACAATAGCCACCAGGGAGATCTATCCATCCATGCTGTGTAGCGTGGCTAGGGGAATGAACCCACCAGGCCGAATGAGAGAAATCCAGCTTTACACTACTACATCAATCTCGGCATAGTCTCTCTCCTAAACATCTGATATGAACCATATTTGCCTTGCAGGCCCTCCTTCCACAAGATCCAGCAGAGTTGTCAAGTCCTAGTCCTACTTGTACTGCACATTAGCTGGCATCAGCGTGTCATTTATTCCTATAGAATGCATTCTCACTAAAGAAATATCTGGCCGGCAGAAGACAAAATACAGTTATTTAGACTGCAAGTAAGAAGCCTGCTATCTCATGAGCACCAGCTTGCCCAAGTATTGGAATTGGATTACCAGACAAAACATATCATTCTAGGTTTGGATAGAGTGGAGAGGAGTCAGAACCTCAAACAGGTTTTTATTCTCGTCTTTGTCCTCATTGGGGTGGGTTCCCCTTACTTCCTGTTCTGGAGACAATCTCCCCAGATTTAGAGACGATCCTTCCAGTTGTAACTGGAATCGGTGTCCCCAATGGCAGATTTCTCCTGTGCTCCTGAGTCGGTGACAGGTGTACCATGTTCATTTCCCATCACCATCTATCCCAGTGACACTTCACTACTCTACCCAAAACCATTCCACTTCAACCCTTATCCTGCTGCATACTGGAGGGGTTGTTGTGATGATTGGATGCAGTCCCAGAAGACATGGCTTTGTATACTTGTGCTCTGGTGGCCTCTCTGTCAGGAGGTGATCCTCTATATTCATGCCGCTCCCTAACAACGTAGGAGATGCTTTGGACCAATATGAAGGTACCTGCAGACATCTAAATCAGAATTGTTCACTGTAGTTGGATGACCCTCATTATCGTTACAAATATATATAGTGATGGTGGTATATGACTGAGCAGCATTTACAGTATCCCTGAAAACTCTCAGCATCTGTACAGTAAAGTAAAATTCAATTGGTTGCTATGGCTTACTGCACTTATAGTAACTGTACTTTGTACAGGCCCATGAAGCCGGTTATGTGGTATGTTTTCTGAATCTTCTTTTCCTACCTGTGATAGGCACAGACTCCTGGTATGCAGAATTCCAGCGTCTCCGTGACACTGTTCCATTTGTGGAGGTCCAGAGACTTGGAGAACACACGGACCAGGTCCTACACATCAGCTTCTCACATGCTGGAGACTTGTGTGCCTCCTGTTCTAAGGACTGTACGGTCAAGGTGAGCATAGGTGACTCTGCCTTGTGTGCTGTTGCTACTGTATAGGGCAGGGATGTCCAAACTCCGGCCCTCCAGCTGTGGTGAAACTACAAATCCCATGAATCATCTCTCTCCGGGAGTCATGTCTGTGGCTGTGACAATCTTGCAAAGCCTCATGGGATTCGTAGTTCCACAACAGCTGGAGGGCCGGAGTTTGGACATCCCTGGTATAGGGCATACTGGACCTCCTTCATTTGCCTTTTCTCCTGTCTGCAGATCTGGAACACCAAAAACCCTTTCACACTTCTGCACAGTGCTAACATGAGACCCCATCACTGGAGCTACACACAGTTCTCGCAGTTTAATTATGATGACTCACTCCTTCTGGTGTCTGGGGTTTTTGTGGGACCCCATAACTCCTCCGCAGGGGAAATTGCAGTCTTCAGTATTGGTAAGGTGGTGGGATCCAAACTATATTGTCAATATATTTTCTTATGTATGTGTTTATACCGGAACATAAATGGCAGAAGTCAATGTACATCTCTGTCTTCCCTGTCCTTACTTCCTTTCCTCACTCTTTCTTTCTCCATTTCTTTTCTCCTCTCTCTCTCTCTCTCCCTCCCTCCCTCCCTCCCTCTCCCTCTCTCTTCTGTTCCGCTCTCTTTTGTCTCTCTTTCTTTGTAGATGGATTTAACCTTTTGTCTCGGGTAAGGAATAAGCCATATGATGTGTTCGGCTGCTGGCTTAACAACACCCACCTTATCTCCGGGAATCTTCACCGCATGGGCCGTATCACCTCCTGCTCCGTCCTCTGGTTGAACAAGGCCTTCCAGGTGAGCAGTAGACAGACCTACACTACTGGCCAAAAGTTTTAGAACCCATTTTTCCAGTTTTTATTGACATTTACGCAGTTTCATGTCTCAATGCAGTCTGAAAATAAAGCATAGAACAAATAAACAACAGGACGTTCAAAAGAAATCATGGAATCGTTTTCTTTAACAAAATGTAATCTAAATGTTTGACTCCTCAAAGTAGCCACCTTTTGCAGATATAACAGCCAAACACACTCGTGGAATTCAAATATTGTTCAGAAAGTTCTTCCCAACACTGTTGCAGAAGTTCCCACAAATGGGTTGCTTTGCTTTCACCCTTCTGTCCAGTTCATCCCAAACCAGCTCAATGGGGTTTAAGTGTGGAGACTCTGCTGGCCATTCCATGATTTGAAGCCTACAGTCTTGTTCTTTTCTTCTAAGGTAGTCGTGACAAAGCCCAGAGGTATGTTTTGGGTCATTATTTTGCTGTAGGATGAAAACCCGACCAATCAGAGGGTATTGCATGGCACTGTAAATGCTGTGGTAGTAGTTTTGGTTCAGGGTGCCACTCACTCTGTGCAAGTTGCCAACTCTGGATCAAAAAAAGAGCCCCACGCCATTCCTCCTCCATGTTTGGCAGTTGGTGTCGTATACAGAGGAAGCATCCTTTCACCTACTGGATGGCGTGCAAAAACACATGCGTGATGAACCGAAGATCTCAAATTTTGATTTATGGGTCCATAAGACCTTCTTCCAGTCTTCAGTAGTCCACGGGCAGTGCTTCATGGCCCAGGCAAGCCTCTTTTTATATTTTACTATCTTAGCAATGGTTTTCTTACTGCCACTCGACCTGTCAAATCTGTAGCTCCAAGTTTTCTCTTCACAGTTGAAAGTGAGACTTGCATACTTTGATCAGTAATAGGCAGAGCCAGCTGTCACTCACACAGCTGGGCGGATCCAGACATAATTGTCGGGATCCGCTTCAGCTGCGGCGTCTTAGTATACCGCGAGCCACAGCTGAGTTTTAGGGTGACGGGAGAACGCTAGTTTGTGTCCTCCCGTTACCCTAAGGAGAACTATGGGGAATAGCCTTAACCCCATAGTTCTCCTTTATTCTCTGCTTGAAGCTGTTGTCCTGTGAGCTGCCTGTCACGCAAGCTATTGACTCTGAGAAATTTGTCTTCTGATTCTGTTGTGGCTTCGGGTCTGCCAGACCTCTTCCTGTCAGAGTTTTCTCCAGTTTTCAAGTGCCTTTTGATGGTGTAGGAAACTGTACTCACTGACACCTTGGCTTTCTTTGCGAAAGACCTAGACTTTTAAGGCTTATAATGGTCTGTCTGTCTTCCTTTGTTAATTGGCTTTTTCTCGCCATTTTGAGAGCAATATACTACTTCCTGCAGTACAATCCTGTCCAAATATTGCTTAAGAGGGTGTAGTATCACAGCTTGTTCCAACACTGCTTATATACAGACAGAGGACTTGTGAACTTTAGCAAACGTTGGGACACCTGTAGGAATTGTTACCATAAATGTTCCAGGCTTAATTTACTTCCATTGCTGCAGAACAACTGAGTTGTTAACCCTTTACTTCTTCCCTGTAAGGGGCCTTTTTGTATAACTCTGAAATGTACATTATTTTTCAATTTTTTTTTGTAACCTAAATCTTTTTGTTTTCACCTCGGGCAGTTTACCGCTTTCCTTTTTACCATTTCCGGTTATTCATTGGACACAAATTACATTTCAGTAAAGACTGGAAAAATGGGGGTGTTTTAAAACTTTTGACCGGTAATTCATATATGATGTAGGTACATATGATAGGTGTCAAGCAATCAAATTCGTTATATCATTTTTTAGTTGTGTGTTTTAAAAATAATGTATTATTGATTTTAGAAATACAAAAAAAAAAACCCCAAAACCCCAAAGTAAACGGCTTCCGCAAAGCAATTTTTTTTGTTTTTGTCAGCAGACTGAAGCTGGATTGGTTAGAGGTAAATGATCTAACCAAGGACAGGAAATGAAACACGTTGGTTGCTATTGAGAACTTCTATTTCTGCATTAGTAAAAGAGGGCACCAAGCTTTCTGAGATTTAAACTCTGAATAAAATACACAATCATTTAATGACACATACATCTATAAAAGTTTAACCCTTCCCCGCCTTTAATGAAACCCCAATTATTAGCTGCAGTTGGGCTCAGTAAAGGAAACAGGCAAAAATAAACCAATTGCTGTAATAATAGGAATTCAAGCTCCTTCCATTCCCCCGGTCACATTATCAAAGCCTGGTATTTGTGGCTTTTGCATATGAGTGATCTTAGGGAAATGAGGTTAGCGGGGTATTCAGGCAGAGCCCCCTGTTGCCCTCAATAAGTCCCCATTAAACCCTATACCAGAGACAGACTGCCTGTGGAGGGAGTCCAGACTGCATCATTGCAGCAACTGGTAAGTTTTAGGCTCCTTACATTGCTCTTACTCATGTGATGGACAGGAAAGCATCAAATGTCTCATTTTATTTAGTTCCACTTTAATACCAATGTGTCTTCACGTTTCAGGATGTTGAATCCGAAAACCTCAATGTGGTAAAGAGACTTTTCAAAGTACAGAACCTGAATGCCAGTTCCATCCGTATGGTGATGGTGGCGGACTCTCCAGATCTCCTGGAGGAAGCCGGGGAGAAGGCTGAAGAGACCTTACAGGGCCCTGCCAGACCACAGGAGGGGGACAGAATGGAGCTGGAAGAAGAGGAAGATGACGAGGAAGATGAAGAAGGACGGGATATTGTTGGAGAAGACGCTCAGATTGCAGCCGCCCTTCAAATCTTTGTGGACATAGACGCCCAAAATCAGCAGCCGATTCCCCCTCCGCTGACCAGGGAACAGCTGGAGACCAAAGTGGCCCAGCTGTATGCAAAATACCGGACGAGACGGGCCAACAGTCCTCAAACGCTTGAAGGGAACAAGAAGTACCTCATCTTCACCACAGGCTGTCTCACCTACTCACCCCATCAGATAGGTACGCTCCTCTCATTATTAGCACAGCTGATGTTTCATGCTTACAAATACGTTGACTTTTACAGCTTTCTTGACCATTGAGCTGCGTTTTTCTGCACACCACCACACATGTATGATGTAAAAGAGGGCGCATGGAAAACAATTGATTTGAATGTGCCGTACTTACACTATACATGTGCGGTGGTTTGCGTAATGGACATGGTGTGAACAAGCGTTGGGCATCCCCTGTAATAGAAATGTCATTTTTGTATTTATATGTTTTATTCATAAAACATAAAAATACTAATATAATAAATCGATAAAGTGTGTGTGTGTTATAGGATAAAATGTATACTTATTTTCTACAGTAACATTAGTTGTAATCCTTTTGCTGCTAAAGACATAAGTACCGGCGCCATCATGTAGCGAACATATTGTTTACATTTCTACTTGCAGCAGCCGGCTTTTAGTAGAAGCGATTCAGGTGGCCTTACAGCCTTCTACATGCTGAGCCCTTCTAAGCCTTAGCCCCCCTACTTGCTATGTGTCCTGGGCTCATCTGTCCCTCTTGGGTGGCAGCACCTCTGTAATGGGCGTCAGGATGACGAGCAGCAGAAGTAAATGTGTTCACTGATCTCCCCTGTGAAGAATGAACCCAGAAGCACTAAGCTCTGAGCACTTCTGTTATAGAGCAGTCAGTCTCCAGCCACTCTGGCTGAGCATGCAGCTAATCGAGCACAGTCTGTGCTTGATTGGCTTCAGAAGAGTGTAGGGGTGACATCAGGGGGTCTAATCAATGTCTACTTAAAGAGAACCTGTCACCTGCACTATGCTATTACATAGGGGCTAATTAGCCCCCTTAAAACTTATACGCACATACAAACACAAACATGTGCATAGAGCAAGTAACCTTCGAGCCTAAAATGCTAAAATGTTCATTTTAACGTACACAAAAAAATTGAATAAATGGCTCTGGCAGCAAAAAGACTATAACTAACACTGGTGAAAATAGTAACAAACCCCTTTTCTCAGTTTTTTTTCTCCTCTTGCCTATAGATTGCATAGAAAATCAAATATATTTTGTCTGACAGGCTTACCACAATAATGTCTTGTTTGTCCCACCAAAAATATGTATATGTATTATTTCTTAATCTTAAGTAATGACAAAGTTATTGCCAAATCCAATGTGAAAATGGGTCTGGCATATAAGGGGGTGCGGGAGCTGAAGTGGCTAAGCTCATCAGCCAATCACAGTCCAGGTATAGTAGCAGAAGCACCTATAGAGAAAGCTTCTCACCCCCTATCACAGCGTACCTTAGGGTCTGCCCAGCTACTTGCACAAGCTGGTGTGGACTGTTAGGTCACTGGCTGTTTGAGGGAGAGGGGGGACATAAGGTGGTTTGTAGCCTGTGCAGAGGGGGGCAGGCAGAGCAGGGACAATGCTGCATTCAAATTGCTTTCCTCACTCTGTTAAAATTGTACTGAACAAGCGAATAGTGGAGTCACCTTTCTGGCTGTGAAGTGTACAATTCTGCTTTAAAGTAAACCTGCTGAGAGGGAGAGCTGTGGGGGCTACCATTACTGACTCCTGAAAATGCCAGTTGCCTGGCTGTTGTGCTTACACTATGGCTTTAGTACTTTCTGTATTAATGACCTTAACCAAGTGGTCAGATCAGAGGATATAAGAACTGAAGCAGGAGGGTCAGCATAACAGCCTGGCAACTAGTATGTTTACAAGCAGAGGTTAGCAATAGCGGCCTCCATGTCCAACCTATGACAGGTTTCCTTTAACTGCTTGAAGACCGCGGTGTTTCACCCCCTTCCTGGCCAGGCCATTTTTCAGTGTTCAGCGCTGCGATACTTTGACTGAAGTTTATTCCGTCATGCAACGCTGTACTGAAATGAATTTTATACCATTTTTTGGGGACAGATAGAGCTTTCTTTTGGTGGTATTTAATCACCACTACGGGTTTTATTTTTTACTATAATTAGTGAAAATTATTATTAATATTACTGAAAATTTTGAAAAAAAAACGTTTTTTTTTTGGTTTTTTTTTACATTATGTTAGGAAACATTTATTATTACCCAGTTTTTTGGTAAAATATAAAAGTCGGGGTCACGTCGGGTAAATCGACACCAAACATGTCAAGCTTTAAAATTGCGCGCACCCGCGAAATCGCAAAAAACTACAATATCCAAAAGTGGTCATAGGCAACACTTTGAAAGCTTTTACCGCTCATCAGTTTAGTGTTATCGGTGATTGATGGCCCTAGACGTATTGCTCTCATTCCGACGTTCGCGGCGATATGTAACATGTGCGGTGTAATGGGCGCAATCGTCTTTTTTGCACGTATGTGTCCCCGACGCATGTTTGCATGCGTGTATGTATGGGTGGGGACTTTTTTTTAAATTAATTTTATATGTGTAACTTTAAAAAAAAATTGGGGGGGGGGGACTTTAATTTTTCCTATTTTTTTTTTCCACTAAACTTTATTGCTATCACATAAACCCCCCTATGTGATAGCAAAATATGTGACAGGTCCTCTTTATGGAGACATCAGGGGTCTCCAAGACCCCTAATGTCACCTAGGACCCCCCCAAAAGAAGCTGATGAAGCACAGATCTGCTCCATCAGCTTCTTTCCAGCGTCTGAAGCTGGAGAGTGACACAAGAATGCAGAAGTGATGTCATATACAACACTTCCGCATTCTGACAGCGGAGAGGGGACCGGAGGGAGCTCGTGTACCGATCGTTACCCCATACAAGCTGTAGAGCCGGCGGATCACTTGTATGTTGACAGGCATCGCTGCCTGTTTTTAAATATCGGGCATTTCCTGGGCGCGTGCGAGGTGGCGTATCTGAGCAGGCGTCTAAAGACGCCCGCTCAGATCTAGAGAGCTCCCGGCCGGCCCGGAGGTAGTTAAAGTGACTCTTTTGCTAAAACGTAATACTCTCAGTACTGTTGTCTCCCGAGAGTCTTCCGGTGGTGGTTTCTTTTTATTACAGCACAGATCAGTGGCAGGAGGGGTGAAAGTATTTTACCATCTTCTTTTAGCAACAGATTTGCTGCTAAATTCATATGCACATAGTTACATAGTATTAGAGGTTGGATAAAGACATAAGTCCAACTTATTGTGTATGTATGTGTAGGTCCCTGTGGCATCTCATTCTTAGGAGTACCTGTACCCCTGTATATTACGGTCCCTCAGGAAATCGTACAAAAGCTTCTTGAACGATTCTACACTCTTAGCTGAAATCACCGCCTGTGGCAGCAAGTTCCAGACCCTAACCGCTCTAACTGAGAAGAACCCCCTTCTCCCCTTATGCAGACATTTTTTACCCACCAATTTTAGGTGGTGGCCTCTAGTCTTTGTTATGGGGTTAATTGTAAAGAGTTTATTGCTGATGTTGCTGTCACCATTGAACATTTTATACATGAAAATCATGTCCCCCCTAATCTCCTTACTTCCAGCGTGAACATATTTAAATTTAGTAGCCTTGTCTCGTAGCTCTGGTCCTCCATTCCCTTAATTAGTTTGGTTGCCCTCCGCTGGACTCCCTCCAGCTCAAGGACATCCTTTCTGTGTACTGGTGCCCAAAACTGGACCGCATACTCCAGATGAGGCCGAACCAGTGATGTGTACAGTGGTAACATTATAGACTTGTCCCTGCAAAACATGTAGCAATCTAATTCTGCCATGTGGTGTCACCACTGCCTTTCCTGGACTGTATAGCAATCTAATTCTGCCACGTGGTGTCACCACTGCCTTTCCTGGACTGTATAGCAATCTAATTCTGCCACGTGGTGTCACCACTGCCTTTCCTGGACTGTAGCAATCTAATTCTGCCACAAGGTGTCACCACTGCCTTTCCTGAGCTGTAGCAATCTAATTCTGCCACGTGGTGTCACCACTGCCTTTCCTGGACTGATTACACATAGCAGCTCATTTATTTCTCTGCAAGTGAACAGCGAATCCAGTCCTCGGGAGGTTCCCCCACTTGGCACACATAATTCTTGTTTTCTAACATTTGACCCCCTAGTAAACCTAATGATAACACGAATGGCTTGTCACCCAGGAGAGGAGGAATGGAGGTATGGTAACTCCCGTATCCCTGCCAAAAGAGATCTGTACTTGCTGAAGATCATATACTTGCTGCATGGATGAAAATGTATGTTGGACTTGATGCCAAATAGGAGTGTTGTGTTTTTGAAATGACGATACATTTCAGTAACTGACAAGTGTACCCCGAAGACAATAGAGGGTTATTGTTCCTCTTCCTCTAAAATTGCAGAAGGATTACAAGGAGATTGGAATTCGTGTATATCTTGTACTCTGCCACACAAAGGAAAGTCATTGGATAGCTGGTACTGCGTGCTGTCAAATTCCTCTGCAAGCTTCAACCTCTTAGGGAAATGTAAACATATACCTGGCTAAGCCAGCTTCCCTATGTGACAGCACTGAATTATAGTACAGACGTTTATTCCAATCTGCTGTTTCCGGGTTGTTCCTCTTCGGCCCACCTTACCATGATGTTTCGGGGTGTCATTTATTATTGCTCTCCAAGCCCCACTCCATAGAAGCCGCTGTTTCTTTATATTGCACCGACGATGGTCTTACACAGCTGTATGTGGTTTGGATTTAATAGCTTTGTATGTGTAAGATGCATCTGTGCTGTAAAGCTGGGCCAGGGGTATAAAGGGAGGATTTGCATGTCCCTACCCATGATCCTTTAGGGTTGCCCAGTAGATCTAATGTCATGTGTTTTCTGTAGGGATTATGCAGCTCCATCCTCATCAGATGACCACAGAAGGGCCTGTGCTGGGTGAGACTCGTGGCCCTAATGAATTCTTTGACCCTCTTGACCACGTCATCAACATTCATGGACACATCATTGGCATGGCTCTGTCTCCTGACAACAGGTACGGATACTTCTCCAGATATTAGACAATTGCTGATGGGTTTTAGATCTTTATATTTCCAACAATATCCTCAGAAAGGAAATCGTGAACAATTGCTGAGGTGGTTTCATATGTATATCTTTTTGAGCGACCATCCTCAGAAGAAACGGTGAGCAATTGCTGATGGGTTTTTATATTTCCTCTTAGAAGGAAATGATGAGCAATGTTTTCCAACACACAACTGCCCCTCTGTAAGGGTAAAATGGCAGCCGAGCAAAGACCCTTCTCCGAAGGCGGGCCGCAAACAGCAGGCGCACAGGAAATGACATGTTACCATCAGCAATGTTGTGAGCTCAGGCTCGCTCTTGTATAGCCACCTATGAGGTAAGATGTCATTTCCTGTGCCCCTGCTGTTGGCGCGTCTTCCCGCACACCTTCAGTTGTGCTCGCATGCGCACTATGGTCCGTCTTCAGAGATGGGGGTCTTTGCGCGGCTGCCATTTTACCCTTACACCCTCCAGTGATCTCTGAGGCCTGGTTCACACCAAGCGCGGAGCAGGTGCAGAGCAGAGAAGTTTCAGACCGGATCAAAATTGCGTCCAATGTATTCCAATGGTATTTTTAGCTCCAGTTCACATCGCAGCGTGCAGATCCAGAGCAGGTGAAAAAAAACTGCAGCAGGCCCTATTTTACTTGCTCTGGAATGCATGCAAACGCAATACAAATGACTGGAACGCAATGAAAGCTCATGTTAAACTAAAAATGGCCCAGAAAGCATCATAAACGTGGAAAAAAATGCGGCACAACCCACTGCACTGCGTGTGCAGAAACCTGAGCGGATCTGCTCTGCATTTGGTGTGAACAAGGCCTGAGTGTTACCTTCCATGCGTTCTCCATTTAGCCAGTGAGAGCACACAGATAGCCCTGTGTAAGGCTGGGTTCACATCTAGGCGTATCGAACATGCGCGTTTGCTGTGCGTTTCGTGCCGCGGTAAAAAAAAACCGCGCGACAAACATGCGTTTCCGAGGGCTACCTGGCTGTATACCAATGAATACGCGCGGCAATTACGCTCCAAAGAAGCTCCTGTACTTCTTTGGGCGTAGGGCGTTTTGCAGCGCGTTCCTACATGCGGTAAAATGCCCAGGTGTGAACCATGCTCATAGGCAATCATTGGTTTTTACATGTTGAGCGTTTTACAGCACGTAGGAATGCGCTGTAAAACGCCCAGGTGGGAACCATGCCTAAGGTCAATTCATGACTTGGAGCTCAGAAAAGGCAGAGGACTGTGTGATAGCACTGGGTGTGTGAATTGCCAAGCACTGACAATGTCATGTAGCAAGAAGGGGAGAAGGGAATTTTATCAAAACTGGAGCAGACAGAATCTTGAGCGGTTGCCCATAGTAACCAATCAGCTTCTCTCTTCAGTTTGTTCAGTTAAGCTTTGAAAATGAAAGAGAGATGCTGATTGGTTGCCGTGCACAGCTGCCCCAGATTCTGTCTGTTCCAGTTTTGATAAATTCCCCTCTATGTATTTTTCTTTACCCCCAGCGGCCAAATGAAGCAAAGAGAAGGGAGCGCGAGTATGTGCTCTTGGGGAACCTGTTACTATGACCTTTAGAGTGAAATGACAGCTTAACACGGTGATGTGTAAAATATCTCATTTCTAAACACATTGGGCTCCTATATGCTGTATACGTGTTTGTGAAACTTCCAAGTAACAAAACCTATTTGTTTTAGAGTTGCTGAGCTGTAAAACGTTAAAGCAGATGTATTCCCTAACAATGAACTTCTCTTATATGCTCCCTTGTTAGTCTGTTAATCAATGAAAGCTTCTCGTTATATCTGCTCGCTGCGTTCTCGTTATATCTGCTCTGTGTGCACTGCCGGTGTTACCTCAAAGAATACCTCACCCCTTCTCCATAGGTATCTCTATGTCAATAGCCGATCCTGGCCTCGGGACTGTGTGATCTCGGACCCCATGGATCCTCCGCCCATTGCAGAGGAAATAGAACTACGAGTCTTTGACCTGAGGACGTTGAGGGAGGTGAAAGAGCCTCTACGAGCACATCGTGCCTACACCCCAAATAACGAGTGCTTCTTCATCTTTCTGGATGTCAGCAATGACTTTGTGGCCAGGTGAGAGCGGAGGGACACTATTGCCTTCCTAATATCTGTATCTTCGTGTCATTGGTCCTCTTGTCTGTGCCGTCCAATCTCAATTCACCTGCAGCTTTAAAATGAAACCCAATCTGATTGGCCTTCATGAAACTCAGTTGTACGTTGGGTAGCTGGGACAATCTAGATTCAGTCTGTGAAATACTTTGCATTGAATCCGGACGTCTGTCTGTGTACTTCCTTAGTATGTTGTGTTCCCCTCCAAAGCTGAAAGCAAGGCATTGTTTACGGAGTTGTATCTTTCTACACCAGTTTCGTTGTGCTCCACCTGTGATTGTATGTAAGAGAATGGGTACACATTGTAAAGTCACCGGAATCCATGTGGATGTTGTTAAGATGCATTGTGGGAAATAAAATTCCGATGCGTGTCCTTTAACCACTTCAGTTCGCACCGGGCACAGCGGAGCCCGGGATCAGCGGGACAACGGCGGGGGGGACCGATCGGCACCCCATACACGCGTTCCGATCCGCTTGTATGGTAACAGGCATCGCTGCCTGTTTTTTAAAATATCGGCCATTTCCCGCTCGCAAGCACCGCGCGAGGGGGCGTGTCTGAGCGGACGTCTAAAGACGCCCGCTCAGTTCTAGAGAGCTCCCGGCCGGCCGTTTTTTTACTACGGCCGGCCCAGAGGCAGTTAAAGGACAAATCTAGTATTTGAAATGTGTAGACAGCCATTGCTGACCTCCCTTCAATTCCTTTTCTGTGACGCTGGTAATTCATTTTCTTTTTGTCTTGGCACAGCGGCGCCGAGGATCGCTGCGGCTACATCTGGGATCGGCATTACAATGTCTGCCTGGCCAAGCTGCCTCACGAGGACGTAGTGAACTCTGTGGCTTTCAGTCCAGTGGATCAGGAATTGCTGCTCAGCGCCAGTGATGACTTTACAATCAAAGTGTGGCGTTCACCCCGTTCCCTGCGCAGCCCAATGGACCCGCTGGAGGGCAGTTCTTGGCTGCCGTCCCACAAGAGCTGAGGAGCTGTCCATAGCTTTTATTGAATTCTGGCTTCTTCTGCGTCCAGCCACAGCAATGTGAGCTTCACATCATGTTGTAGATTGTTATGGGCTGAATATAACTCGGAGGTGCAGTTGGAATGTAATCTAGAGCCATGTGTCCATTATGGGGCCTTCAGATCTTCTGGTGTCCTTCCTCTTTCTAGGTATGTTTGGACAAATGATTGCACCATTCAGGAGCAAGTCACTCCAGTCAACAGACATGCTGAAAGAGCCGAGGAAGATGTTTCTGCATTGGTATTGATGGAAAGTCTTTTCAGATGGTCATAGAAGGGCCCATGAGATTTGCCAGTTTAATATTAATGTATATTTATTTCAATTATATTTTATGGCATCTTCATTTCCTGTGTGCATTATTATTTGACATCCTTCCAATTTGTTCTTCAGTCTGACAGTGAATATCTGCTGTCCCTTCAAGTCCCAACATTATGGAGCGGATTGTTATCTTAAAGAGCCAGCAAAGTACAATACATGTTTTTGAAGCATCGTAACTTCCTATGTGCTGTGCACTTTTATTGTAAGAAGAGAGAAGTTTGTGTTTTGGGTTCATTTGTGTCATCTCTGAATTCAAAGCGCAACACTGGCCACAAAACCTATTTCTAGCTGTGGATAGAGTGGCAAAGGGTTGGAACCTCTGTTAGAGTTTTATTGCCTTCACTTCCTGCTCTGGTGATGCAACAGGAAGGGAGCTGAAATCTCCCAAAAAATGAGGGGGAAATGCCAACTTTGATGGTTCTCATCAGAACAGCCTTCTACATTATTCCAGAACCAGTAACAGCCATAACATTGTAATTCCACATTGGTTTCTGTCCTGCTGATGAATAATGATGGGATCCCCCCCAACATAGAAATGGGAAGCTATCAAATCCCAACAGAGGTTCTAGCTCTAATACACATCTCTATCCAAAACTAGAAAAGTTATCATTTAGGCAATTGCACCGGTTTCTGGAGGCACAGTCTCCCTATTGCCACCCATTTATATATAGTGTATGTTCCAGATTGTCCCTGTAATTGGCAGTCCGCACATAATAGTCCTAACCACTTCTGAATCAGTACGTTCTCACATCTCGGGGAAGGAATGTTCAGCTTTTCTGGATTTAGCTTTCTTCTTTCAAAGTTTTATAGTTTAGTTATCTAGCGGAAGTTCATGATTTAGCAGAGAGGAAGGGATCAGCAGAGGTGACTGTATTTTTAAGGTATAACTCCTGAGTTTAGTGTCACTTTAATGAAGAAACTGCACCAGGTAAGGAAGAACTTGTGTTTTTATATTGGGAAGTCCTAATGTCTCACCACTTTTGAAGCAAACCTACGCATTGCACATTCCGAATAAAGCAACAGGTTTGTATCCCTGATCAGAGTGGTGAAGAGTTGTCAGGAAGGTAACTATAGGGTGGTGAGAAGATCTGCTCAGGGAGGCCAATACAACAGGCTCACTTTAAGTTTCTAGAACAATGAAGTGAGGATGAAAACTCCCATGTGTGGGGCCAGCAGGACTATTTCAGGCTACATAATTAGAGAGTCCATGGATGGGATTATCTAATAGCAGCGCTCATATCTTCCCTTTTACAGCCGTGTACAAGAAATCCTTCCTTCGCCGCACTGTGAAGTCTCTATTTTTGGCTTGCAGGTTAATGGAGTGCTCCGCAGATCCGCTCCCCTGAGGGTGGTCGGGTGATGACATGTCTGACGCACTCTGAGCGGCTGGGGCTCGCTTCTTCTGTGTGCAGTATAGGGTGAGGTCAGAATAAATGTTACTGGGCCCTGGAGGAGAGTGTGATATTAACCCCTTCATGACTGAGCTTGTTTTTAGTTTCTGTTCGTAAATGACTGACACATTTTTGCTGTGTGATTCTTTCACGTCAGTAATATACTTTCTTACAAAGTGCACCCACACATATTATATGTTGTTTTTTAGAGGACAGATAGACACACATATGTGATATAAATATGTAGCCCTAACGCCTCACTTAGGACAAATAAAATATAAAAAAAAAAAAGAGGAAAAAACTTAAAAATAAACACTTTTTTCCCAGTTTTGATTTGTAGTATTTTTTTACAAAACCAGCACAGCTAAAAAAAAAAAAAAAAAAAAATCAATACATTCATTTATTTGTCCTTTTATTTTTTTACACTTTTCACAATTTTTGGTAAAATTTTTATTTATTTAATTATATCAAGCAGTCATTGTGAATTGATCTCACTATCACTGCTTGATAAATTAATACATTTGTGGTTATTATCAGGCTGCTTCAAACTTCAGAACAGCCGATAATAAGTTAGTGACACTGATCCTGCAGCAGTTCAGGATTCAGCTGTTACTAAAGGTTTTCTGATTGTTGCAACAACGATCAGCAAACAAACATTCTTCTTTCAGGAATAGATACATTATAGGAATAGACACATTATGTGTGAAAGTGAAAAGAAAAAAAAAGCCAGTATACGATCACGAGCTGTCAGAATGCTGGCTTTTGCCCGCTCTGCTTTGACTCTCAGACACCCCATATTAAGGTATCAGGTGTCTGAAAAAGGTTAACCCTTTCATTAATGGATGGTAAAAGCTGATTCTCAGCGGTTACCAGCCCTCTAATGCAGCAAATAACTCATCACGTACAGTGTACGTGACGAGTCATTTGGTCAATTTGTGGCGGGACGTACAGTGTACATCTCCCGTCACGAAGGGGTTAATGAGCTGTATCCAATTCAATTCCAAACAAAGGTAAGTGATACAAACTCCTAGAAGTGCAGCTGAAGACAAAAAGTTTGTTTTTTTTAGGTTTGGAGAGGTAACAACCCCTGTCATGGTTCTATTGTCTGTGTCCCCGTTAGGGAGACTCACCCCCTCCCCTGGTTAATGTCGTCACTGAAAGTGAAAGAAATTCCCACATTTTGGGATGTCACCAGAACAGGAATAGATGGTGAATCTTCCAATATACTAGTTCTGGTGACCACCGGGGATTTCTTCCTCTTGGGCTATCAAACAGGAAGTTGAGAGAAATCTCCCCAATGGGACAGAGGGCAAAAAAAAGCTGATGGGGTAATAACCCTCCCTTCCTATAAAAAAAGTTTAGGATTGAGTTCTGCTTGATAACAGGGGAGGAACAACACATTACAAGAAGGGTAAGAAGATGAACAGACATCCCATGCTAACATTTATTTCAATTCCAAAACACATTTCTTTTTTAGTAAGTATTCAATCACGCACCATAAACACACAATGTCTGAATCATTGGTAATGATCTATGTACAAACAGATGTGCTCAGTACAAACTAGTGCTAGCCATACACCAGGCGTGGGCAATCTCCAGCCCTACAGCTGTGGTACTGCAACACTGACAGCCACGACTCCCAGATGCATGATGGGATTTATAGTTCCACCACACGTGGAGGGTCAGAGTTTGCCCACCCCTGCCATACACGCTTACACAGGCTGAATAAGAAATTAGTTGATTCCCCCATCCACACTAAACAGCCTGAATGGAGGAACCTCCCTGCTGGCTATTATATTCAAGCAGCAGGAACCCCGCAGCTGAATACTGGCGAAGTGGCTGTATCTCTGGCTCCCAATGTACCACCCGGATGATGCCGACAGGGCCACCCCACACCTCGAATGTCTGCCAGTTCAGCAGGATCTGTTCCATGTTTTGCAGTACTGCAAATCTCTACACGTGACGTATTGTTTTTTATAAGTGTGAATAACTATAAAAGACTATTCTGGCGCTTTCTAGCGTCTCGTCTGTCTGGATTAGTAAATACCTAGTTGATCCTCCTTTTGGCATAGACTTCCTTATTCTTAGTGTCAACTGAATAGCAGCTGACCTTCTGGCTCTCACGTTGTCACTCTCAGTGCGCATACTCCACAAGGTAACTGAGAGGAAGACATTCACATCCCCATTTTGTTTCCTCAGGGAGCTGCTGCACATGACTATTCTCTTCAGCGGCTCCACAGACACAGCCGGGCAAACTAATCCCTTCCTCCCTTTTCCAAGCTAGTAGATGGCCGGCTGCCTGAGACTGCTCTGTCCCTTGTGATCTAGTACTGGACAGGAAGTTCAGGGAAGCTGGCCTGAGATAGTAGCAACTCATTGGAAACATGTTTTGGCAAACTGCAGGGAGGGGGGTTTGCAGATTATTGATGACATGTGCAGGGCTGGATTTACTCTCTCTGCTGCACCAAGGCCAGATTCCTCAATGCGTGCACCACCCCGTACATCCCCTAACCCAGTGGTTCTCAACCTGTGGGTCGCAACCCTACAGTTGAGGGGGTCCCCACGTGCCTTGTGCTGCTCTAGGTATGGGGCTCCTCCTAGCGCAGCAGTGTCAGTTCTCCTAGATGGCGCTGCAGCAGCTGGAGAGGATCAGAGAGAGGGGAGCAGGCAGGAGTGAGGGGAGGTGAGTGCTTGATCACCACAGAGCCCGACACTGAGCACAACAGAGGCCGCACTGGACGCCACCAGAGGGTCCCACTAGCCTCCTGAGAGCCCACACAGATACTAGTATTGGTGCATCTCTAAATTCTAGGTTTGGGGGTCACCACAACTTGGCAAATGTTACCAAGGCGTCCCGGCCCTAGAAAGGTTGAGAACCACTGCCCTAATCCCCCTCCCTTCCCAAATTGAGAGTGGTAACCAGATGCCAGGGACAGCCCGCTGTTTGATTATTTTTTTTTCCTTTACTTTTTTAACCTAATTTTTATTTATCTTTTACCTTTTTTTTATAATTTTGTATATTTTCTACTTTTTCTTTTAATTATTTCTTAATTTTTTTTTAGCAAGTTTTTTCCCTCCTTAACTTTATTGCTCTCACACAGGAGCTAACAAGCCCCTGTGATAGCATTTGGAGGTGACAGGTTCTCTTTATTGAACCTGTCACTTCCAACACAGGTGTTCTAGCACAGCACTGTGTTGTGCTGGAACTCCAAATGGAGAGGGGTAACCAGATGGCAGGGGCGGCTCGCTGGCTTTTTTTAATTTTTTTTAACTTTATCACTTTTTTTTTACTTTACTTTTTTTAATTTTAATTTATAATCTTGTATCTTATTTTTTTTTCCAATTTTTTCCCCTTACTTAACTTTATTGCCATCACACAGGAGCTAACAAGTCCCTGTGATAGCATTTGGAGGTGACAGGTTCTCTTTACCTGTCACTTCCAATACAGGCATTCTAGCACAGCACTGTGACAGCTGAGAGGGGGAAGGCTGTGAGTGTACCTCTCCCCTCACTGTATATACACGGAACAGAGTGGAGAAGGAAAGAATGAACGTTCCCCGCTCTCCATCCTGAAGATCTCGAGAGAGAGCGAGGGGGGGGGGGATGGGGGAGGATGGACCTGCAGTCTTATTACAAGTGATCTTTGAGACATCGCCGAGATCACTAGGAAGCAAACAAGCAGCTTCCCCGCTCTACATTTAGCCCTGCTTGCCCAAAGCAGGGCTAAATGTAGAAAACTGCCTGCCTGGTACTTCATGTGCCGGGAGATTCCACACTGCCTGCCAGGGCGGCCTTGTGGGAAATCCGGCCTGGTCATGTCACAGTAGTATTTGGAATTGACAAAGTGGTAGCTGGGGCACTTAATGTCATGTGTGCTATGTATGAAGAATTACACGGTTTGATTTTAGGGTTACCCATGGGGAACACAAGTTAATGCTATAAAAAGAAATCATGGAGAGTATGTGTAAAAATACATTATTGTTTGAGTCAGATACTTCTATGTGAGGCAGCATTGCACTATGGGGAAAAAAGGGCCTTCCACAGGGACTGCCATCCATTCTGATCAGCAGGGGACCTGTGAACATATCCTCTGCTGAATGGACATCCCCACACTGTGTTATCTGTGTCCATTCAGGTGGGAGCTCAACAGACCCATGTTCGGTCTATGGGTGGGGGGTGGATATGGACATCCATCCATTTACCTCCAATCTGTCACATTTAGCCTCGCATAGTGTCTGTTTACATCCGCCTGCCAATAGACAAACATTGAGCGTCCAATCAGATGCACCTGTCAACGGCCGCGTGAAAGGCACAAAGAACGATTCTATATGCAATCTTTTTTTTTTTAACAATATACTCAGTTTCATAGATTACAATTTGGAGATTGGTTTACCCCATAAATACATATCACAGTAACCTGGGAAACATTTACAGGTCTAAGCAACCCTTAACATATATGTGTATTTATAGCACAGATTCCAGTGTGACGAGCCAAGTGGGAGCGGTGTTCATGCTCCAGTTGTACAAAGTTCCTATAGTAACTACCACAGCCCCATGGTGGTCTACTCATGGGAAATCTGGGCTCTGCTGGCAAAAACATTCTATGCATGCAGTGCCCATTCCATGAGAATACCACCGCAGGGATACAGGTGTCTGTGGAGGTTACAGCTTTAGTCACAGATAACGCACATGACAATGCAAAGCACACTGGAAGATCCCCAATGTCTTCTCTATGAAAAATAAATCCGGTTATATTAGCAAATACAAAATGAATGCGACTCCAAGAGTTTGGTTCCACAGAACTACTGAGCGGCTGGTTGGATTGGAGGGGTTACAAGTGCTGCTATTCAGTCCTGGAATACACCGCTCTGACCGTCCATTCCACCCAGCACTTAACCACCTTCCATGGATGAACATCAGTTTACAGCACACAAGGAATCTTCTCCAAATGTATCTTCATTTCATACTGTCAAGTCCAGAACAGTAACACCGCCACTACTCGGGGGTACAGAGCCGCTACCCCCGACAATCACAGTCAAGGGGTTATGTGCGATGAGGGTGAAAAACCCCTTTAATGTCCATGACCCCCATTTATAAAAGTGAGAAGTCAGCAGTTGTTGGTTTTCTCCATTATATTCCTCATACGATTCATAGAACACACTTCTTATAATTGACTTCTACATGCGTGCGTCTTCCCATTAACATTTTGTTCCCCTTCTCGACGGAGAAGAATGCTCCCAAAATCTTTGAGGGGAATTACACTCTTTTACCAGAGTGTTATACAAGGAATACAGAGTCCTTCTCTCTCGTTTTCCTTTTTCTATATGTTATGTTTTCATAAAGTGTGTTCGGCTTCACTGCCAGTAAAGGAGGAATCCGGCAATAGGCATCTGAAAGCAGAACTCTCCCAGCCATAGTTTTGAACACATCAACACCCCTACAAAGTTTTAATTGGTGTTTGTATGCCCCTTGGGGAGGTTTCACTTACCTTTGTGCCACATCACTGGCACAGGAAGTGAAGGACAATCTCCAGAATCAACACCTGACCAAGATTTTATCAGTTCCTCTGTCTTATTGTCAGAGAAAATTTTTTTCCTACAAGACCCAGACGATAGCAAAATCCGGCCAGTGAGTCACCTTTTTGCATCGATTTAAAACTATACATAGAAAAAAAAAATATAGTGAGTTCTGGTTTTATACCAGAACCTTAAATATCTTGTTACATATTTGTATTATCACAATACCTGGTGGCTATGAACTATAGATTATATAAAGCCCCTCAATGCTCCACCAAAACTCAACATTTTACCTGCAAGAAATCAAATTGCACACCAGACCTGAAGAAAACATCCATCTTTGAGGTCCACCTCTCCAGACACAGATACTCCGTCTCTGCCTCATTTCACTTTCCAATGCAGTCTTAATATTTATCATTAGATCAATAAAGGAGATTGTTGTTATTGATTAAGCAAATCTGGAACTGGCAGCTCTTCATCCATATAAGTCCTGGCTGTTTTCTCATGAGCATCTCTATTCCTTAGGGTAAGAAGAGTCATTTACATATTAATATAGCAAGATAACGTCCCATTAGCTTTCTCTGTCACATTCCTTGGCTCATCAGCTCCCCCTGGTGGTGAAAAGTGTGCTTGCGTGCCAGCGCCCCTTGGTGGAAGTCTGTTGGCTCACCAGCTCCATCATGTGGCTAAAGGATGCACAGTCAATTTACCCCCCATTAATGCAAAGGTCAACAAAACAGAAAAGTTTCTAATAAATGGGAAAACATTTTTCCAAAGCTCTTCAGCAACTGATATTTACACAAACAAATAAAATGCAGTCTACACTGCAAGTAGAAAAGTTTGTCCAACTGCCCACCCCCCGACACCCCCCCTTTGGACCACTGAAAACCCAGGACAATACTTATGTGGGTGAGAGCTGTAACTCCGGGTACTTTTTTTAGATTTTTATTTTTTATAATTATTTTCTTATTTTTGTAATAATTTGTTTCTTATTTTTTAATCACCTTTTTATTTAGTTATTTCATATTTTTTTTACATTTTAATTTTTTTTATCAATTTAATTTTTTCACCTAACTTTATTGCTATCACACAGGAAAAAACAATCCCCTGTGTGATAGCAATTGGAGGTGACAGGTTCTCTTTATTGACTCTGTCACCTCCAATGCAGGAGTTCTAGCACAGCACTGTGCTGGAACTCCTGTGACAGGTGGGAGAGGACGAGGACGAGCACAGCACAGCTCTCCCCTCTCACTGTCTACAGTCTACACGGAGCGGCAGGGTTACTAATAACACGGCCGCTCTGCTCACTGCAGTCAGAGATTTGGGACTCGGCGGCGGAGGACGGAACCAAAGGAGAGAGGTAAGTGCAGGGGGAAGGTGAGGACGGACGGACCGGCTGCACACTGTTTACATGTGATCTCGGCGACATCGCCAATTTCACATGTAAACGAACAATCGTCTGCCTCACTCTACATCTAGTCCAGCTTGTACAAAGCCGGACTGAATGTAGAGAGTGCAACTTCCCCAGAAGGACACCGCTGCCGCCCCTCTGCGCCCTGCCGCCGGGCCTCGGTGGCCTTGTGGGGAATCCGGGCCTGTGTAACTCTGTAAGATAATTTACCCCTTACTGCAACATGTACAAAATAAAAACAGAGAGCAGTGTATTTATTACTGTGCAGCAGCCAGACTGCATTCTACAGATAAATACAGGGGGTGGAATGTTTACAAACACTTTTCTAGAATTTAGGCAACCGAATCTATTACATAAGCGGCCTCGGCTTCCTAATAATTATAAAGTACGGAGTATAAAAAAATATAATTATCCTTTAAAGGCAACAAATACTGAGGAAGGAAGGAAGTTGCTCCTGCTGGCATCTTTTTGAAAATGCTTGTTGCCTGGCTGCCATACTGATCCAATGGCTTCGATAATTGGTCAGGCCACTATCCACTATGCTATACCACACATGGGTTTCCTCCCACACTCCAAAGACATGCTGGAAGGTTAATTGGTTCCTCTCTAATTTGGCACTCTATGTATGCATGTGAGATAGGGACCTTAGATTGTAAGCTCCTCGGGGGCAGGGACTGATGAATGTACAACTATGTAAAGCGCTGTGTAAATTGTCAGCACCATATAAATACCAATAATAAATAGAGACATTTCCGTTACTGGCCTGGGACACGTGGCATGCAGATCAGGATTCCTGACATTCTTATTTGCATGTTTGTTCCCATCATTGAGAGCTGAAAGCATGACAACTAGCATTTTCAGGTGGTCAGCCTCCATATTTCTCACAGTACAGGTACCCAGAAGTGATTTTGGTAGGCAATGGGGTTAATGATACAACAAGGGTTAACAGTTCCAGAACAGCCTGCCTCCCTGTGAGGTCCATGACAGACAGACAGACAAGGACACTGCTGTAAAAATGTAGATAAAAGGTCACAGTGTGTGTGAAAGTAGCCAAAGTCTGCCATCACGTGAATCCACTTCAGCCCAGCAGCTCACCAGCACTCTTAGCCAACCAAGTCCAGGCCTGCCGTGTGAGATTGCCATGGCTGAGCTCTCCTGACAAGACTTGTTGCCTGGCTGAATCCCTGACTTTTAGCAAGCATGCAGAAGAGGAATTCCAAGATGTCTCCTACTATCCTTAGTCTGCGACTCATATCTAGTAGGTCACCATGACAGCCAGAATTTTCAGAAGGAGGTCAAAAAAAGGCAGCCACCACATTCCTCCGTGACAGGTTAGCCTTCACATGTGTGGATATTTTTTCAGCCGGCAGGACACAGCCCGAGTGCCATCATAAGACCACTGCTGCTTACACACATTCCTTTCTTTACATGGTTAGAGAGGGCCACGAAGGACTTATTTATTAAAGTGTCCAGCCGGCTGGTGAGGGGAGAAGAGACGGCTCTTTAGAACACAGACAGTTTGTGTTGCAGATGCTTTGATAGATGAAGCCTAGCATAGTGCATAATTAAATGCTATACAGATTCCTCTGTATTAAACTACAATAGCTTTCAGCACAATTCACCGGCCTCATCTGTCCCCTAGAAACACCCCGGGCACCCTCAGCACTCCAGCTTTCGTGGAACTGTAAGTCCCATGATGAAACTCCAAGTCTCCCAGATGCAGAGGCATGATGGTATTTGCAGTTTCACCATAGATGGAGTGCAGAGGTTGCCTACCCCTGGATTAAGGAACTTCCATGGATATGTTTAAAGGAGAACTCTGGGGTTAGGGCTTTTCCCCATAGATCTCCTTAGGGTAACGGGAGGACACAAACTAGCGTCCTCCCGTCACCCTAACCTCAGTATACCGCGAGCTACTGCTCGCGGTATACTGAGACGCCGCAGCTGAAGCGGATCCCGACAATATGTCTGGATCCGCCCAGCTGCATGAGTGACAGCTGGCTCTGCCTATCTAGGAGGCAGCTGTACCCGCCCCTCCCCCGTCCGATCCGGCAGTCAGCACTGGAGGATCGGAGCGGGGAGGGGGGAATCCAGCCCCTGCCGTCACGGAAGAGAAGTGAGCGAGCGCCGGTAAGTGTTCGCTCACCTCCCGATCTACTGAGCCGACCTGTGACAGTCTCATTGTCACAGGTCGGCTAGAACTATGAGGCGAGTGAAAAGCACTCATCTCATAGTTCTCCTTTAAGGATCTGTTCACACCATGTCCATTGCGCTGTGATTTTCTGCACAACACGGCACACGTATGGTCTGAACAGGTCACAGAATACTATTGTTTTTTATGTGCCCAGTTCACATCATACATGTGTGGTGTTGGAAGTTAAGTGGGTCAGAAGGCAACCACTGAAGTGCCCCATTTTAAATAAACGGTCTTTTCTAGGGGATAAGTAGATTTCGAAGCACTTGGGCATCTACAGGAACAGATATATTTGGGAGTGTAAGGCGTGTACTTTCTGGAATTTGTATGGACATGTCAGTAAGGTGTGCATTTCCCTAGTGACCCCAAGTCATACGTTTACTTGTGTTTTCTATACGCAGTTGACGTACATTTTTTATGGTCAGGACATGTGTACTATTGCAGAGGCCGACAACACCCAAGATCATGTAAAAACTGCCCATCTGATGGGAAAGCCTTTCTGCATCTGCAGCCTGTATTTAATGAGGAGAATGGGGACATCTAGTTAGAACTTTAAGGTAAATATACAGATCTACATAAATATTAACCTCCTCTTCATAATGCACTAACATTTTTCATGGACCTCAGTGTCTGTCAATGGGCCCCGAGAGCCCGCCATCATGGGGTCTAGGACTGGCCTGCAGCATAGTTTGACATGGTTACCAACCAACAAACTGGCAATACCAGTACCAAGACACTCTGAGGTGAGCCACACATCAACCAATCAAACTGAGAAACACATGAAGCTCAACCATCCCATATCTGCTGTTGTGTCAGGAAGGCTGATGGGAATTCTCAAGGTTGGCCATCAGGCAAGCAAGTTTCAACATCATGCTAATGCTGTGAGGTACATCAGATGAGACCCAATGGAGTAGTCTACAGAACGGTGGTAAAAGGAAGCTACATGTGGAGTTACATTGAGAGAGTTACGAGTAGCAGCAGTTCTATTCATGGAGAAGCAATGGAAGAAGGTTCTACGTAGAGACCTTAAAAATGTGCAAACAGTCAGATCAGGCTGCCCAAGACATCTCCTCGGCAGTGGGCAGTCTGATGTGCAACATGTTTGGCCATCTACAGAGCTGAACACCAGTGTATACTGTCCACACTGCTTACAAGACCTTTGCAGCAGTATACAGCACAGCATACACACAGTAATACAGTCCTGAGACCATCAAGTCTTTTATCATTGAACTTTGATATCAGAGTTGATACTTGGCCCTCATGAAGGATGGAAGTTGCCCACAATTAGACAGAGAAGGCCTGAAATATTACACTGCCACTGTTCATGCCCAAAGAGGTGGCTGTGCCTAGTCCAATTCAACCACCCAGTGAGATTTAGATTATGTAGGTGTCAAAAACAAGCAATTATGGCCATCATAACTACTCATTATACACAACATTTTTCCAACTGCCAATCCTGTGCGTGTGCCACGCCTGTCATTGGCAACGTTGAAAGCTACATTGTGGAGAGTCCAAATGGGTTCAGGGATAGAAGAGGTCTACCAAATCTTTCCTTGTGAGACATCTCCCCATCTATAGGTACACTATGCCATCTTCAAGTGGTTGCAACACCCACAGGGGCCCTTTTCAGTGGCTCTACCTTTTCCCTGGGACTTAGAGTACAAGTTCATACTGACAGAGCAACCCTGTCACTGTCCCTTTCACTCAAAGCCAAGGAAATGGCATCACAAATGAAAAAATAAGACCCCTGTGTCACATTCTTCATGGCAGTAACAGAGAATTTATACTATTTTCTTGGCAGGCCACGTCTGTCATTTCAGACATGACCTCATTATATCTGAGTGTTCAAGCTAAGGCACCTCAGGCAGCAATGCAAATGACATGTAAATTTATGGCAAGAAACCAAATTTAATAGGAGGGGCTGGCTGTATGCTGCTAAACTCTTCTCTAGCAGGGCTCTAAAAGTTTGACATGTAAGGCCTCATTCACACGAGACAAGGCCGACACGTACAACTCCCATAGCGTAGGGTGGCATACGGCCGCGTACTCCCATAGAGAAGGACAGGGGCTGCGTACTAATCACACACAGCACCGGTCCTTCCTGGCAGCTGCCCAATATGGCAGTGCACGCGCCAGCCTTTTCTCGTGTGAATGAGGCCTAAAAGCTATTTAAGAAGTGTGTTCTAGAGGAGAAATCATAGGTTGGGGTTTAACAACTGTACCCAGATGGCCACATCAGTATGCCATACGTCAGTGGCTTTTACCATTCTGCTATAAGCTACCGCTTTAGCGACCATGAACTTTTTTCAGAACGGTCCCCTTTAAATTAATAGCCGTCATCAGCCGCTGACAAGCCGCTGAAGACCGCTATTAACAGGAATTCTGGTTGCCCCCACTAGTAATATGTGTCCTCAGTTATGAATGAACAGGAAGTGCGTTACATCCCCCCAACAATAATAAAAACAAAATAAATAACTTAAAAACACACACACGCCATGCATATGCGCTGCGGTGCATTGTTAGAACACATTGCAGTGCTTGTTCTCTTTTTTTTCCCCCTTTTAAGATAACATTTAACTGTGACAACGCATGGCAAAGCTTTGTGAAGCATTGCCGTACGTTGTGATAGGCTATGTTGCAATTAAATGTGCGCCGGCATCATTTTATCACAACCCAAACACCAACGCTAAAACGGCGCAAATTAAAATGTAAAAATATTTGTTATTTATTAACTCAATACAAAAATGGTGTGGCCAGCTGAGGTTAAAAGCGTTTGAGGGTTTGGCAGCGGAAGGGTTTATCATGCACCTGCATCTAACTGCCACTTTCCAATCATTATTCATGGATATCAGAAAGCTTTCAGTAACCTCCCCAGCCTTAGGTATTATTAATAGGGATGCACCGATACTAGTATCGGCATCAGTGTCGATGCTGAGTATTTGGGCAAGTACTCGTACTCACCCAAATGCTCCGATGCCTAGCCCGATACTTCCGGTATCAGGAAGCCGGGCAGCGAGTCATTACACACTGCCCAGCTTCCCGATTGGCCAGGAAGCCAGCTCCATGCTTCCTCGTCACTTGTGATGAGGGAGCATGGAGCCAGCTTCCTGGCCAATCGGGAAGCCTGGCTGCGTGTAATGACTCGCTGCCCGGCTTCCTGATTGGTTGGGAAGCTGGCCAACCAGGAAGCCGGGCGACGTGTAATGACGCGGTGCCCGCCTTTCTCATTGGCCAAGAAGCCGGCTTCATGCTCCCTCATCACCTCATGATGAGGGCGGATAGAGCCGGCTTCCGGCCAGTCAGGAAGCCGGGCGCCGCGTCATTACACGGAGCCCGGCTTCCCGATTGGCCAAAAAGCTAGCTTCATGCTTTCCTGTCACCTAGTGATGAGAAGCATGGAGACGGCATCCCTGCTAATCAGGAAGCCAGGAGGGTAGTCATTACACGCTGCCTGGCTTCCTTAATAGGACTTCTGGTATTGGTATTCGGTATGGGTGAGTACTGAAAAAAAAAATATATCGGTACTCGATAAGGAAAAACCGGTATCGGTGCATCCCTAATTATCACAACCCCCGCCTTGATAACCAACTGATCTTTTCTCTCTCAGAAAGTCGACCACCAACTCTTTACAGAAACACATTTAGTGGAGACACTTCTTCAAACCTCATGTAAAGTTTACGTTGAGCTTGTTCTATGTCATCAATGACGAACCTGAAACTTTGAAGTCTGGTCCTCTGCATCCACAGAAAGAGAAAGCGTGCTCTTTCAGTGACTATTCATGGGATGGTCTAGGATTGGCTACAAGTGGGAACTAGCAAAAGAGAATTGAAAAACTACTGACACTAATGTCAAAGAGGACACTGATATATCGGATTTCATATTTTTTTTCTTGAGATTTGTCAGCAAATGATTCCCTTTTACATACACAGTGAACAGATCTGACTAGGCTTGGTGACCAGCCATGGATGAACCTACATGACAGGAAGTGGGTCTACCTTCACGAAGTCCCACAATGATGTCTAATGAGAGTACAGTCCAGCTGCATCTTCTCTAGGGATGAAGGATGCTGGGACACAACTACACTAACTGGATAAGTGTGGATAGTGCGGTAGCACATACCAAGCAGTTAGAGTTGATCATCAAATTGAGCTTAATCTTGTGAAATCTGATTGGTCAGTATAGGTCCCTGCACTTTAAACATCAACGTCACACTATGAAGAAGCAAAAGTGAAATAATCACAGTGACAGCAAGGGAAACAACTGTCCTACAAATATAAAAGCTTATACAATCCACTTTCTCCACGAAAGGAAAAAAACCTTCTCCCCACAAATTTCCAGCTCTGGAAATTAATAAATAAAAAAGGTGAGAAAGAGCACGAATCCTGAGGATGCAGAGAAGCAGCACTAACAGTCCAGGTTCAAGACCTGCAAAAAAGACGAAACCACAAAAGAGAAGATAGTGAGCCCCATGTATAGGAAGGGTCTGAAAGGAACACGTCCGGCTAGCCACTAAGAACCAATAAGATGACAAGCTAGTGCAGGCCAGATGATAAAAGCAAATATTTCACTGGTGCAAATGAAGAGGCTTTTATCATCATGTCATGCAGAGTCACACCTGCTCAGGTATGGCAACATGCTGGTAGGTTGTTTTTTTTCCCCAGTCTCAAGACACAAGCAGGTATTAAAACCCTTATTTACAGAATCTTCTTCCACGGCAACGGTGCTCAACACCAGCCCTTTTTTGTCCTAGTAGACCTGGAAGTACTTTTTGCCCCACTAGCAAACATCTAACTGGCTGTTAGGGCAATACAAACGATTTCCTGTTGGACACTTCTTATACACGGGGAGACTGCTATAAAAGCCAAGGTTAACACAGAATTCACCACAAGAGGAGCTGAAGGCAAAACAAAGCCAACTTGACAATTTTCCATCCATGTTGGACCCGACATCCTCTGACGAGTCGCACGTTATGATCAGCCAAGGCTGATCAGGCAACAGGTTGTTTTGGGAAGGCATCTGTGCTGCTAAAGCCCAGAGAGGTCCACAATGACCTTGATGAATATTGTATCCTCCCGGATGTAGGAATTTTTGCCCTCCAGCTTGGCGAGGGGGCAGAAGAGAGGGCATCCACTGGCGATGTTCATTTCGCTTACAGGGCGCTGAAAGGAGGAGGAGGTTATGTCCGGCCTGAAGGCATCGATGATGTGTTCCCGATTGTTCTGATCCAGCAACATCAAAGTCACCTGTGAACAGGAACAAGGACAGATATAAAACAGACAATTACGAGTTCAACTCTATGGGCTCGAGTCTGAATGAACAACAGGATGTGTTATATGCGGAAAACTAGTTAAAGTGAACCTGTCTCCAGATCGTGTACAGTACGATACATACAAATAAGGTAAACCGCTTGGGGATATTGGAAAATACTCTGTATTATTTAGCAAATAAGGACTTTTGTCCCCCATGAAGAAGCACTGACCTTTTGGTTAAATGGCCACCTCAGAACGGCATCGCTGGGTCCTTTCATGACCACAAAGAAGAGGGAGAGGTGAGTTCCACGCCCAGTTCCGTCTCCATTCAGGTATATCCTTAGACACATTTTGTAACCATATTTACCGGTATAGAAAGCTGAATAAAAGAAAAAACACAATATTCTATTAGACAGAATGTTTCCTCATCACCATCAGCTGTATGACCAGGGCTAGTGCTGCCACTAGGCAAACTAGGCACTGCCCAGGGTGCAGCATCGACCACTCACCCTCGCCATGGCGCCAACCCCGTCTATGTTAAATTGCAAGAGCCAATAGAAGTCTAGCTATTGCACCCGTCCACTGAGCAGAGGAGCGGAACTGAGAGACAACTTTCTCCTCTGCTCAGTGGCTGGGGTCCTAATAGCCAGTCAGCTATTGGATATTTAAAATTAAATTACACCCACCTGTCGCCTGCAAAAGCTGACCGGCGCGAGAATGGGGCCGCGCAGGGGAGGTGTTGCGCCACAGGAGGGGGGCTTGTGTCTTAATTCTTTATGTACTTTTACATTATTTTTTCAAAATAAAACAATGCAAACTGAAAGGAATAACTTCATACAGGTAAAGAACACTTTGTGCTCAGCAGGCGATACTAATTTAGAAGAATACGTGTGTATTAAATAAAGCAGTTCAAAGAGCTGTGCTAGTTTGCAAAGGGCAAACTAGCTTCTAATGGTTGTTTAGCTTCTAATGGTTAGAGAACAGCCAATAGAAATCTGCTTGGTTGCTTCAGATTAATGTTTATGTACTGACTGCAATAAACGTTCTCAGAGATATATGGTTTATAAGATCGTGTAAATAAACTAAGGGCAGATGAACCTTAGATACTTAGATCCCACCAACCTTGTGAACTTCATCAAGTTCTAAAAGACAGTGCCAGGCCAGCTACAGAAAATACCGTGGCACCAAGAACGGTTATGGACATGATTTGCTATGGCCAGGCCTAGCCCTGATGTGGCTTTTCTGAGGACTGCCGGGAGCAGACCACAACAGTGCAAAAGGCATGGCATCTACATCTGAGGTCTGTAGTCCTATCCTAGATTTTGATAATAAAGGTGAGAAATGGGCTTAGGTTTCTAACTTCAGTTCCACTTAAAATAATCTATACTATTTAATAGAAGGCTATTTAGATATTTCTTGTACTGGCCCCGGAGAGATTTTAATAAATTAGATTGTCTCCTGAAAAAGACACTCCACATACAGTAACTAGCTGTCTGGACCCATCATGCTTTTAAATCAGTAAGTGGCAATGATTTGTAGTAATTTGTAATTACATTGCGGTTATAGTGTGTACCAGTCAAAATTCAAACAGTGTTTTAGGCACCAGGAGGCGTGCTACAGACACTACTGGAACAGTTAGTGGAGTAAGCAGGGGGCACCCGGTATAGTGGAACTGCCCCGCCGTGTCTAGAATCAGACATGTTGCACTGCAATGTAGCTCAAGGTACAAGGCAAGGCCTCCGGTACTCACGAATCCAGCTGCGTGGGTAGCAGAAGAGGGTCAGGCGGCGGAAGGTCACTGTAGGCAGGCAGTAGGGATGAACTAAGGATCGGAGTTCCACGCGTCTCTTGCAATCAGAAGCAGCAGCGAGTATGCACGACACTCCACCCAGCGGATGATGTCAGCATTCAATCTCTTAGCGCTAACTCCTTTCATAATGAGACTGACAGAAAGCAGGAAACTTGTAGGCACCCAGTGGACCTGGTAATGAGGTAACTCCCAGGGCTGGTCCCACACAGCCTCCTCACACAGTGAGTCTTCAGATTCAGGGTCAAGCGCTGAGACAATGCTACAACTCTGGACCTGGGAAACGCTCCGCAGCTACTTTTACCAGTACATGCAGGTCTGGAAAGTGCCAAAATGCAGAGCCCAGTGCCCAAAGGTTACATTCCAGATTAGGTGCACAAATCCAATCCAGTGGGGTCCAAGCATGGTGCTCCAAAGTCAGGCTTAAGACCAGCTCTACATCAATGTAGAAGGAATCTTGATTGAAGAACAAGGTAGCTGGCAAAAAGGGTAGACTTTTACCAGAAGAGCCAAGAAAAGATTTCCACCCTCCTAAGAGATTAACGAAAAACTGAAACATGTTGGTAGTAGTAGTAGGGGTTATCCTGGACTTGCCTACAGCTTTTTTTGCAAATAATTCTGTAGGCAGCAGTATAACCCAACAGTTCAAAACGTCCTATGTCCCTAAAGGACCAGAAAGAAAGTGTTTTTCTTTAAATAGAGGACGCTAAAACACCAAACGCAGATCATCCTTCACTAGTCCACCCCCTGCAACCTGGATTTGGATTTAACTGCCCTTGTCACAAGTTATGAGATGTTCTTTGCATTGTTTAAAGTGATTCTTTGGAAAAAAGTTTGTTTTCCCACTTACACAGATGAGGTGGTCTGGGAGGTGAGGCAACTTCCACCATTAAACCCAGTAAAACCACCTGTGTTTGGGAACTCCAAAACTGGCTTAAAAGGTTTATTGCGCTATGGGCTCAGTGCATTCAAGTGTTTAGTGAGTTTGCTTTACATTCAATCATACGTCTCCCATCGCACTCCTGACCACTGAATCCCAAACAAGTGGTGGGTGCTGCAGTGATAGGTGGACGGTGCCACCACGTTCAGAACAATGAAAAGAAGTCATCGGCCCTCTACCTGTGATACCAATATGTCTTCCATTGAGGCATGTTCATGTTGTCACAAATCAAACATGTTTCGGGGCTGCATGGGGTCCCTTCATCACATTGCTTGCCTAATAAAAGGACTCCATATCGTCGCAAAACAATGTTTGCTTTGTGATAACGTGAACATGAGTCAATAAAAGATGTATTGGTATCCTAGTTTGAGTGACGGTGACTCCACTTTTTATTGCTTTAAATTCTGGCCTGCATTTTATGGCAGCAATACATACAGCAAGACATCTTTGCTGACAAATATATCAAAACCAGACATGACGTGTCCAATAACTGCACAGTTGGCTGGATGTTCTCCCACATGTATACTACCTACATTTCAGCAAAGGGACTTTGTCTTTAAAGCAGGCACCATTATAGATTTCTATGTAGTTCTGGTTATTAATGGCAGCATTATCCCCTATTAATCAGTCTCAGCAATGATGACCTTGAATAAAGAAAATCAGACTTCATATAGCCTTTAGTCCCCTTATTATAGGTAATGAGCTGAAAGAAGTAAATCAATGAACAGGCTCTCCGTGAAAGTGGACTTCACTTTTTCCTGGAAAATCTCTTTACCAAATAAATGCACAGTAAATGGACTATTCACAGATGCTTCTCCCCTCAGCTCCTCTACTTTTCTTTACAAGTGTGTCATTTTTTATAGCCAGCCATTAAAATCCATGCACTAAGGGTGCAATGGAAGCCAATTAAATTTTTGACGAACAGCTGCGTGGCGCTGGGCAGACCTCAAAAGCGAAAAGTTCCAGGGAGCTCATTTTGAGGATGGTATGGTACATTGCAAACATACTCAGAAAGTAGATACTCTAAGAACATCCAACATGCTCATCACGCACGTTTCCTTTCACTGCCCACAAAAGCAAGAGGACTTAACCTGGCCATACACTGGTAGATTTTTGTACCAACGTTTATATGAAAATCTGGTCAAAACATTTCATAATTCCACCAGAGACCTGACGAATGTTAATATTTTTTATCAACAAACAATTTGAACTATAAGCCAATCAAGCAAATGTAACGAAAACATTTTTTGCACAAAATGGTAACCGTGTCTACCCAGCTTTAGCAATAAACAAATAAACACCCTTGTACAGTCTCAAGCACTGCACTTGTTGCTGTTCTTCAAGGGTACCTAAACCCAAAAACAAAACTTAGATTTTTGCCCTTTGCACTCTTAAATATACTCAGGACCCCACTCCTCTATGTTATGTAGAATAGGAGAGAGGTGAAGTTTCATGGTCCTATCTTTTTTCTGTTATCCTGATTAAGTTCAGTGCAAAATCAGCAGGTGAAAATGGAGGAAGAAAACGAATGTAGCCACCACATCTAAGCACTAGTACGTTGCAGTATATTCTATTTGTGTTTCTGGGTTTAGAATGTTTTTTCTCTATGGTAAAACGTTAAACAACACTGTTTTCCAGGTTGAAAGAAAAAGTAATTCAGGAACACAGAGAGCAAGGTGAAGAGTTGCCCATTCCCAGGCTTAGTGGTTATATAGTCCAGGTAAAAGATGATTTATAGAACCCCATATGGACAAGTTCCTATTTGCTCGGCTAGTTCTGGCCTTCAGAATGGGAGGGGCATCCAGACACTGGTATAAGAAACTTTTCTGCTGGAATGGGAAATTTTTGAATGTCTTGGCTGACAATTTCTGTTCTCAAGCACCAGTAGAATCCACCAGAAGACGAGTTGACATGGTTTTTCTAAACCATAGTTCATGAAGCTCTCCCAAATATGAATTGCTCTATGGCGTTTTGCTGTGTAAACTGCAATACATATGTCACATATGTCAATATAACAACAGATACAATTGTTTGTCCACTTTTGAAGAAAAAGTGGGAAACTCCTATTGCCTCAAGGATGTATCCAGCAGTAGAGATTTAGTTTCTTTGATCAGACCAGTGTTGCCTCTCGTCCTATCAAAAGAATACCAACAAGTAAAAAAAATGGAAAAAACAAACAGTTAGTGCAGTGCTTCCCAAAGTGTGCAACATGTAGTACACCACTAGTACACATCAGGGCTGTGTAGGATGAAGCACAGAAAGAAGACCCTTATAAACCATGGCATAACTACTCCCTTGACTGCCTAAGGGCTTACTCCTGTGAAACGATAGGTTCATTCAAGTGGTAACTACATGGAAGGAGCTTGGTGATTTAAACCACGCACTGTAAAATTCTTCTTAATTTGGTCTTTAGTGGCAATAGCCAAGATGAGCCTGTGTTAATGAAATGCCCTATCCTTCAAAGGGGGGGGGGGGAGAATGGGACACTGTACAGGGGTTCACATTTCTAAAAGATACAGCTGCCATGGAACAGGCAGGTGGTCGCACACAACTGAAAAATATCTAGCAAGCACTGAATAGAATAAAAGAGATGCACCAAAAAAAGTGACCTTTGGTCCTGCAAACCATTAAATGGCTAAAGGAGTTTCACATTTACTCCATAAAGGTGAAAATTCCTTTAAATTCAATAGCAGTTCCTCCATGTGGATAATTTCCAGTGATCTGTTCCAGTGATGTGCTACCTACACATTCCTTAAGCTCAATGATCTCCATTAGATACCCTTTCTATGTCCCACATAACTCCACCAAGCTGTTATAGAGGACTCACGAGGGGAGAACATGGCTGGGCAGCGGCCGAGAATAGCATCCTGCCGCTTCTTTGCAATCTCTGGAATTTTCCAGACAAATATTCCATCAAAGGTAGAAAGTTCTGCCTCCTGTAGCCTTGTCTCCAGTTCTACTAGCTGTAGGTCCTTTTGTCCTAGCGTTCGCTCCAGTTGTCTCACCTGTGGACACAAGAGATCAAAAGAGGTTAAGACGTTTTGTGGAGGTTTATTAGCTACATATACGAGTGTGATGTGCTTGAAGCTTAGGCTGGGTTCACACCTAGGCATATCAAATATGCGCGTTTGTTGCACGTTTCTACTGCGATTCGCGGTTAAAAAAAACGCGCAACAAACGCACATTTCCGAGGGCTACCTGGCTGTATCCCAATGGATACACGCGGCAAATATGCCCCAAAGAAGATCCTGTACTTCTTTCGGCATAGGGCGTTTTGCAGCGCGTTCCTACGCACTGTAAAACGCCCAGGTGGGAACCATGCCCATAGGCAATCATTGGTTTTCACATGTTGAGCGTTTTACAGAGCGTAGGAATGCGCTGTAAAAACACCAGGTGTGAACCAGGCCTTAGTGTAGTCAACCTCTTAACTTCATTCATCTTATACAACTTGCTGACTTGTCAACTAAATACCTGCCCAGTATCCTTTTTTCCTCCTAATTATTCTCAGTCAAAGTCTATTAAAATTGCAGATTACTAGTGTGTTTTTCTTAGTTCCAGATACACCCTTTCTAGCTGTCACATGGTTTTGCTGTGCTACCTCCAGCTGCAGACTTAACTAGCAGCACTGTGAAAACCTCTCTGAATGGCTGATTGACAAGAAACTCAGATTAAAAGTGACATTAAACTGACAACGTCAACATCAGCTGCAGTGTTCTTTGGGTCCCATTAGCAGTGTACCTAAAGAAGGCTAGGTTCATATAGGAACAGGATGCAGAAGAGCCTCACTATCTGTGACATCCAGGCTCTGCCCTGTCACAATGTGAGTGCAGAAGAGCTTCTAGGAGGTGCAACTGTGATATATGCAACGGTGTGGCCCCAATCATGAAAATATCAAGTGCAATTTTTCTTTACAGATTCTTACAGCTCAGCTTACTCTTGACTTATTCAAAGCTGCTTTTGAACTGAAACCCTAACCCAACCTAAAGATTTGGAGATGAAATGGTTACATTTGGTGTCAGTTTATTAACAAATAAATCAGCACAAACACTTAGCATAGCTCAAAGATAATAAGTGTAATAGTACAAATAATAATGTTAGCACCAGGTTTAGGAGTAGGGGTTCCATGGAAAAGTTCATGTTAAGGGTTAGGTTTGCTGGTTAAGTTGGGGTTCAAAATTGAAGATCCAATAATTTTTTCTTGCTTTGGGGCAGGTCTGGTCTATGAAACCCTCTAACCTCCGCTTGAAAACATTAATTCAAGCAGCTCCAAACCTGCTCTAAAGGCCCACCAAGAAGATATTTCCAATTTCTTGCTGGAGAAGCCTCAAGTATTATGAAAGAATGACCTCTAAACATAGGGCTCCAGCCTGTAGAAAAGACTCAAGGCATCCTTTCAGAATCACCTTAGCATTAAGGATATCAATCTTCTCCTGATCTGTCCTTCGCAGCTTCATGGCCTCCTCAGTAGCTATGCTTGCCCTCTCCACCTCTTTGTTGAGGACACAGACAATATTTTCCATGACTGTGCTCTTCTTCTCCAATGTCTCGAACCTACGTAGCAAATCCGGGACTGTAGCAGTGTCCGATGTTGAATGCAAAGCAGCCAGGGAAGCTGGGTTGCCCTGCACTGACAGCGACCCCAGGCGTTGGGTGACATCGCTCAGCTCCTTTCGGTGCGGCTGGATAAACTCCCATACTTTAGCCAAGTGTTCAGGCAAGAACTTGGTTTCATGCTCAAGGCACTTATCGTTCTCCACCTATGTACAAAGAGAAGAGGTTAGTGGTTGAAGAATAATCTGAACCAATATTCATTAGGAACTACATTCTACAAAAAAAAAAAACCTAGGGTTCCAGTGGCAGTGCTCTAATATATGCAACGTGTTCAGTAAAAGGTAAATCAAGAGCCTCCTGACATCACTGCCTAGAATATATTGTATACAGTAGATGGTGCAGTCCACATTACTGAACAAAGCTAAATATAGTTTTCTGGTTAATCTTCTCTTACACGATCCAGGTAGTAGAATGATTTCTGTCATGGGATCATCAGAAGTAATTACAGGTAAATATGATTCTAGTTCTTCAAAAGGAAGAAAGATAACTGCCATGATCACACTGATTGCAGCACTGCACAATTAAAGCAGATCTACACCTTATGTTTGGGTCCAATGTGTCCAGTTAGATAGGCCTTAGAGAGGGTGGCAGGTATTTGAAAGTCTCCATATATATTTACCTACCAGCTGTAATACTCCTATCATACACTGGCACCACATCATTGATTGCAAAAGATTTTATAGAATGTTGGGTTTGGTCACCTACACAGTCCAATTGATTGATGCTCAAACTGGATGTATCATGAGCTAAGATTAGCTCATGTATGACAGTGACTCCATCCTTATGATTCCGACTTAGCTGAATGACAATACATGTAAGAAGAGAGACCTAGTGTCACATTGTTGCTGGCTAATAGGTTGTCAACGGGACAGCTTCCTTTTTAGCTCTAATGTTAATGCAGCACTACATAGAGCACCTCATGGGGATCTTGCATGATATGCACTAGCCAGTGGCTGTCCATGTTTGGTGGAACATTATACGCGTGTTTACGTGGCGACGCGTGTGCTCGCGGGGGCGGGGAACTTGAAAAACATTTTTTTTATTATTATTAGATTGATTTTATTTAATTTTAATTGAAAAAGCTTTTTTTTTTTTTTTTTTTTTTAACTTTACTTTGACTGCTATCACATAGAGCGGCTTACAAGCCCACCTGGGGCGGTCCCTTCTTTGGGACACAGAAGCGATCTGGCGACAGGTAAGTCGCCAGGATCACTTCTGTTGTAAAGCCGACAGTCGGCTCTACAAGTTTAAACAGAGTCCCAGCGGCAAAAGTCGCCGGGAGTCTGTTTAAACAGCCCCGATGCTGGCGACGTACACTGTACGTCGTCAGTCACAAAGGGGTTAAAAACCCCCATGCTTATGTGCGTTTATTCTGATCGCTTGAGCAAAGCTTACCATCTCTGTGCAACCAGCCACAAAATAACGACACGGCACTCTGCAACGGCCACACGACTTGACATGATCCTGGAACTGAGAAAGAAAAACAAGTCAGACATTGCACATTTATGGGTAACCTTCTACCACAGCCATTTTAAAGTGACAGTAGAATTGCTTTGCAGTTGTCCAAGTCTTAAAATGGAACTCTATAAAACTTTTTTTTAGGTGGGAGAAAGTTAGATATTCACATTGGTTTTTACTGCTGTCTTGTCAGAGATATGACAGAAAGGGAGAGAAATTCCGCATATTGCACAATGCACAGATGTCACTATGACACTTCATTTGGAGATTTTTCTCCTTCCATTCCGGTGACAAACGTCAAAATTCTGGATTTCCCCTCAACTCTCTCTCCAACAGAGTGTGCTTCCATAGACGCACACAGCTTGTAGAAAGCCATGCTCCCACTGTCATATTTTGACTGACAGTAGAAGGAGCTTATGGGTCCTCTGTCCTCAGTACCTCCCCCCAGTACCAAGGAGTTCGGGGAAAGCCACGCATCTTTTTGGTCTCGGTGGAGGAGACTGACTGCAGGGGGGGAGACGACACAAAAAAGGTATTGGGTGTTTACCTTAATGCAGAGAATGCAGTGAGGTAAAAAAACATCTAGCCTTTAGTGATACTTTAACATTTTCTGCCTTTCTGGTCATTTTCTTAATGCTATAAGTTAGCACTTCTTAATCCCAATGTGCTTCACTTTTTTTTATTTTAAATCTGGTGGGGGTTTTTTTTTTAATGTGTACATAGATGCGCATATGTATAAATAATCCACCTCTGTGATTATATCTGATGAAATCCTCACTCACCAGATGTCTCTAATCATACAGCCTTTATGTGCAAAGATCTGCCTCTCTGCATGTGGAGACGGGCATGGAGGAGAGAGATGAAAAGCAAAGACCAGAAAATAATTCCCCAATTATTTAAGGGGGAGAGATTTAAAAACTCCTAGTGTAGTAATTCTTAGAAAATCAGCTTTATTAAAAATAGATTAAGAATACTCACAAACATAAAAAGTAAACAATCGCTTAAAAGAAATTAATCTCTGCTCTGCTCCGTATCTCTTGTTGGCTCCTAGGAGTTTTTACATCTCCCCCCCTCCTCCCCCAGAACCATTGGGGAACGAATTTCTGAGTTTACCGGCATTATTTGCATGGACACTGGAATGATGTTTAAAGACACTTATTACTATTTAAAGTCATCTTTTGCACTTGAGCAATCTATAAAGAATTAATTGTGGTCTATTTATGCTTCACATGGTTTTACCATTTATTTAAGGATATTTATTGATGAATTTTTAGTCACTGAACCACGTTACACTGTTTAGCGCAGTGCAATTTGACACAACCCTCCCTTCTGCTCCTGGGAAATGGAAGAGGAAATATTTTAAGCATTGGCCTCATCAGTCTATTGGGTAAATAGAGGGAAATTGCTCAGTGGTTTCTCTGGCGTATTCAAGGATTGAAAGACTTCAAATCACCTGTCCAAAAGATAGCTACCCATCTACAGCCACCCTTAGCGGTCATTGTGTAGCAAAACTGCCTTCTTCATCACTATTTTTTGTAATTGCAGACAAAAGAAGGTCCCTTTAAAAACACAGTTACAGGGATCCAGTGGTAGAAAAATTAAGTAGGGGGGAGCACAGACCTAAAGATGCCCAATGAATAGCAATGAACCATACTCTATTAGACTATTACAAACCACTAGGGGCAATGAGATAAGTATCCACCTGATCCACCAGGCACTTTCATTTCAGGCACTATTATATAAGAAGGGTCACGGATTACCAGATTAGAGGGAGGATTTATGTTGTGTTATTTTTTTGTTACGAGATTTAAACCATTCTACACTTCATTCTCTACATAAATAACCAAAAACGCCTTTTGGTTGGTGTTCCACTTTATCTCAGTTTTCAGCCCAGGTCTTAAAGACAAAGGAATTACCTTCTCTCTGGGGATCTTTTTCTTGCCACAGCCTTCACACGTCATTGGAAATTTAGGGCAGATCTCATCATGAGCCTATATGTACCAGAAACAGAGAGAGTAGGTAAATGGTCATCAGTGCAGAAGACTGGGAAATGACCACAGCAAAACGTTTACTGCCTTTAAAGTGGGCCCTTACCCCTTTGACTAAAAATCACATTAGCGTGCAGCTCTGCATGCTGATATGAAATCATTTTACATTCATTAGCTAAACAAACATTTTTATTTCACTTGCATATTTTTTTTTTCAACTTCCTGGTCCACTGGCACAAATGATGTAAATCATGCCCAAGCAATGCATCCCAGGGAAGATTACATTAGCAGTGCATTGCTGGGAAATCTCATTACATTCTCAGGGAAAGGCATTTTCCTGCCCTGAGATAATGTGCATGGTCAAATGTCTTAGTCACATGTGCCAGAGATCCAGGATGTAAAAGTAGATCTATTAATCTGCCCTTAGTAAAAATGGCCACTGTGAAAAGAATGGGGAGGAAAACAAATAACGCATGCAAAAAATAAAAGCTGGCAATTATCTAGAACAGGGGTGGCAAACTCCGGCCCTCCAGCTGTTGTGATATTTACAATATTTACTGCATGCATTGGTGGCTTCTTCTACCTTCTAGCTGCTTTTTTGATTTTGGATTGATATACATAAGCAAAAAGGTGTTAATTTATGCTGCTGTGGGATTAGACACCATGCTGATATCTAAATCACATCAGAAGAAAAAAGCCTTTCCCAAAGCAACACAAAAACATGACCAAAAAATGTATACAGACCAGACTAACAGACCCTGTGCCAGTTGGACTATTTGAGGAGATGCTGGCACATTACAGCCTGCAATCAATTTGCTTACAAAAGTAGTCAGAAATATAGAAACCCTTGTTTCGTACTGCACCGGACCACCTCTGGCCATGCTGACTCCATGGGAGTCAGGTAGCATAGAGGTGTTAAACATTAATGCAGACATTGGTGTTTCGGCCATTCAAAGCGGATGGGCGTGTGCTCTCTTCTACAAATGCTGCATTGATGTTCATCCCAAAGGTGTCATGGCACACTGAATCCATCATGTTGGTGCCGCTGAAACCAGGGCCATCAGACAAAATGTTTTCCTAGTCTTCTACATTCTGCTGCTGATGTCACTTATGAGCAACAGGCATCACTGTGGCTTAGTGAGCAGCACCGTGGTTTTAGTGGTTAAACACTTCTGCCTTGCAGCGCCAGGGTGCTCAGTTGGCACTCCAATCAGAATATATCTGCATGATCTCCCTGTACTTGAATGGGTTCCTCCAGGTACTACGGTTTCCTTTGACACTTCAAAGTCATGCTGCTAGGTTAACTGGTTCCTGTCTAAAGCGGCTCTAGCATGTGTATGTATGAATGCATGCATGTGAGATAGGAAACTTAGATTGTAAGCTCCTTGAGGGCAAGGACTGATGTGATCGTGCAATATGCAAAGTGCTGCAAAACTTGCTGATATTATATAAATGCCTGTAATAAATGAAATAAGATAAGATAAGGTGTTACAATTTGATTATTATATTGGTGCTATGTGTGGGCAGTTGTAAGGGCAGCAATTGTCAGCCTTCAAGTGACCTTTAACCTCTCCGACTCAAGTAGCCGATTTAGTACATATTACAGAGGCATGGTCCACTGTTGTCACCATCAGGAAACCTGTCCTGAGAAATGCCATGCAGCCATTGTTGGAGTGTAGGTACACAAGATGTGACTAAATGAGGCTGTAGAAGATCAGCAGCCCTAATATGCAGAAAAGCTAAAAAGAAAGTGAAAATGGCAGTACAGTGGTACCTCGGTTCGCGAACAGGAAGTTTGGTAAAATGTTGCCTCTGTTTGCGAAATCTGCATCGGGTGACGAACACGAACGTGGCCATTTTCCCCACTCTGACACGTGGTCGTGGCTTCCTCTAGTCAAGATCGCGGTCACAGACAGACCTGTGCACACTTGCAGTGAAGCTTTTTTGTGCGATTTTTAGCACACAGTACTGTACAGTATCATTCAATCCAGCATGGCTCCAAAGAAAGTGCAGCGCGGTAATGAAGGTGACCAGAACGTGCAGCGCGGTAATGAAGGTGACCAGACCGTGCAGCGCGGTAATGAAGGTGACCACAACATGCAGCGCGGTAATGAAGGTGACCACAACGTGCAGCGCGGTAATGAAGGCGACCACAACGTGCAGAGCGGTAATTAAGGCGACCACAACGTGCAGAGCGGTAATTAAGGCGACCACAACGTGCAGAGCGGTAATGAAGGCGACCACAACGTGCAGAGCGGTAATGAAGGCGACCAGAGCGGTAATGAGGGCGACCAGAACTTGCAGAGCGATAATGAGGGAGACCAGAACTTGCAGAGCGATAATGAGGGAGACCAGAACGTGCAGAGCGGTAATAAAGGTGACCAGAACGCGCAGATCGGTAATGAAGGTGACCAGAACGTGCAGAGCGGTAATGAATGTGACCAGAACGTGCAGAGCGGTAATGAAGGTGACCAGAACGTGCAGAGCGGTAATGAAGGTGACCAGAACGTGCAGATCAGTAATGAAGGTGACCAGAACGTGCAGAGCGGTAATGAAGGTGACCAGAACGAGCAGAGCCAGAATGGTAAGAAGAAGGTTTTGAAGAAAATTACCATTGAATTGGAGGAAGGAAATTGTAGAAAAGCATGATCGTGGTATTCATGTGACTGATCTGGCCTCAGAGTACAAGATGGCGAAGTCGACCGTCTCTACTATTTTGAAGAATAAAGATGCCATCAAAAGGAGCTGATGTGGCAAAGGGAGTAAATGATGTTAACCAAGCAGAGGACACAAGTACTGGAAGAGGTGGAAAAAGGTTTGTTATTGTGGTTGAATGAGAAACAGCTGGCAGGTGATAGTGTTAGTGAAGCTGTGATCTGTGAAAAAGCCAGGAATTTGCAGAGTGATTTACTGCAACAAAACCCCTCCACAAGTTCCTCTAGTGATGAATTTAAAGCCAGTAGAGGGTGGTTTCCGCAAGAGAAGTGGCATCCACAGTGTGATAAGACATGGTGAGGCTTCCACTTCTGACAAGGCCGTTGCAAAAGCCTACAAGAAAGAATTTGCGGAATTCATGAAGGCAGAAGGACACGTCGCTCAACAAGTGTTCAACTATGATGAAACCTATATCACGCAGGAGGAAAAGGCACTGCTGGGGCTCAAGCCCATGAAGGACAGATTGACCCTTTTGCTGTGTGCGAACGCAAGCGCCGATCTGAAGATTAAGCCCCTACTGGTGTACCATTCCCAGACCCCTCGAGCATTCAAGAAACAGAATGTGAACAAGGCCAGACTGCCTGTCATGTGGAGCTCCAATGCGAAAGCTTGGGTCACAAGGCAATTGTTCATGGAATGGCTGCACGAGGTGTTCGCACCCACCGTTAAGAAATATCTTTCCGACAACCAACTGCCTGAGAGGTGCCTTCTTCTGATGGACAATGCCCCGGCACACCCTCCAGCCTTGGTGGATGATATGGACGCTGAGTATGACATCATCAAGGCCAAGTTCCTCCCCCCCAACACGACACCTCTTCTGCAGCCCATGGACCAGCAAGTGATCTGCAACTTCAAGAAGCTGTACACAAAGGCGCTCTTCACCAGGTGTTTTAATGTCACTGAACAGACGTCCTCGACTCTGAAAGAGTTCTGGACGAAACATTTCAATGTCCTCCACTGCATCAACCTCATTGACAAAGCGTGGGAAGATGTCACGTACCAGACCTTAAACTCACCCTGGAGGAAACTGTGGCCAGAATGTGTCACTGAACGCGACGCGGAAGAGTCTGATGCACAGGTAGTGGAGGAGATTGTGTCCATGGGCAAAGAGTATGGGTCTGGACGTCGATGGTGCAGACATTGAGGAGCTTGTTGAGGACCATAAGGAGGAGCTCACAACAGAAGAAGAACTTGCTGAACTCCAGAGGGCGCAGCAGAAGGCGCTTGTTGAGGGGCATTCCACAGAGGAAGAGGAAGACAGGGAGGAGGTTAGCAGTGATGTTATAAAGTCCATTATGGAAAAATGGAATGAGTGCCAGGATTTCTTTGAGAAGCACCACCCCAAAATAACTGTGACGAACAGAGTCTTGAATCTGATGGACAACGTGGAGGGTTATGCAATGCAGGAAAAAACAACAACTGACAGACAGATTTTTCGCAAAAATTTACCTTGCAGCTAAGAGACAAAGAAGAGAGGAAACCCCTGAAGGAGATCTCCCCGATGTCCTTATGGAGGGGGACTTTCCCCTCCAAACAATAACCTCCTCCCCACCCACCTTCCTGTCCTCCATGCCAGAAGTCGCCCCAAGAAAGGTTAGTGTTCACTCTCTTCATAATGTACTGTACTGTACTTGGTTTCATATTTTTGTGGTTAAAATTTTTTGTACATATGGTTAAGAAATGATTAACCTCATTTACATTGAGCCCTATGGGAAAATGTGATTCTGTTTGCGACCAAAATCGGTTCGCGACCACGTCCATAGGGGTCAGAACGGATTAACCTTATTTACATTGAACCTTATGGGGAAATTTGATTCAGTTCGCCACCAGAATCGACCAGAATTGTAGAACCAATTAAGTTCGTGAACCGAGGTACAACTGTATTTAATATTAAAATAATATGTTGTCTGCCGTTATCCAATACAACCTTGAGCTCATCCATCAGTGTTTCTTGTGACAACCCACAGTTGAATGATAATGTTAATTGCTTTATTGCGGATGGCAGGTCCCCACAAGGGCTAAAGCTGCCCAACATCTGCTATATTCACCCTACTTAAGTGACATTGGACCTACAAAAGGGCATCAGTGGTCTTGGCAGTCCTCGAGCACACCTTGTACTGGGGTTTCATATTTTTTTAATAAGTCCATCAGTTCAAGATTTAAGTTCATCCTCTAATCCGTCCACACTGAAAGAGGCTGTCAAGTTATGTCACACCAGGGTCGTTCCACATCTAGACTCCGGCATAGGCTCACTTTGGCAGCTATGTTTCTACTTTCCTAGCCATTAGCTGTATGTCCACACACAGGTGATAAAAAAAAAAAAAAAAAAAAAAAAAAATTTAC
>NW_017306519.1:739862-745322 GCF_000935625.1 Nanorana parkeri | reverse complement strand
CCCCCCCAAGAAGAAACAAATTAGATTTTTTTTTTTACATTTAGACAAGGGAAAAAAAAAAAAAAAAAAAAAAAAAAAAAGTTTACTACTGGTGATTTCTGTAGGCCTGGGTCAATTACCTCACAGACATTGCAGGCACTCCCATTGTCGGCTTAATCTGGAATTTCAGCTGGTGGGAAACTTTATTAAAAATAAGGAAAAGCATGTAATCGCACATATTATGCTTTAAAATAGATCTTTAGCAAGTTTTCAAGAAGTCTTACGTGGGAATGAAAAACGACAGGAAAACCACGTTGTACCTTGATGTCCGGAAAGTAGAAGGAAAGCTTGCAGTATCTGCAGTTCAGTTTCCGCTCTGGGCACTCACGTTCATTATGCCATTCCTTCTCGCTGAATCTGATAAGCTGTTTGCATGCTGGGCAGGGCACTAACATGAACGGACACCTTCCTTCATGGGTGACCTGGAAAGAGAAAACCTGTTGCTGAATATCTAGAGCACAGCCTGTCACATGTAAACACCAGAGGTGGAGCTGTGGGTGGAGTGGTATGCAGAGAGAGATAAAAACCCTAATGCCTCTGCACAAGTCTTGTGGTCTGAATGTCAGACTTTTGTAAAAGCCCGTAATCCTATTTTATAGACCCTTCCTGCAGTGTAAGGACTCAGGGCCCTTGCAGATGAATCTGCACGTAGTTGCAAACATTTATGATGAACCCCACTGCATGCATATTCACATTTTAAAACACATTTTAAACCTGCCTCTGAGGGCAATTTATTTTCAGGCGTTATGCAAAGGGGTCTTCAGGGGCAGGGTTACACCAGTGTGGATATGCCCTGGACCTGTATAGAACCCTGCAGCTAACCCATCATGCTGCACTATGTGCCAAGGTGGGCATCTAACGAAGGCACTAGTGCCCGAAAAGCTACATCACAGGCTGGCCCCGCATCTTCTGTAGATGTCCTTGTGTGGTCCATGCAAAGCCCCCAAATAATCCACCATGGGGCACTGAACTAGAAGAAATTGCACATGGCCCTGTGCAGCAAAGCAATTTGATTGAAGACATCATAAAAGGTAAGACTAAACTATACAACATTCTCTCAGGGAGAGAAAAACATCAATCACCTAAGGACATTAGCAAAAAATTGAGGATTTCCTGTTTTAGGAGAGGTTATACAGGGTCCTAAAACTCTGGCCTGTGTCCAGTCACTTGGTGATGCCGCCATATTACCCAGTCGTCTTTGACTCTGCCTGTGTCCTGTACAGTGCAATCAAGAAAATCAAGGATAGAGCTTTCCGATGGTGGGGAGGAGCATTTTTGTGTGTTTAACATTTATTTCCATCTGCCTGATGTGCACGTTAAAGTTACTCTCTCCACCTTGAAAGAGTAACATCTGGTGTGTGGACATGTTTCTGATGTAGAAGATTCTTCATCAGCAGTAGCCCTTCTAAACAGTGAAGGCTGGCAGTGTTGGTGGGAAGACAGGTACATATTGAGTCTACTTTACAGGGAGGCATTTATTCCCAATACTTTTAAGGACAGCCGCTCTGCAGCAATAAGATGGTGAACAGGGCACTTTAATTCACAAGTATACCTTTAACCTAAACTGCAGATCATAAAATGATAAGGATCGTGTCATGCTATGGATCGTTGGCAGATATCTATCCTACACCTTCACCTTTAAAGCCTAAAGAAGTGTGTGAGTGTGTGTGTGTGTGTGTGTGTGTGTGTGTGTGTGTGTGTGTGTGGCGATACCGTGAAAATCTAAGCGCACGAATGGCCGGCACACTTAAAGTTACAGATTTTGTAATTTACTAAGCTCCAAGCTGCAACAACATTGTGCAGCAACATAGAAAAAAAAACAAAAAAAGGAAAAAAACTTAGACATTGCTCAAGGAAAAAGGGATGTTCCAACACAGGGGCAGTGTTCCTAGAAATGCTTACAGTTGTGGGACCTGTCAGGGCTGGCACCTCCTTCATTACTATTTCTAATGAAATAAAAGTAAACCACCACAGAGTTTTAGTCATAACCACTACTGAACCACTTGTCAAGTACATACTTGTACCACCTATCACATATATATCTTTATAATAGACAGTTTGGTGCTGTAGTTGTTGGTTTGTTTTGGTTTTGTGAGGTTACTAGCGGAGACAACTGGACTGAAACATATTAGTAATTTCCTGCTGATGACTAATACTGTGATGATACACCAATTACCCTAGGTATACCCATGATTAACCGCTTCTATGATTGTCAACAGCATATTAATCTATCAACATCAACCTTATAAACACACATTCTAGGACATGCTGATGGGCACTTTGTATGTGAAGTTGTGTTTATATATTAGTACAACAAAAATTACATGGTTAAAAAAATAAAAAAAAGGATAACGTGAACTTAGAACCGTCCCCTTGATCTATCAGCTTCATACCAGTGGTCCTGTCACCTTGATCTATCACCTTGATACCAGTGGTCATGTCACCTTGATACCAGTGGTCCAGAGACCCGTTCATGACCACTGTGCAGAGTAGAATAAATATGCTCTTGCCTCCACACACTGCTTCCTTGCTGTCCGGATGAGCGAGTTGCTGATGGAAACACAGCAAAATGTCACTAGCCACCAATGGCTCACTCATCCAGCCAGAAAGGAAGCTGGTTGCTGGCCAGTTGGGTTAAGGCAGCAATGACAATCAGCAGATTTCTCTCAAGGCAGTTTTCTTTTTAGAAGGTTATAAATTCAGGGACATTTTACCTGATATTTCAGGGTCACAAGAAGCAGGGAGAACAGGACCAACTAAAGCTCAGAGAGCTTCTCTTTAATTAATAAATAAAAATAAAAAAACCAAACAAAACCAAAAGATCAAGGAGAAACTTCAATATTTCTCAAATCAGAAAAGGAAAACCGTCCTAGAAGCACACTTGCTAGCAACTGCTCAAACCTGAAAGTAAATTATATTTCAAGCTGAGCAAGGAGGGGCATGAAACAGAAAAAGAGACGGGTATTTATAATAAATATAGCTAGCAGAATGATTATACTCCCGCCATACTGTCTGCTGTAGTTTAGGGACTTTCCACAATGCTGGCCTGGCGCGGAGCCAGGGACTTCCCAAACCTGCTGCATGACCAGTTTTGTTTTCCTCACTGTAGACAGCAGTGTTTTTATGTCCACAGATTATCCATTTACTAGGGTGACATGGACTATTGTATGTATACAAAAAAAAAGTCCAGTATATATAGCACCATAATGGTATAACTGACACTGTACGTAACAAAGAATTCCAGTCTATGTAATATATGCTGCATAGCTGCCAACAAAACCTTCCGGAACTGCAGCCAAATGAAATTTTGAAACCAAGAAAAAATATTTTTTACTTTATTTTTTTTGTATTTATTCAATAAATATTATTTTTTAACTTCTTTACTGGTCGGGGGCTCTGAGAAATATCAGGGGTCTGTTAAGATAAAGTAGAAAAGGAATCCGCTATACTAAACATACTTTGTCCTCAAAGATTTACAAACAGTGAGCCATCAGTTGATCCTGACTCGCTCTCACAGGAGGCTGAGCCAGCAGTGTGAGCAGGAGAGCTTGGTTTCCTTGACAGCCGACTCCTCCCCACCATGCTGGCTCAGCCTCCTGTGACTCCGCCCCCGCACCGCTCTCCATCCTGATTTGTTACAGGAGGCTGAGCGGGGCAGTGCAGGAGGAGAGCTCAGCCTTTTGCGAGAACAACAATGACAGCGCACTCCTCTCCCGCCCAGTCTCCTGACAGTTTCTCTCCTCCCCACTTCACGCTGTGCAGTGTCAGAGGGGACACAGAGCGGCGCACAGCAGGGAGCAGAGAAACTAGGGGTGCACTGCAATTGCAGCCGAAAGATGGTACTTTGCAAAGTGCCATTTTCAGTCGATCTGTTTCAGTGGCCAAAATTTTGGTGCATCTCTAGTTATACCCCTGTCAGCTTTTATTACGCACCATCTGTGTCCCACTTAGGAGATTTCCCTTCACTTCCTGTCCAATAGCTACAACAGAAAGTCCCTGGTGGTCAGCAGTAATGAATAGATAGGTCACCCGCACTCAGCGATTCAACGTGCAAATAAAAATGTTATTGCAAAATGACATCACATAGGTCAATAAGCCAAAGTTTTAGGGCCACACAGGGTACCGTCCTCAAGGCAACAGTCACAGTTGGGTCACTGTGTTGCCACGAGGAAGGGCCCCTGCGTGGATTGCAATAAAACCAATTTTATTTGCACACTGAGCCATTGAGTGCTGGTGATCTATTTATACACTACGAGCACCTTCTCCATTGTTCATAGCGCTGTATGGTATGAGGCTAGAATCTACATTGATTTGTGGTGGTCAGCAGGCTCACCAGAGCTAGTGTCCCCATTGGAAGATTTCTTCTTTATTTCTGTCCTAGTGACCACTCAAAATTTGGAATGTTCTTTCACTTTTCATTTTCACTGATAATGGTCACCCGGGTAAACAGAGGGGGTGAATCTCACTAATGGGGAGGTATAAAACAAAACAAAAAAACCTGACAGGTGTTCTAAGGGGGGAGGGGGGTCTAATCCCTCTTCACTCTATACAGTTGCACTTTCATGTCTGAAACCTGAGAGAGCGGCCAATATGCAAATTAGCTAATCTGCATAGCCAAATCCCATAATCAATTGTGATCTTTGCCCGTTCTGCTCCAGGATCATTGGGAGGAGCCAGTGGGAGGGCTCCCATGTCTGCTCCCACCATCTCCTGCTGAAACCCCATAGTCTGTTTAAACAGCCCCGATGCTGGCGACGTACACTGTACGTCGTCAGTCACGAAGGGGTTAAAAGGGAGGTGAAGGAGATCCTTTTGACATGCTTCACTGGGGATATCCAACATACCAAGGATTGTGCAGTGCATTGACTATGGATTGAAGTCTTCAAGAAGTACTGAGAGGTACTCTTCTCTTGCCTCCTCATCTGTGCCCTGAGTGGAGTGGGACCCACGGGGAATGTGGTAGTGATGACATTTTAAAAGAGTTTTATCATATGTGGCCTTTTCCTGAGAAAGCGGTCGTGATTGTGAAACGCGTCGAGAAGAAAAAAAAGACAAATGAGCTATTTTCCCAAAACGGAACCTTGTCAAATACATACTGTATGAAGGATCATGCCATCATACATGAAAGACATTGAAGTTATACTGTCCTCACTCTAAAGGAAATATATTAAACACGGATGTTCTGGGAAGTTGGGGCTATGTTACTATACAAAACAGCCTTTTAATAAGTGCTTCTTAAACGAATATCGCACTGGATATTTTAAAGCATGTAATAAATGTTTGCATTTTTAATACATCAGTGCAGCTGATTCTAGAGCAGGGGTCTTAAAGTACCGGCCCACGGCCCAACTCCGGCCCGCGAGCCGGTACTATGTGGCCTGCAGCCAGCTGACAAGTCGGGCACATGGTCACGGACCATGT
>NW_017306519.1:715903-739427 GCF_000935625.1 Nanorana parkeri | reverse complement strand
TGCTGGTTTTGTAGTACCTTGTAAAGTATGTTTACTGGTCCATTAAACGGTTAATATCAGGATGACGCCCTTACATGTTGTATGTCGAAGGCGGCTCATGACAGACTAGTTGTTTTTTCAGCAATTGTTCCCACGGGAATCACTCTTGAAAGCTATGACATGGGAGTGTGCTTAGCTACAATGTGGTTTATGGTGACTATCATACTGTTAATATCTGCTGTTTCCCTCAAAGGGAAAGTAGGTTAAATAATTCCGAAGATTGCAACATTTTTGAATTTTCTCATTTTTGTTCAAAACTCAGTCTTATTAGTTTGGCAGTGAAAAGAAAAAACAAACAAAACAGAATTTCAGAAGTTTGCAATGAAGAAATTAAACAAAAGCAATTGAAATAGGTCAACAAAACAAATATTTCAAGTGGTTTCCGCAAATTCAACTGAAAATGCAATTTGAATGACTTCTCCAGTCTCAAAATTATTCAGCCCCGTCATGGGTTCACCTAATTCAATGGCTCTTGTTTGATTTGTTCATCGGAAACTGCTGAAAGTCTGTACAGTTTGCCGATAAACCGGATTGGCAATGGGGGGTAGAATCATTTTGATTACAACTCATATGACTGGGATAACAATTCCAAAGAACACAAAGCTTATGATGCAAGACACTCAACATTCTCAGTTTAACTACTTTCTGTCTACAGCAAATGTAAAATGTTTGCACGTGTTAAAATCTGAATTTTTGTCTAGAAAACAGCTTAAAACCCCTAAATAAATACATTTTCCGAAAGCAGGCCATGTGGAATGAAAAAAAAGCTAGTAACAATTTTACAAAAATTTGTGCTCTTCAGTCAGTAAGGCCTCATTCAAACTGCTAAGGGCCGCTCCATACAGATCCATGCGGTGTGCATGGCCGTATCGGGCCCTTCAAAGGAAGGACAGGTGCATGCGTGTGATTGTACGCAGCAGCCTGTTCTTCTCTATGGGAGTACGCGGCCGTACGCACACCCGTGCGGGTGTCTGCACTCGTACGCAGACAGGATGGATCATGTCTGCGTCCAAGCACAGACACCCGCATGGATGTGCAGTTTATGTGAGCATACAGGAGTATACGGACACTTACTCCCATAGAGAAGAACAGGCTGCTGCATACAATCATACGCAGCACCTTTCCTTCCTAGAAACGGCCCGATACCACCGTGCACGCCGCACAGAACTGTAGGGGCCGACTCTTAGCAGTGTTAATGAGGCCTAAAGGAGCGAAGCCATGGAAGCAGGTGGGTGCAATTTTTACAATCTTGTTGCTGGAGTAAAGCTGCCAGCAACAGGATTATTGTGATGTGGCCCTTACAGACTATAAAAGAAACAACCAACCCCTGCCCCAGGGAGCTATTAATATTATATGTCCCCCCATCACACAATTAAAACATATAAACATTCAACAGACAATGTGATCTGACAAAACTGAAAACTACTACTTTTGGATCATGGATGGAAATTGGACCTCCCAGGGTAATCTCACAAAAACCTAGGAAGTACTTAATCACAGACAGCGTTCCAGAGGACCTCCAATGAAAGAACAGCACAATATCAAGAACACACTGACTGGACAAAGAAGGAGAAGTGGACTGATGAGGTCAACCTTCTGCTCTCCTATCAGTATGTTCACCGTCATGCAGCAGAGCCTTATTGGTTCCTCCCTCCCCTCCTAGCTTGAATGCTGTTGTGCGGAGGATTATACTAATGAAGGTCAAGAAATATCAGGAGCCATTGGATCAGCATGACAGCCAGGCAATCTATTTTCAGAAGGTCAGCAATGGCAGCCTCTACATTTTCTCAGTACAGAATTCTTTTGAACACAATTGTTGCAGATGGTACTATTGTACAGACAGACAGATGACATCAGTGCTGACATTTCTGAGCAGGTTTCCGTGGCTCAGGAAAACAATACACTGTCACTATTACATGAGAAATGCTTCAGCTGACTGTTTGTGTCCAGTGCTTGGATACAAATGGTCTGCATCCAGGTGCAGTCACCCGCAGGTAATTGCAGGACTTCCTGCAGACCGCATTAGGAATTTGTTAGACTCAGCAATCCGGCCCCATTAACTTATTGAAGTGCACTTACCAGTTAACCTTCATACTCATTTTAGTCAAATGTATTAACTTTCCCAGGAAAACATGTAAAGTGCACATGGAATATGCAAACAAGGATTTCCAGCTAAACTCTACACAGCCGAGGTATTATACTACATACCCAACCTACAAGCATTAAAGCTGTGTTCTAAAGAGAAACCTCTTTATAACGTTAGTAAATTGGAAACTAAAACTGAAAAGTTTTTACCCTGTGATGCGCCCACTGTCTAGAATTACTATGAATATCGCTACAGATTTCTACTGGTAGAAGAGGGTCAAGGCACAATCAGCATGCTATGCTACTAAACCATCTGCAATCAGTACAAGGTTCCCTTTACCATGTTGTACCTTATAGGGCCTCTTCACCTCTCTGCAATACAAGTCAAAATTCAACTCATTTTGTACAAAGTGATCTTCAAGCTGCAGCACAATAAAAAAAAAATCTGGGACTTAAAGTTTTTCATTGCAGAACTATGCATGCTCCGACTTACATGCGTTAATGGGAAATGCATAAAAGTATTTGTATTATGCATTAAGTTTCTAGGAGGCCCTCTCTTTAGAGTTCTACCCTTGTTTGTAAAAAGCCTGCTGTAGAAAACATGTACTAACCTACAATAAAACCATGTAGTAACATACATATAAGGGTTAAGGCACAACACCAAGTTTTCGGTATGGAGTACCGATACTCGCCAATACTCGTTTTGGGAGTCGGGCGGCGTGTAATGACTAATTGGGCTGGAAGATGGCTCCATGCTCCCTCATCTCCAGATGCCAGCTTTCTTGCCAATCAGGAAGCCAAGTGGCAGGAAAAAACTCTCCCCCGGCTTCCTGATTAGCCAATCAGGAAGCTGGGCGGTGAGTCGTTAAACGATGTACGGCTTCCCGATTGGCCCGGGAAGGCAGCTCGATGCTCCCTTGTCACCAAGTGATGAGGGAGCATGGAGCCGGCTTCCCATCCAATCAGGAAGCCGGGGGATGAGTCATTACCCGCCCCGCTGCTTCCTGATTGGCCAGGAAGCCAGCTCCATGCTCCCTCGTCCTGGCCAATCAGCATTCCAGGCGCCGTGTCATGATTTGCTGCCCAGCTTCCGGTATTGGGATAAGCATCGGGAGCATTTGGGCGAGTACTTGTTGCCCAACTACTCGGTTTGGGCACCGATAATAGTATGGGTGCATCCCTAGTAATTACCTTACTTTATGCATGTTATTTACCTGTAAAAGCATCCCTTGTGTAGGCATCCAAAATCCCCAAGACAACTGCTAAGCGCTGCCATCTTGGAAGTGATGTCAGCATCCTCCACAGACTCCGAGCTCTATACTATTCCAACAGACTCAAGTGACACTCTATTAGGAGGGGTAGGCAAACTTCAGCACCCACAGCTGAGGTACAACTACAAATCCCATTTGGTATTGCAAGACTGATGGCCACAGGCACGACTGCCAGAGCCAGATGCATGATGGGATGTGGTGTCACCCCAGCTAGAGGGCAAGAATTTGCCTACCCCTGCTCTATACTATTGCCCTTTGCTCCTCCCCAAGCAGCTACAAAAAAAGGTTGGTTTATAAAGCTGAAGGGTGGGGTAGAGGAGCTGGGCCAACACAGACAGTAATTAGACACTCCCGGAAGAGGAGAGGGCTACGCATGCAATGGGAGAGTAGGCTGTGCTAGGAAATTACTCTTTGCTGCAGTTGTCAAATTTTCTAGCAAAAACTCACTGCAACTGAATATAAAAATAAATGTATTGAAAGCTACAATGCTGCAACATGACATTTAAAAACACTCTGGTCTCTTTAAGCCATCAGACAATTTTGTCTACATCTCTTGAGACTCTTATTAGTGAGATCTCAGCTCCTAGGTTTGCACACCTACTGTGCCTTTTTTTCCAGGGGCTCCTACTCTTCCTGCTGGATTATTTTATATTCACTTTATTTAATGAAGAATATAAAAAGGAGCAGCTGGAACACACAAAAGGTGAGCAGGGACCATCAAGACAAGACCTATCCAAGACATACATACAAGAAGTCAGGGCCTGATTCAGTGCACCAGGTTCACCTGTGACTAAAATATCACTTTTGGGTGTAGTGGGCCTTCGAAATGTACAAGTGAAATAATAAATGAGAAAATGAAGTCAATAATAAGTGCCTGCTGGTAAAGAGAACAAAGCGGAATGGCAGAGATAAAGGTGAGGAGGAACCTCCAATTATTTCGAAGACAAAAATGATGATGAGGCGGCATTTATTTCCTATGCAGACTTATCATTAGAGACCTCAGAGTGTTTGAAGCAAAGTGGTTACAAAGCAGCTAGAGCAGTGCACAACCCACCTCGTATTCCTTGATTGTACCCCTCCAAGAGCAACCATTATTGTTGCAGAGAGCAGGCAGACTTTCCACCTCTCGCCGTGCTGCGTTATCTGGAAATGCCTGATAATGACAAAACAACACATATATATAAGACACTGTACACTACCATTCATCATACAATATTTGTCATATACACAAATGAAATATCACACACATAGAAGGAAAGTGCCACCTACTGCAAAGTAGTAGAGCTATTAGGACTTGATATAGCGATCCCTAATAAGTTGGCACTTTTGATGTTGGGATTAATGTGGTAAAAATGGGGGGAGGATAAGTACAGCATTGGGGTCATTAGGTGGGCAGCCTCCATGACATTTCATTACAAGCCCACTAAGTCTCTAGAGGGCTCAATGTTGATCCCTGCCATCCCAGGTATAACCCCCTTAGTTCCTTACCCTTTTGTCTCATCTTGCAGCCCAGCTGTTGTCTTTCCTTTTAATCCAGTCGCTGCAGTTTTCTGCTGCATTTGATAAGGACTAGATTGCAATTCCTCACTCCCATCTTCTGCAGAAGGTTGGTTGTAGATGTAGCAATGGAAACCCCTGCAGCATCCCACTTCTACGGGACAATAGCGTGATCATCCAGCCATACTGAGCAGCTTCAGCTATCAGTTCCAAGCACTTGGTCTTTTTTTTGTAATCTTCTTTATTTCCATCTTCCCATGTTACAGTCAATTCCACAATGTATGCCTGCTTGGTTTTTGTGGACCACAGGACCATGCCTGGCCAGAGTGTTGTAGATAAGTCTGTAGAAAACATACTCCTCTCCCCCTCAAGTCCCCATCTATTTTCCAATTTCAAACAATTTGCAGGATAATCGTGTCCTTTGACCTTATTAGATGCTCTGGAGGTTGGCCGTCTGGTACAAATCATGGGATACCGACACTCCCTGTCAATGTTTGTTGGAGAGGAAGTTGGAAAAACATCAGAACTATCTGATGAGCGAAAATAAGAACCGATACTTGTCCGAACGGACATCCCACCAAATTTTAAAACCCCCTCCACCCCAAAAAAAACCTATCAATTTAAACAGCAGTCGCCCCAAGTGGAGTGCAGTGAAAGTAGTGAGAAAGGCAAGATCAACTTCAGCGCCAAGCCCTAACGGTGTTTTGTATTGTGTTGAGCAAGAATGCCTCTAATGTCCTAAAATTCCTCTGGAAAAACTTGAAGGTTGTATGGCAAAAGTAAGCAATTCCTAGAACTTTGTTAGACTTGAGAAGGTCTCACTCATCCTGCTGCATTCTATAATGCAAATTCAAAAGCCAACAGGCAAAGTGGGCCCCCTCATAACAATCAAGGGATCTAGCGTCTGCAGGAAACGTTTTGGGTGGACTGATCTCATCATGCTCTATGGTCCCTCCCTCCAGCCCTAGGCCACCTCACAGGTGGTGCAATGCATAGCAAGACACCCCTGTATCCAACACCTGAAAGTGACTCAGATATGAAGAGCTTTGCTCTGCAACAGAGGGAAGATTCCACAAAGGGAAGCTGGGAAGTATAAAGTCTCTTCATTTACAGGAGCTTTTTGCTTTAAATCTTTATTTCTGTGACAAAGTGGTCATAAGTCAAGGGGCTCATACATACTCTCCCTTCGACACGGATTTCTTGAACACGTGTACAAAGTTCACGGTCAGGAACAAGCAGAACTGAGTTACAGCAATAATAAACGTTAAAGGGTCAGTCAATCTAAAAATATTTTTTGAATGTGGGATTTTGCCACCCACTTGAGAAATACAAGCTGCCAGGGGGCAATTTAACCTCCACAAACCTGATGAATAAAATACATTCCAGTGGCTGCAATGCTAGATAAATGTAGAGATCAGCCAATCAAACACTAAAATAGAACACTGGAAAAATTATCTTGACTTTAATTCTGTGTCCAGGTTAAAAAATACGGCTCACCATAAATTGAGGGCATTAGAACTTGAGGCATGAAAGTTCATGCAGCTCCATAAACATGTACGCTCAGATCAAGTGTGATATTTATGCCACGCAGCACACGGGCAGAGGGGGGAGCTCCTGGCAGACTGGCAGCAAACTACAGTGATTGTTCTTTTGTCTTAACATTTAGCAGAATGGGTACTTGGCACTTTGCCATTGGTCCAAACCATCCACAGAGCTCAAGTCTCTAACACAGTAGAGGTTGTTGCAGCTCTGTCCTCACTAGGTTAGGTTACACAAGCAGTGGGGAAGCCCGCTGCTGTGTAACCTAACTTAGCTGTCAAAAGCTGGATGCAGCACTGCCTGTAATTAACAGCGCTCCGTCCATGACAGGTTACACAGTGGGGAGGCTTTCCCTGCTGTGTAACCTGTTACAAGCTGCTCTGAATGGAGAAAAAGCAGTCAGCTTCAGACTTGAACCTGACAGCTTGTACCTCCTAGGCGAGGCTCTGCAGTCCATGCAAGGGAAATATTCCTGGCCAGGAATTGTGGTGCACCAGGCCAACACATCGTCTACAACTTTTCTTGCTATTTGGTAATGTGTGGTTCTTAAGAATATTGATTGCTGGGAAATCCGCTTCATCAAAAAACAGCTGCATGCGCGTTCGAACCATTTTTAAATGGCTGTTAATATCAGTAAGAAGAAAAACATTGTAGAATGGCTATCCCGTTGCCTTTGTGTATCCAAATCAATATTAATTTTTTTTACTGCTGTAACAAATGCCATCAGGCTTTATATGGGGTTGTTTACCTCCCTCTGGATCAACTGTGGAGTTAGTTTATTTTTGTACTTAATGGACGTGCTTTTTTCCCCCCCAACAATGATGTAACTAGGAGAAGCAATAAGAAAAGCTCCCTCCAATAAAAAAACCAGCAGAGTGTCTAGGTCTTACCCCGTTCTACTACACAGAAGTAGGGGATGATGTCACAAGGACAAGGTAAGAGGGGAAATTAAATCATAACCTGTCAAAGGTTCTAACCCTTCCCTGCTCTATCAAAAGAAAGACTTACTGTGCTGCTTTCCAAGACAGAGGTTCCTTCCTCGAAAAGGCCTTCCTGAATGCAAGCGGCACACTTCTGAGGACCGGAGCTAAGAGATACACACAAAGAGCAGACAGTGAACACGACTTCTCTTCACAGGTACAATATGTCACAGAGAGCTGAATAGCCAAATGTTACAGATGCTAAAGCAACTATACACAGATTACGGTTTAGATTTGCATTTTATTTTCCACTATGGGAACAAAATGATTACACTGGAAGTGTCCAATGAGAAGAAGCCTGTGGAACTGGAACTTCCAGGAGTTGTGAGTTGAGAAACCAGGGATAATTAATTCTCATGTCCAACCAATAATCTGAGAAACATCTGTGTTTTGGTAGCTGAAAGTCCTTTCAGTAATAGACAAAGCTAACATACAGATTTACAATGAAGGTTTGATTGAAGAGTTTGAAGTGAATCTGTGCTTTGCCTATGCAGGGCATTTTAATACCCTTGCCTGCCACAAAAAAATATGTCTTTCTTTTTTTCTCCCCCCAGCTGCTCTACTCAGCCATCAGCAGCCAGGAATAGAAGCCTGTGTAAGCTCCGACTGACTCTAGACTGAGCTTACAAAGGGCAAAGAGAAGACATTTTGAATACATTGTTGGTTATCAAAACCTCTTACCGACTTTCAGTTTAAACTCTTCGGATTAATCAGTCAAAAAACTAATTCTGATTGCAATGGGCGACCACATATTTATACTGAATATGTCCAGATGGCCCCTTTCCCCAGAATTCCCTGCTGCTTACCTGACAATCTTCTTTAGACAATGCGAGCAGTAGCGGTGTCCACACTGGGCCTGGAAAGGCCTCCTAAGAATATTCTTGCACTCTGAGCACAGGTATTTCACTTCAAGTTTGGTCGCGAGAATCTCCTTCTTGAAGCCAGGCTGGTTGAGGTCCAGAGAACCAGGTGGAGACTGAATAGAGGCTGGCAGGGCTGCAGCAGCCATGTGAACAAAGCACTGAAAAAGAAATAAAAAAGGAAATGAAGTTAGTCATTGAAAAATTGTTCCAGGGCACAACCCTCTGTTTCCTGGATGGGATGTTCTAGAAGGTAGCAGATCAATGGAATTTTTAGATTACGCTAAAATCCCCCAGGAAACCTATTGCCGTAATCCCTATATCAAGTACTTCAGTCTGCAAACCTGCTGTGCTCATTATGAGTGGCTTCAACTCTTCCTGCTGGATTGTATATATTTTAAATGATGAAGAATGTAAATCTGGAGGAGCTGGAACACACAAGGTAAACAGGGACAATGAAAACTCCTGGGTGGGCAGGAACAAAGTCAGAAATTATGTTGGGGAGATCTGACTTTCGGGGTACCCAAGACAAAGCCTCAGAGACAAAGATAGATATGTTCACAGTCTTAGGCTCCATTCACACATAGCGATAAGCACACGGAACAGAAACCGAGCAAAGTAACATACGCGTCGATTCCGCGTGTTTATGGCCATTACCATTACTGTTTGGTACCGTGCGACCGCCGCAATAGTATGCGCAATGCATAGTTTTTTTATGTTTAGCGCGTTTCCACGCATATTCGTATGCATGAATGCATGTGTGAATGCAGCCTTAAAGGAGAACTATGGGGTTAGGGCTTTTCCACATAGTTCTCTTAAGGTTAATAGGAGGACACAAGCTAGCGTCCCCCCGTCACCCTTTAAATCACATAATTTTTTTATTGAACATTTTCAGACAAAAAACAATCCACACACGTACACAGTAAAATGTCAAAGCGTTGCAGAAACTTATTGAAATAAAAGAAAATACACTTCAATACGAGACACAAACCAAGTAAAACAAACCAAAAAAAAGAACCAATAAAACAATACAGAGGCCTGCATACAGTATGTGCACATACACTAGCATCGTAGTGAGCCGTCCACCCTGGAACTACCCACACACATATCCAACCAGCCCAGTCTCACAGATGATTCTAGACATTCGGCCCAATCCCAGTAACCATCACAGGTATAACCCATAGCCACAAGCCCGGCCTCAAAACAGCACACCCTCCTTAATCTGTGCTCCCACGTGCCGCTCTTCCTCTGTAAGACTGCCATGCAGCCCACAATTTGTCAAATTTGTTCAGGCTCCCTCTCTGCTTATATGTGACCCTCTCAAACTCTACCATTCTGTCCAGTTCCTCCAGCCATAGCTCCAATGTGGGGGGGGAGGAGGACACCCACTTCCGCACCACCAACCTGGACGCAGTAAACAGGGCCCTCTTTATAGCAAGCGATGTGGGAGGAGTCAACTCCGGTGCCTCCAGCAATCCAAGAAGGCAAACCAGTGGGGTATTATTCAAGGAGGATTCAAAGACCACATTAATGACCTCTAGAACCTTACCCCAATAACGTACAAGTTTAGGGCATCTCCAAAGGAGATGGATTAAAGAACCCTGATGGTGGCCACACTTCGGACAATTTGGGTCAGCTCTGTACCCAATACGGAACAAAAATTCTGGGGTTCTGTAAATCCTATGAACAATGAACAATTGTGTCAGCCTATGCGTGGGTGACAATGACACCTGTTCAACACCCTGAAGGACATCCTCCCAATCCTCATCCGACATAGTTCCCAGGTCTGACTCCCACCCCTCCCTGCACTTCAATGGGTTAAGAACATCAGACTTTTGGAGGAGGTGACTGTACAGAAAGGAGATCACTCCCTTGGTGCGAGTAGCCAATAACACCGCATCCAATGTCGGTGTAGGTGAGAACTTAGGGGGGTCCTGCCCAAACTGTGCCCGTATAATTTCTCAAATTTGTTCAGGCTCCCTCTCTGCTTATATGTGACCCTCTCAAACTCTACCATTCTGTCCAGTTCCTCCAGCCATAGCTCCAATGTGGGGGGGGGGGGGGAGGAGGACACCCACTTCCGCACCACCAACCTGGACGCAGTAAACAGGGCCCTCTTTCTAGCAAGCGATGTGGGAGGAGTCAATTCCGGTGCCTCCAGCAATCCAAGAAGGCAAACCAGTGGGGTATTAGTCAAGGAGGATTCAAAGACCACATTAATGACCTCTAGAACCTTACCCCAATATCGTACAAGTTTAGGGCATCTCCAAAGGAGATGGATTAAAGAACCCTGATGGTGGCCACACTTCGGACAATTTGGGTCAGCTCTGTACCCAATACGGAACAAAAATTCTGGGGTTCTGTAAATCCTATGAACAATGAACAATTGCGTCAGCCTATGCGTGGGTGACAATGACACCTGTTCAACACACTGAAGGACATCCTCCCAATCCTCATCCGACATAGTTCCCAGGTCTGACTCCCACCCCTCCCTGCACTTCAATGGGTTAAGAACATCAGTCTTTCGGAGGAGGTGACTGTACAGAAAGGAGATCACTCCCTTGGTGCGAGTAGCTAATAACACCGCATCCAATGTCGGTGTAGGTGAGAACTTTGGGGGGTCCTGCCCAAACTGTGCCCGTAGGGCATGTTGCACCTGGAGGAACTGAAACCGGCACCTGCGAGAAAGCCCAAAGATGGAGACCAGATGCTGAAAGGAGCACAATTCCCCCACAGGATACAACTGAGAGACTGATACAACCCCATTGTGGGTCCAGTCCACCGTACCCTGGAGGGGAAGAAGCTCCGGTAGCATGCCATTTTGCCACAAAGGAGTGTAACGAGTTAGTTGGTCCACCCCCAAGGCTCGCTTGGCGGTAGCCCAAACCTGTCCCATCAAGCGCACCGTAGGAAGTGCGGAGTGTCCCTTAACATACATGTCACTGTCCAGGTAACACAAAGGGTCCAACCCGTGAAACAAATACTTCAGAAGTACAAGGGACTGTGGGGGGGATCTTCCTCCACCGCCCAGGCAGCCAAATGTTGCACCTGTGAGGCCACATAGTAAAACCAGGGGTTCGGCAAAGCCAGCCCCCCATAGGCTTTTGGGCGCTGCAGGACATCAAGACGCAGCCGGGGGGATTTCATCCTCCAGACCAGGTCCCTGAATATCCCGTCGATCAGGCGAAAGGTCTTTTTTGGGATCCACATCGGAGAGTTATGAAGGACATATAATAACTGGGGCAACCATATCATTTTGATCAAGTTCACCCTACCGGCCACCGAAAGCGGTAATTTAGCCCAGGATGCCCGCTGAGACCTAAACCTCGCCAGCAGGTGGAGCAAATTCAGAGAGAGGTAGTCAAGGGGAGAAGCCGTTAGTTGTATGCCCAAATAGGTAATGGCTGTCTGGACCTGCAGATGAGACAACTCAGGAGCCAAAAGGCGCAGGGAGAGGGTCCAGCGGAAGCAGATTGGACTTCTCCCAATTGACGACCAGGCCAGAGAACTTGGCGAACCCAGCTAAAAGGGATATAGCATTGGAGAGGGAAGATCGTGTATCCGCAAGAAACAAAAGGGTATCATACGCATACAGCACAATCTTCTCCTCCAAGGCCCCCCTCCTAAAACCCACAATGTCTGTGGATTGCCGAACCATAACCGCCAGAGGCTCAATGGCCAGGGCGAAAAGTAAAGGGGACAACGGACACCCTTGTCTCAGACTCAGACAGCCTCAGACAGGGAGTCATTAACCTTTATTCTGGCAGAGGGGTGATGATACAACAACCGGACCCACTTACAAAACCGTGGCCCAAACCCAAATGCAGACAGGACCGCCCACAGATAGCTCCACTCTACGCTGTCAAATGCCTTGGCTACATCCAAGGCAAATAGTGCCCTATTACCCGGATTGTGAACCGGGATCTGCATGTTCAAAAACACTCTGCGTATATTAAGATCGGTAGATTTATTAGGGATGAAACCTGACTGGTCCAAGTGTATAACTGAAGCAATCTTTTGGGACAACCTGTTAGCCAGAACCTTAGCCAGCAGCTTGATGTCTGAATTTAACAGAGAAATAGGCCTGTATGATTCTGGTAATAGCGGGTTTTTGCCCTTTTTTGGCAGAACAATAATTGTGGCTTCGTACATAGTATCCGGCAGCCTTCCCACCGAGAAGGCTTCATTAAGAGTGTCCAACAGGGTAGGAAGAAGTACCGCTGCATGGGTCTTATAGACCTCAATAGGAAGTCCATCCGGCCCAGGGGCCTTTCCACTCGGGAAACTAGCCATAGCCAGCTCCTCCATGTCCAACCTGTCAGACACCTCAAGGGAAGGCATAGGGATACTGCCCAAGTAGTTGTCCAGCTCAGAAGCGGTATAGGCCGACCTGGTCTTGTATAATGAGGTATAAAATGAACAGAATATGTCAGATATCATCCCTTGATCTGAGTGTATAGGTCCTCCCGTCACCCTAAGCTCAGTATACCGCGAGCTACAGCTCGCGGTATACTGAGAAGCCACAGCTGAAGCAGATCCTGACAATTATGTCTGGATCCGCCCAGCTGCGTGACTGACAGCTGGCTCTGCCTATCTAGAGGCAGAGCCAGCTGTACCTGCCCCCTCCCCCGTCCGATCCGCCAGTCAGCGCTGGAGGATCGGAGCGGGGAGGGGGGAATCCAGCCACTCCCCTGTCACGGCAGAGAGCAGTGAGAGGATAGAGAAGTGAGCGAACGCCGGTATGTGTTCGCTTACTTCCCGATCTACTGAGCCGACCTGTGACAGTCTCATTGTCACACGTCGGCTAGAACTATGAGGTGAGTGAAAAGCACTCACCTCATAGCTCTCCTTTAATGTTAGTATGCATTGTGCGTAATTAATTATACTGTATATATGTACAAGGAGGAAGTCAGATTAGCCTCATTTTCATATGCAGGGTCTACTTCCTGCTTATATTGGTCATGATTTAGGCCTCATCAACACAGACGTGCACAGCTGTACAGCGTGCACATCTACGAGTAACAGCTGGTGCATACAGCCTTCTGTACAACTCCGACATGATGCAAGGCATGCTGGTAAATGCTGAACCGGACTTGCGCATCCATACAGGTATAAACGTACGCAGACTGTCTACATGCATGGCTGTACCATCTGTAATTCGGCTAGGCGTTTACCAGTGTGCAGCACGTCCTGTCATGGAGTTGTGCAGGTTGGCGACTTCTGCGCACTGTGCGCTTCAGCATGCACTGACCCAGTTCTGTCATTTTACGTGGCCTACCACTTTGCGGCTGAGTTGCTGTTGTTCCCAGTTGCTTCCACTTTGTTATAATACCACTTGCTTCCACTTTGTTATAATACCACTAACAGTTGGCCGTGGAATATTTAGTAGCAAGGAAATTTCACGGATGGACTTGTACAGATGGCAACCTATCACAGCACCACGCTTGTATTCATTGAGCTCCTGAGAGAGACCCATTTTTTCACAAATGTTTGCAGAAGCGTCCGCATGCCTAGGTGCTTGATTTTAAACACCTGCGGCCATGGAGGTGATTGGAACACCTGAATCCAATGATTTGGAGGGGTGTCCCAATACTTTTGGCAATATAGTGTATATATAAAGAACTGCCCGAGTGCACTCAAGGCATATAAGATAAAAGACAGTAAGGGAGAAGAGGCACTCACTGGCCTTGTCATGGGGCAACATGGATACATTTATTGGCCTGGTCAACGTTTCAACAAGACACTATGTATGTTATCAGATCGATCACATGCTACAGAGCCGCTGGGATTGGCTCTGTAAACGGTCTCGGTGCACCAAGCCACCTGATGACTGATCACTGGCACGGTAACGCTGGGTTCACACCTGGCCGTTTTTCAGTGCTGATCGAAACACTGAAAAACGCTCAGCAAGTGAAATCCCATAATTTCCTATGGGCATGGCTCCCACATGGGCAAATTTCAGCGCTTTGAAACGCGCTGAAAAACGCCCTGCGCCCAAACAAGTATAGGAGCTTCTTTTGGGGCATATTTCCACACGTATCCATTATGAAACAGCCGACTAGCTCTTGTAAACGCATGTTTGACGTGCGTTTCATGGACCGCAAATCGCAGTAAAAACACGCGGCCCCAAACACCCGTCAAACGCACATATTACGAACGCCCAGGTGTGAACCCAGTCTAACTGCCTTAGAGCTTTTCTCAGTGAGCGGTAAATAACAGTCCACCACTCCGCCAGTTATAAAAAGTACAGCGGTAGACAAACAGCTAATCGTGAACAGACGTAAACAATCAAAATAGGACAATATTGTCTATAGCACATTAAACCCCAAAACCCCCTATTGCAGGTACTTTAGCCAGGAAGGAGCGGTTTGTCCAAACCAGACCATATAATCCCTACACCTTGGGTGATCAGCAATTCTTTCTTTTTGAAAAGCCAAGGCTGCATTCACACGGCGCTTGTATAGGTGTTTGAACCTATAAATTCTTGCGGCAGGAATCCCAGGTGTGCCTGTTCAGATGTGACCCCTGTACCTATTCAAGTTAATGACAGGGTGACATGTAATCCACATGTACTCATACCATGTATGGTTACATGCAGACTGCTGCTGACAGATGTGGCCACTGTCACTTTGTCATTAACTTGAATGGGTACAGCGGCTACATCTAGGACTAGCACAGCTGGGATTCCTGCCGCCAAAAAAAATAGCAATAAAGTTAAGTGTGAAAAAAAAAAAGCAAAAAAAAAAAAAATAACGCAAGCTTTGTATACTATTTATTTTGTGGTTTAAAGAACCGGCATCATTTTGCAGCTGGGAGAATACACATAAAGCAGACTGTTTACTCATTTTAGCTAGTCTTTTTTTTAGTAAATGTAAGGTGTACTTCTATTTTATAGCTACACATTTTCATTATGAAAATGTGTTCAGTTTGGGTGAATAATGCTAAAAACAAATGTTCTTATATTTTTTTTCTTTTCAAATGTATTGTTGTATAATACTGTATTATGGCCGCTAGATGGAGCTTAGCAGCATACCAGGTATTTGCTATTTTCCTATGCGCCTTAGCGCCATCTAGTGGCCATAATATAATGCATTCTGTGATTGGAGATGATGTAACATCCCTGCACCCTCCTATCCTCCAATCACAGAACCACCTGTATTATCTGAAAAAATACAAGACATTTTGTGGATGAGCAATAGTAAGGAGGGGCAGCTATGTGACCACAGCACATCATTGCTCAAGTTCCATCTGTCACTCCCCTCGGTGCCTGGAAGCTAGTTGTTATGTGTAGCTGACTGCATGCTGCAAGGCAGCCCTCCACATATAGCACCCAGCTTTCTATTACTATACACACCCAGTGCAGTGTATTTCACCCCCCAGAGTGGAGTGTGGCTTTCGCTGCTTGAGCTTGTAGATTGCATCTGCTGCTCCTCCCCTTGCGGATGACAAAGGGAGGAGCAGCAGATGCCCCTCCCCTTGTCATCCTTGTGGACGACGACACAACATACCTTGGCACACCACTCTCCTTCCCTAGCTTCTCTGAACTTTGTTGCCCTGAGTGTAGCGAGACTCACTCACATATCTGCCAGACCGATGACATTGCGGTGAAGGCTGAAGAGCCCGTTCTGATGACTGTATCTGACTTATTCCGTATAATACCTCCCCAAGCATGCATATAAAAAAAAAAGTAAATTAAACTTACTCACAAACCAGAGATCTCCTGTAGTTCCTTAGACAGAAAGATTTCTTGAACACCTACAGCACAGAACACAGTTGTATAATGGGGGAGCAGTGCCATCCAAGCCAAAAGCAAAAGTAAAAGTAAAAGGAATAGATCAGGTCTTGCTTTCAGCTGGGAGGATAACTACAGCTACATTTCCTAAGGGCTTGTTCACACCAAATGCAGACCAGATCTGCATGAGTTTCTGCACACACAGTGCGGTGGGTTTTGCCGCATTTTTAATGCGTTCCGGGTAGAGCTGCAGCTAACGATTATTTTCAAAATCGATTAGTTAGCCGATTATTAAGTTCTGTGAACAGGGCCAACTGATCAGAAGCCGATTAATCGATTATTGAAAAAGTTGACAACTTTTTCAATAATCGATTATAATCGATTATGTCGATTAGTTGTTGCAGCCCTAGTTCCGGGCAGGGTAAGCCCCACTGCAAGGGTAGGTTTTTGATTGTTTTTTCCTTGGAGTGCTTCTTAAAGTTTTAAATAGAGTGCTGTGAAGTTCTTATTTCAGTCTATGTCCCTGTTGGGGAAATCCACCCTTCATTCCTGCTCCATAGATACCGTGTGTTGCTGTGGGTAATGGCCTGGCCTAAGCTCCCAGTTTTTCCTCTCTGAAGTGCATTCCTCAAAATTTCCAATGGAGAGTGGACATGGAAGGCACCGGTACTGTCGGTCTACTAGTGGAGTCTGCAAAAGGAAAACTGGGACTGCACTCCAAACAGCAATCACAGCAGCGTCTTGAATGTTTGGAATATGAACCTGACAGATGTTCCAACGGACACAAAATAGCTGAAGTGTTACAACACAGGATAAGACCAAGCTTGTAATTCATCTCCTTCCCGCCACCTTTTGTTTTTAGTTTTACGCAAAGGAAATGAGATTGCTGCAGCTGTTCCTTCCCTACAACAGCTAAACTGTCACATTGGGCAGCACAGCGGCGTAGCACAGCACCAGGGGTCCCCGGTTCGAATCCCGGCCATGTCCTATCTGCAAGGAGTTTGCATGTTCTCCCTGTGCCTGCATGGGTTTCCTCCAGGTACTCCGGTTTCCTCCCACACAAGATATGCTGGTAGGTTAATTGGCTCCTCTCTAAGTTGGCCCTCTATGTAGGGATGCACCGATACCGTTTTTTCGGTATCGAGTACTAGTACCGATACTTAGATTTCGGTACTGACCGATACAGAGTACCGATACCAGCACTTCCGGTAGCATAGTGCCGTCTTCCCGGGCAATCAGGAAGGCTTCTTGATTGCCCGGAAAGCCGACTCCATTCTGTTTGGCCGGCTGGTTGCTGATTGGCCGGGAAGCCGGCTTCCCAGCCAATCAGCATCGAGGCCGGCCAAACAGATATGACAATATGGTGACACGACTCGGCACCCAATTCCCCTCACATAGATCCGTATCACATTCATTAACGTACCAGTCGCTCGGCCAGTGCTCTCCAAGTGGGCAGACACTGCTCTCCCAAATCTGTCCACGTCTCCTGTGTACAGCGCCCACGTGATCAGCCCTCAGGCTGCTACTGTGCATGCGCAGCCTGCCCAGCGCTCTCATTCAGAAATCCTGTGTATGCGCAGTAGCAGGCTGAACGCTGATCATGTGAGCGTTGTGCAGTGTGCACACAGGAGACGGCAGATCTGGCCGAGGAACTGAATGGTAAGGATCTATGTGAGGGGAATTAGGTATATGCAGGGTGGGGGTCGTGTCGCTATAGTATCAGATTTGTTTTCCCGGCTCGACACTGATTGGCTGGGAAGCATCAAGCCAGCCAAACATCATGGAGCCAGCTTTCCGGCTCCATCTTTCCTCGCTGCACTGCCAGAGGAAATCTTCCTCTGACCGGAAGTTCGAGTATCGGGAAAGGTATCGGAGCATTTGGGCGAGTACGAGTACTCGCCCAAATACTCGGTATCGGCACCGATACCGATACTAGTATTGGTATCGGTGCATCCCTACCTCTATGTATGCATGTGAGATAGGGACCTTAGATTGTAAGCTCCTTGAGGGTAGGGACTGATGTGAATGTGCAACTATGTAAAGTGCTGCCTAAATTGTCGGTGCTATATAAATACCTGTAATAAATAAATCGGCACCTACTGTTGGCAGCCTGCTTTACCCTGCCCACGGAGCCATCTCTCCACTTTTCCAGCAGTCTCTAAAGGCATTTCTACAATGGTTTTGGTTATACCAGAATATTACATGGAAAAAAGATTATTTGTTTTGGATACAGTAGGGAATGGAGAGAACCTCTGAGTTATTTGAAGCCATGTCCCCATTTGAGACTTTCTCACGTCTGTCAGTGACTCTAGGATAAGAAATGATAGGGAATCTGTTCCATGGATAGGGAATCTGTTCCATGGACCACAATAAAAAAAATCTTTTATGCTTTCCAAAATTGAAGTGTTTTATACTTTAAATCCTATTAATGTACTGGGATCTGTAAACTGAACAGGAAACCTTTGCAGAGAGAAATACGAAAGCTACTGGAACCAATCTCTCATCCTAAAAAAACACTTGCTGTCTGCCAGTCACGCTGGTCCATCACTACTAGAATGCTCATACCGTGACTCAATGATTTCAAAGAAAGTATTGTGCAAAACATAATTTGCCCCGAAGCTGGCCACATGATAACTAGCCGAAGCACAACTGAGGAAAATAACTTTTTCAGTGTTCTACAATGGCCTCTTTCAACCAGGGTGCCTTCTGGATTCATCAGGGGTGCCTCAAAATGTTTGCACAGCATCACACATTTCTATGGTACAAGCAGGCCGGTCACCAGCACCATAGAAACCAATGACACTAATCGAGAGAGGTTGGGATCCTTTCAGAGAAGGATAGAAGTTCAACTGGGGGGGGGGGGGGGCTTTAATATGAAAGGGGGCCTTATTAAATAAGCAAATTTATTGTTTGTAAGGTTCCTATGCCTCCAACACATGTGATAGAAAGATGTAAAAGGAGGGGCGGGGTTTCAGATATGAGGAGGGATGTGAAAGCAGTGGGCTCCTGATGTAAAGGGGGACTGATGTGAAAGCAGCGGATTTAAAAGGGTGAAGTCCACTTTTGTGCGCTTTTACATGGAGTCTCCCCTTATAATACATTACATTTTAGAATGGGGTGCAGTGACTGAAAAATCTTGAGAAATGCTGATCTAAAACATTTCTTTCTGTCCGTCTATCTAAATCACATGTGCTGGAGGCATAGGAACCTCACCAATAAGAAATTTACTTTTTATTACAGGTATTTAAAGCAGCTGACAATTTACGCAGCACTTTACATAGTGCACATTCACATCAGTCCCTACCCTCAAGGAGCTTACAATCCAAAGTCCCCATTTTACACATACTAGGGCCAATTTAGACATGAGAAGACATGCTGGAAGGTTAATTGGCTCCTGACTAAATTGGAGCTAGTATGTGCGCGCAATAGGGACCTTAGATTGTAAGCTCCTAGGAGTGGAGGGAATCATGTGAATGTACAATATGTAACGATAGATAGATGTCATGTCAAAGGGTCGCTTTAAATGAGAATGAGGAACTAAGAAAGACACAGAAATGTTTTATGTGCAATAAAACTATTCAGCAGCTATTCAGCAGTTGAAAGACAGATATAACAGGTCCTACAGCTCCATCAAATAGAGAAGGAGGAACCTGCAACATACTTGGCAAACATGGGGGAAAAAAAAAAAAAAGACCCATGCAATAAAATCTCCAGTTTTTAGGCGCTCATTCACATTATCTATTGAGCTGCATAGATGAAGCCAAGCTCAGACACAAGGCTACATAGAAAACAACTGTCTGCATTTTATGCAGCGTAGCTCACCACACTGCAGTGCGTTGCAGTGAACAGAATTTAACACAGCGGAATTGTGACACTTCAATAGAGCTAAAATAAAATAGCAATGAGTGTAATATACTGTAACAATGCATCACATTACCCTCACTGCCCCTACACGTCACTCACAATTTAATGTAGGACTGGTGCTCATCAGAGGACCCATAGCAGTCCCCTTGGTGCGATGAGCCTGATCACCAGGGACAGTGATAGGGCATTCTTTGCAATAGTCCACAGATGGCAAGGATAAAAAGATAGAGTCCTGGTTGTCACATCCTCGTTGCTTGGATAGTGCTCTCTGTGACAAAACACACAATGCCAGCAAGGCAACGCATTTTGGGGCAGCGCCTTTCTCAAGTCTAAAGCTGACCATACACTATACCAGGGGTAGGCAACCTTGGCTCTCCAGCTGTGCTGAAACTACAAATCCCTTAAGGCATTGCAAGCCACAGGCATGACTCCCAGAGATGCAGGATGCGATTTGTAGTTTCAGCACAGCTGGAGAGCCAAGGTTGCCTACCCCTGCACTATACAATCCGACTGTACAATCTCCTTTAGAGCTACCAAAAACTATGAAGTTCCAAGGTCTGCCTGATTGGATACAATTTGCATTTTCTTCTAGTTTTGGAAAAATCAAAGAGCTTATACAGAAACTACAAAATCAGATTGTATAATGGATGGCCAATTTTAGACTTTATAAATCTTGCCATTTACAGTGGCTGCGAAATCATTCATGATCATTCTATATGTGTGCTTATGACGCTTATGAAAACAAAGCCTTACATTAAATAACAGACGATAGAGAAAGCTACACAGACCAGAGGTAAAGCGCAAGATTCAAAGTAAAGCTGGCCATACACCTGTAGATTATCATTCAGAAATAGTCTACAAATGGTCTTAGGAACGATAATCAGTCAGTTTTTTTACTGTACTCCTGGCTGAATTTCCTTCAAAAATCTGTTCTGTCGATCGACAAAATTCGGCCAGTTAGTATTGCTAACGAACAATTATTGAAACAACACTGATCTGCGCTTGATGGGCCATTTGAGCTAGGAACGGGAGAGGGTTCTTGGCAGCAACAAAAATTTCCGAACAATAATCACAGAGTGTATGGCCAGAGCAAGCTACACAGAGCAAGCTACACAGAGCAACTGTTGGAGTTGAGAAAGGGGCTGACCTAGGGGTAACTAGGCAATATGCATTGCCTAGTTACCATTGCACAGGCATAAGCGAGTAGAGCCCATTGTGGCACACACACCATTATGTGCAATGGCTAGCTGTGTCTACAACCTACATGCTTGCACTGAACCATTGAGACTAATCCTTCAACAATTGTCTTTTTCTTGCAGCCTATGCACCCAATAACAGAAAACACAGTAAAATATAGCCAGGCACAAACTCCCATTCACATTGAATCAGATGTTATGTCTGGTATTACTAGACTATTATTAAGAACCTTATCTGAACCCTATCCTGTAAGACACCTGCCCCTTCAGCCCCCCGTGTCTGAAACATGTTAGGGTGACAGGACCGTGCAATGCTGTCAGTGTTAGCACAGCCATTCTGAATCAGATGTCGACTGTTCAGCAGATAATGTTTGAGATGCATACCTAGAAGGAAGCCAAGCTGCTCCTCCAGGCATTGTTGTAATGCATCAGCTCACCTCACTACCTTTTGTCATGAATCTAAATCACCTGGGAACCAGCATGTGAGCCATTTCCCAGACACACCCGGACTCATGTATCCAATCATTAGGACCATAACATTTCTCACCGCCACCAATCAGAATCAGATCTGCATCTCACTGGTGATACAACAGGCAGATAGTGGGGTGCGCTGAATATTTCGGTTCCAGCGGATTACACCGATCTCAAGCACTTGGTAAGTGAACTGAACAGATTTTCTCCCCTGAGCGCAGTAAGGTGCTGCGTGTCCTGGATAGTATTAGCATTTTACCAATTGATCGGACTTGTTGAAAAGAACAGACTATACATAACGATTCTAGAAGTATTAAAATACATCAAATTTTTGGTAAGAATATAGTTGCACCCAGACTTGTCTGTCCTGGCTTTTATAGAAACAGAAACAAGGCGTTCAAAGTTAAAAAGCACAGGAAATTGCACCATCCCACTTCCACATACAGTATATTCTTTTGTTTTAAGTGGACACTGCAAAATTAGGGGAAAAAACTCCCCTCGAGGAAGACTACATACATGGCACGAATATGAGCAAAGCTGAAGATTCCCGTCTGCTTCAGACATACTAGACGATATATCGGTGCATCCCTAATTGCATGCCAGGGTTAGTATTTTCAAATGTAATCATTGGGCGATAGTTAGAAAGGTGTGGCAGACACCCCTCTGTTGGTGGGTCGAAGGGAAACAATATCAGAATATCACTTTTGGGTTGGCCGATCCTTTTATAACGTTAGGCTTTTGAGAAAACCAAAGCTTACCTGAACTCCCTGGTAACGTTATTCCAAGTCAATATGTTATCCAGCAAGTGTCTTCGTGTCTTCTTTACACCCTTATTAACCAATGCTTTATGTCCAATAAAAAACGGTCTTTGATACTCCATGTGAAATGTGTATTTTTTTTTAACATTATTTCCACAAGTGTGTCGCTTTTTCTTCTTTCTGTAAACCCGGAACCTGAAATGAAAGAATGGAACTCATGTCAATACTCGGTCTGGTACTGTCACCATCATAAAGATAGCTGAAGTTTGCGGTCAATGGGGCCCATCTGCCCTCCCTCCATAGTAACTATGGGGATCCACATAAGCACCATTTACAAACATAACAACCACAACCCTGTATACGCCGCTTGCAGCAGAAATGATTAACTGGCTGCGTCACTGTGAAGGTTCTGGTTATTGCGTGCAGGAAGAGTTTGTGGTATTTCCCCATAAAAAATAAAGAGATAATCATTTCAGTTTTTTCTTAAACATTTCGAGACTAGAGATATTTTGCAACGATCTGATCAAGGTGGTTTTAACTGAACAGCATTTAATGCACCTTTGTATTCATTTATAAACAAAAAGGTATTTTGCACATAAATTACATTAGTACCTGAATCTGTACGTCCTTCCAGCACAGTAGCACTGGGTTAGACAGCACCATACTAAGTGCCATTCAGGCTCTGCTGCATGGATAAGTGCTGACAGGGAACATGTTGACAGGAGGAGAGAGCACATTTAGCAGAGTTGATGACTTGCTTCTCTTTCACTGTCCAATCAGCAGGCAGGAAGTGAGGAGGTTACATCGCTGTGGTGCTTAAAAGATGAACTCGAAGCACAAAAACATGTTCACCCGGGTTTAAGACCTGCACAGGAAAAAAAATGCAGGTCATCGCTAGACCACATAGCAAACAATTGTTTTCTATGTGCCCTGTTCCCGCCACAACGTGGGTGTAAAGGGCGGTGTGCTGCAGAATAATGCAGGCATGCTGCATTTTTCCACTAAACTGGATGCCATCGCACTGCTGTGCGGGGACCTTAAAAGGAGAACTATGAGCTATAAGGTGAGTGCTTTTCACTCACCTTTTAGTTCTAGCCGACCTGTGACAATGAGACTGTCACAGGTCGGCTCAGTAGATCGGGATCGAGTAGATCTCGATCCTGTCACGGCTCTCTGCCCTAAGGAGAACTATGGGGAAAAACACTGACCCCATAGTTCTCCTTTAATGGAGT
>NW_017306519.1:714887-715875 GCF_000935625.1 Nanorana parkeri | reverse complement strand
ATGTTATTTATCAAAACTGAAGCAACTGTGCATGGCAACCAATCAGCTTCTCTCTTCAGTCTGATCAGCTAAGATTTGAAAATGAAAGATAGAAGCAGATTGGTTTCCATTAGGGATGCACCAATACTAGTATTGGTATAGGTGCCGATACAGAGCATTTGGGCAAGTACTCGATACCTTTCCCGCTACTGGAACTTCCGGCCAGAGGTAGATTTCCACTGACCGGCAGTGCCGCGAGGGAAAATAGAGCCGGGAAGCTGGCTTCATGCTGTTTGGCCGGCTCGATGCCGATTGGCCAGGAAGCCGACTTCCCAGCCAATCAGTATCGAGACGTGCAAACAAATCTGATATGGCGACACGACCCCCACCTTGCAGACAAATCATTCCCCTCACATAGATGCTTAGCAGCAGTCATTACCGTACCAGTCCCTCAGCCAGCTGGGTAGACGCCGCTCTACCAAGCTCTCCTGGATCCGCCCACGTCTCCTGTGTGTACAGCGCCAGCACCGCATGCTTGATGCTGTTAGAGGACTTCTGAATGAGAGCTCTGGGCTGTCTGCGCCTGCGCAGTAGCAGACTGAGGTCCGACCACACGAGCACTGTACACACAGGAGACATGGGCAGATCCGGGAGAGCTTGTAGAGCGGAGACTGCCCAGCTGGCTGAGGGACTGGCACAGTAATGAATGCTGCTGAGGATCTATGTGAGGGCAATGAGGTGTCTGCAGGGTGGAGGTTGTGTCACCATATTGTCAGATCTGTTTGGCCGGCCTCGATGCCAATTGGCTGGGAAGCCGGCTTCCCGGCCAATCACCATCGGGCCGGCCAAACAGAATGGAGTCGGCTTCCGGGGCAATCAAGAAGTTGGGCTGTGGGTAACCACACGCTGCCTGGCTCCACGATTGCCCAGGAAGCTGGCTCTATGCTACCAGAAGTAGCATAATATAAAAGATCGGTACTCGATGCCGAAAAACCATCATCGGTGCATC
>NW_017306519.1:714530-714859 GCF_000935625.1 Nanorana parkeri | reverse complement strand
TTATTAAGAAGTGACAGCTCCGGCAGTGCACAATACCGTGCACACTATCGGAGATGCCACATGGCACTAGACCATCTGCTAAAATGTGTTTTAGTGGAGGGGCTAGAAAGATATTCCTCAGTAGCCACTAAGATTATAAATCCATTGAGGCAGCAAATGCCATCCAATACACGACTTTGTAACAGTGGTGATGACATCAACACTGGGCCACAGATAGCCTGTGCAGAGAGTAGAGCTGCAGCTAACGATTATTTTCAAAATCGATTAGTTAGCCGATTAATCGGTTAATCGGATAAGAAAATAAAATACATTTTAAAAAATACACACAG
>NW_017306519.1:678839-714494 GCF_000935625.1 Nanorana parkeri | reverse complement strand
GAGGAGGTGCGGGAGCGTGGATGCGGGCAGGTCTGGCAGCGGCGAGCGTGAGGTGGGGGAGGAGGTGTGGCACGCAGCGTGTGTTAAGCCGTGAACAGGGCCAACCAATCAGGAGCCGATTAATCGATTATTGAAAAAGTTGACAACTTTTTCAATAATCGATTATAATCGATTATGTCGATTAGTTGTTGCAGCCCTAGCAGAGAGAAAAACAGACAGACCCAGCATGTCTACTCACTACAAGCTGCCTACAGAAAACTACAGGAGGGGTCAGATACTAGTCACCCTGCACAAGGAAAGAGAACACAAGTCTTGAATACAGGGAGCTCCTGTATAGAGGGAAAGCGAGTTGTTTCATGCTGGATTGCTGCACAGATCTGGAGGAAATACACAAAGAATACACAAGCCCCTATATTTAAATATTTATTTAGCCTGGAATTTTGCTTAAGCGAAAGTGGCGTCCCGCTCCTTTGGGTGTTGTCTGGCGGATGATGTATTTCCCATACGTTCATTTTTTTCTTGAATTCTTTAGTTTTGATTTTCACAAGATTAATAATAATCACCATTAAAAGATCATAACGCAGACAGATGAAACAGGTACATTCCACAATTTGCATCCAATGCAAATAAACAGCAAGTAAAGTATATGTAATGACTCTTGCCCCATACCCCCATGTTCTCCTTAGACTTCATACACTACCCTGTTCATTCCTCGATCCGATACACTCCCCTCCCCTCCACAAAGTCCAAAAAACTGCAGACCTCTACAGAGAATCCCTTGTCAAGGGTATGAAGGAGTATGCACGTCAATCACACGTGACTATACACAAGTCTGAACCAAGCGTGGCGTCACAAGAACGTGGCGATACCACTCTCAGCCTCACCCTACACAGAGATTTCCGAGCTCGAGGGACACAATCTCAGGCCTGTAGACAGAGCGGTCGTCACCAGGGTTGGGTAACTCCGCAGTTAACCCTTTACCCACAAACGTTCACTGCCACCATGTGTTTTTTGGAACGGAAACACAGACCGTGCCCAGCAAGTGCTGTGACAATATAAAAAACTCTTAAACAATGCCTGTGATACCGATGTCCTCTCAGACAGGGATATGACAGGATTCACTATACAGTAGCGCTCTTCACAGAGCAAAGGATACTTTAAGTTCCTATTTAGAGCGTAGAGATAAGCTTAACGATTTTTAAGATCATCCTTTAATGAAAGAAACGGTGCAGAAAATATACATAAAAATATATTAATAAAAAGAGACAAAATCTATATATAACAGTAAAATAAAAGGGAAGGGGAATAGTTAACAGTCCTGGTTTTAGGAGTTCTGACAAAGTTCAGAGCTCAATAAGCAAAAGAGAAGTCTGAAGGGCTCTTCTTCAAGCAAGCTTTCAGCAGATGATGTCAAGAGATTAAAGGGGAACTCTTCTGGCATGTTAAGACTTCTTGATGTTACTCGAGTTGCTTTCTGGATGTTTATTTTTTGGTGTTTCAAAACAAAAGCCCAATCTAGTTGCTTTGACACCATATTTTATTAGCTCTTTTAGGGGTGTCATGGAGCCAGCCCCTAGGGCAGGGCTGGGGAGGGAAAGAAAGATGAACCTTTATTTTACACCATCACCACCCAATTCCAAATTATGAAATGTTTATATTATTTGTCCACTGGTAATAGATGAGTGCCTGGTGCCATGCCTTTAATTAGGGACAGCTATAAAAGGCTTAGAGGGTTATTTGGGACTTTCACTAGGGATGGGCAATAAAGATCACAGCCAGATAAGTAGATATCTGTTCCGTGGAGTGTGGAGGGACCTGGCAAATGACTAAATGAAGGCCTACATTTGCTCTGACTAGGGGACAAGAGAATGCTATTTGTAATATTCAGACTCACACCCCATTATCGTCACATATGTCAGGTCTGGAGCCCCACAAGAGAGCCCATAGTTATTTCATGGAAGGCAAGAATCGTGTCCCCATTGTCCTACGTGGCAAACTCGTGGAATAGAAGATAATTAGGATAAATTAGGAAGAGCAGCTAAAACAAGAAAAGGATAAAGGGGGAATGTGGTCTGAGGACCACCGTACAATATTACAGGCTTGATAAAAGGCAAATGGAGCCCTTGGCTGGCCTGAAGGCAGGGACCCTCTCAGGTCTCAAAGAGTGTGCGGTATTCGGAAGTAAAGGAGCATCATTCCAATAGGACCAGGTTTTTGGGACTTGATCTTCCTTATGGTTTGCAGTAGCTAGTACATCCTCCATGGATTTTAATTTGTGGACCTTACTATGTCCGTGAGTCCAGAGACTAATGGGGAGGGGTTCAGTTAGCTGCTTCCAGTAGAGTGGAATGCAGACTTCGGCCGCATTAAGTAAATGTATCAGCAAAGGCTTTTTGCAGCTCTTTATAGAAAGGGGGGCAAGGTGAAGACGACAAGCCTTAGCATCATTCCCTAGTTTAACATCAGTACCTTTGAGCAATATTTCCTTTACCTTAAGCTGACCATACACCTATAGAGTAGGGATGCACCGATATATCGGCCGAAAATTGCACTTTTGGCATAATGCCGAAAGAGCCATGTTTCGGCCGATACATCGGCGCATCCCTGGTTTCTTTTCTCCCCGCTGGGCGCTGTTCCAGCGGGGAGAAAAGAAAGTGACAGCCAGCCGAGCGCTGCAGGACGAGAGCGCTGTGAACGGCCGGCATCTCTCCTCCCACACCGCTCAGCCGCCTATCACAGTCCGGCAGAGCGATGTGGGGGCGGAGACAGCGCTGTCACAGGAGGCTGGGCTTTCCTCTCAACACCGCTCGATCAGCCTCCTGTGACAGCGTGTCAGAGATACACACACTCAGTGATCGCTGAGTGTGTGTACATAATTGAGGATATGTTATGTTAACTATATCCTCAATTATGAATGAATGGGAGTGATCTACATCACCCCCATTCATTCATAATTGTAGTTATAGTAAACAATGTTCTCATGTTATCAATGAACAGGAACACTCAGAGGATTCCTGTTCATTGATAACAGGGGACACAGAAAAAGAGATTGAGGACTCTGTGTTCTCAATCTCTTTCTATTTTAAAAGGGAAATATCAGGGTTCTGTTTAGACCCCTAATATTTCCCCGAAGCCCCTAAAAGTAAAGTTAAAAATAAAAAGATTTAATAAAAAAATGAATAAAAATGGATATAACAAATTTAAAAAGTTTATAAAAAATAAAATATTTTTAAAAATTGAAAAAAATTAAAAAAAACATTTTCCGTTTCGGCCTGACATTTTTTTTTATTTCGGTTTCGTTTTTAAAATTTCCATTTCGGTGCACCTCTACTATAGAGTATCCGCAGACTTTATATGGTCAGATGGAAAAAGTGGAACAGATTCCTCCATCTACGCTAAACTGTGTGGATGGAGGAATCTCCCATTGGGCCAAGCTTCAGTATCTTGCTAGTCGGCCCCGCTGGCTCTCAAAATACCTGAACGATGCTTGCATCCAGAGACACTTTGAGCTACTTTTTTTTTTAATCTCAAAAGGCATGTTGCACTGAGCAAACTTTGTACAACATTAGTAGGACTGCAATTAACGATTGTTTTCATAAATCGATTAGTTGGCCAATTATTTTTTTGATTAGAGCGAATTTAAAAAAAAAAAACCTCAACAAAAAAACCCCCAAAAAGACACAATTAAACACACGGAGGGGAATTTATCAAAACTAGAGAAGACAAAATCTGGAGCGGATTTGCATGGTAACCAATCAGCATCCCCCTTTTATTATTAAAGCTTAACTGAACAAACTGAAGAGAGAAGCTGATTGGTCGCCATAGGCAATTGCTCCAGGTTTTGTCTGCTCCAGTTTTGATAAATTCCCCCAACCATCTTTTGTTTTAAATGAAATACACAAATGCAGTGCTACAAACAAAGTTTACGTCAGAATAAGTATGTACATTTTTTTAAAATCGCACCGCACTAGAACGCATTGCATTACCACACTTTCCAGTGCAGATGACTCACAGTGGGGGTAGGAGTGATATTTGTGATTCCATTTAAATTAATGGCACCACAACGCCATCATAAACTTTTCAGACCGAAACCAAAAATGACGCTTACCACCTCTATATATATTTATTATAAAAGCCGGTCATCGGTTTAGAGTTAGCCATTAATATTGTCCCGAGAATTATTGCACTCACTCCAGTGCACGCGGCGATACCCGACGTGTAGCGCAGTTGTTGTTTTTCTACGTAGGTGCCTCTGTCTTGTGTTTGTTAGTATGCACGCGTTCGCGGGGTTGGGGGACTTTAATCTTTTGGGGGGTATTTTTAATTTTATTTAACCTTATTTACATTTTGTTTTACCTCATAGCCATCACATGGGAGGGCTCACAAGCACCCCATGTGATAGCACATTGGAGGGGACATTAGGGGTTTTAGACCCCTAGTGTCACCTTTCCACTTCACTGGGGAATGACAGCTGCCTGCTGAGGCAGCTGAATATAAGACACAGCAGGCATTGGCTTGGAGCAATAGCCAGCCTGCTACTGGCTATTTAAAATTGCAGTAGCCAATAGCAGGCTGGCTATTGCACCCGCCCACTGCCTGCTGTCAATCAGCAGAGGAGGGGCCTAAAGGAGAAAGTTCTCCTTCAGGTTCTCTTCTCTGCTGATGGCAGTGGACGGGTATAATAGCCAGCCTACTATTGGCTACTGCAATTTAAAATAGCCAATAGCAGGCTGACGATTGCTCTTAGCTGCTGGATGGGAGACTTGGGTTGGCTTTCTACAAGCTTGATCAGTTGACAATTTTACTATCCTCCAAAAGTCTGATACTCCTGCTCTGACAGGAAAAGAATACAAGTGAATAACAGCACCTACTATATCCCTGAGAGTTAAAGTGACATTAAAGTCACAATCCCCCCCTCCTGCTTGCTAGCAGTAAAAATATGCAAAAATATGCATGTCTTAGTCCCCAGTGAAATTTTCCCTCACAAGAAAAAAAGTGGCCATTGGTTAGAACATCTGAAAGAGTTTTTATTGCGGACTGCGACTACCTGCCCCAATGACACGTATTCCACTAATGTCTTGGATTGCTGCTAGACAGGAAGTAAAAGAAAAAATAGAGTGTTAAAAAGGAGAACTATGAGGTGAGTGATTTCCACTCATCCTCATAGTTAGAGCCGACGTGTGACATTGACACTGTCAAACATTGTTTCTATAGAGATAGGGAGGTGAGCAAACACATACCGTCGCTCGCTCACTTCATGATCATCTCCCCGCAGAGAGAGGTGACTGTTATTCACCGCTCCCTGCTGGGATCCTCCCCTCTGATCCTTCAGCACTGACTGGATGAACGGTCAGGGGAGGGGGCAGGCACAACTGGCTCTGCCTCTTGATAGGCAGAGCCACTGTCAATCAGCCAGCTGTGTGGATCTCAACAGTATTGTCGAGATCCAGCCCGGCTGCGGGGCTCTCAGTATATAGTGAGCTATATACTGAGCTTTGGGTCACGGGAGGAGGTTAAGGAGGTTAGTACAAGTCCTCTCGTGACCCTAAACAAAATTATGGGATAAAAAGGTTACCCCATAGTTCTCTTAAGCAAAAAAGGTACTAACCTATCCCTACTGTATCCAAAACAAGAAAATATGAAGCTTGAAGTGGAGCTTTCACATCAGACTGCTGATATTAAGTGTGTCATATTTATTTTCCATCTAATCCAATAACCTCAATTAGGGATGTCCCGATACCAGTATCAGTGTTTGGGCCGATACCAGGATTTTCATGAGTACTTGTGAAAATGCCCCGATTCCTAAGGTCGATACTGGCCCTTTAAATTTTTAAACCGCACTTGAGGAGATCTCAGAAGCATGCTGGGGACCTGCAACTAGCTGTCCATGGTAGTGCCTGTCCAATTCTACATCTCCTCCTCCTTCCCAGCGCAGGCACAGCCATCGACAGCCCTGCACAGTACAGCCCCGAACACCGGCACTCTCCACAGCATAGGAACTGCCCACAGAGCTCTGCAGTGAACCTCATGTCGCCCGGGTGAGACCGGCACGCAGCCTGGGGACATGTATTTAGCTCTGGTGAGATCTGTTTTTATCCCTGGTAAGAAAGTGCTCTAAAATCATTAGGTCTGTATTGTTTTAGAAAAAAGAAAAAAAAAAAAGGTCACATCTCCCCTTTAAGAAAAAGTATCGGTAATTGGTAACGGCAAGTACCTGAGGGAAAGTACTTGTACCCTGGTCTTAAGTGGCATCGGAAAATCCCTAACCTCAATATATGAAATCGCCACATCTGACAAAAGCATACCTGCTGGTCGAGGAAGAACTGACTCCCATAGATTACAAAGCACAGTATAAAACCAACGTGAAAATCCTGCTTCCTCTCTACCGGTTTGAATAGAACAGTCCTAGCGTACACTCCATTAAAGCACAAGTGACCATATCACAAATGCTGATAAAATCCAAGGAGGGTAAAACACTAAACCCCACACTGACATAGCTGTCGTCTAACATACCACCGCGGCCATTAGCTTCATGCTAGTTACTATTTTAGGCTGAATATACAAATAACTCTCTGTAGGGGAAAACCTATTGGACCATTTTAAGCCATCACACCGGAAATCTCCCACTCATTTCTCATGACATGTTACAGACCACAATCACTCGTCTCTGTAAGAACACTGAATATCTCAAATAACACCATACAAGAAAAAAAATATAGCTTCTGAAATAAGGTCATGTTCCCAGTTAGAGTATTAATGCGCTCACTGGGAACAAGTATGCAGATCGGGAAATTCTGAGAGAACTCTGTGAATCCCTAGCTATGTACTTATCCAAGTCGGTGTTTCCAGGAACTGGGGCAAAACGGTCTGACAGGCAAGAAGCATTTTTAGAAGAGGTGTCAGCAAAGGCAGCACCCATCTTTCTCTAATGACCAATAGTGTATTAAAACAGCAAGTCTTACATGTCAACACATTCAATGCAAGATGAAGTTGGACTTTGACCAAGCAGCAAACACCACAGGTAAAATGCACACACATAAATGTGTCTACCTGACAAGTCATTGGTGATTTTGTTGCGCCAGTTGACTCCGTGCCGTGGTCAGATTATAACCGTCTATGGACAGCCTTAGAAGTCAATAAGAGAAAGGTCAAAAAACTCAGCTTGTGGGAGTGACATTTCTTTGTAGGGTAGGAAGGACATGTTGAGATATGAATGCTCCAATCCCAATAAAAAGTGTAATCTAAAAAATGCAAGACACGCCTCTTCATAAAACAAGGTCCACTCACAGCTCTTCTAGATTGCAGCTGTACACATAAAAGAGGGCTACGGGGAAATGTTCTAACAGCCAGAATGGTTTGTCTATGCTACTGGACTCTTATTCATTTATTTCAAAAGATCACCATCGCTTTTTTTTTCTAGCTGTGGCACATGCGGTTACATCTGTTATTGGGGAACCTACACACTAAAGACTGGGTACAGGAATTGTTCTGCCTTAGGGGGGTGAAGAACCTTATGGCCTAATTACAAGGCACCCAAGGACAATATACTAAATGATCTGGCCCTTGGACTCTTTTTATGGGATCCAAACCCTTTAAAAACCATCTTTCCACCTTAAAGTGACAGGAGCGAAAGTGTTATTAAACCCTCCGGGTTTTTTTGCATATATCGAATGCTAGCAAGCAGTAGATATATGCATCAACCTTTTAAAAAAAACAAAAAACACGTTTTAAAAAAAGGTTTAAACTCACCTGTGTCTGTCCCGCGCGCTCCCGTCTCGAAAATTTGAAAAATCTTGGGCGGCCGCAAAGGATCCTGGGGCGGGCGCATGCCAGTTCAGATTTTCGGCCGGGAGACGCGGAGAGACACAAGGTAAGTATATGGACGCGTGCACCTGCATGCAGACATCGTGGCACAGGAAGTGGCAGCAAGGACAGAGGAGTCAGCGCTGGAGCGGAGACCCACCGCAGTGCTGGAGAGAAGACTGAAAATGACAGGAAAGAAGAGGAAGATCGGATTAAGAGACATCATTCAAGGTAAGTGCTTACACTAACATGGGGCGGGTGGGGGAAAATGTTAGCCTTTAATATCACTTTAAATCTTAAAAATACATTCAAGGACCTTAACGATTAACAAAAATGTATCTTATTTGTGCATCTCTCGGCTGTAGATCCTCAAATCATCTCTGAATTGGTGCTGAAGTGCTGAAATTGGTCCTTCTGGAGGGTAGCTACTTTTGTTCCCCATGGTCCCTGTGTGTGTTGTAAAGTGGCCGCCATTCCAAGCTCATTTGTTTTGTAGTTATAGTCTATCACAGGAGCAAGCTTGGAGCAGTGGCTACTTTACAACACACACAGGGACCATGGGGAACAGAAGTAGCCCCCCTCCAGAAGGAAGGACAGTGTCAGCACCAATTCAGAGATGATTTGAGGATCTACAGCCGAGTGATATACAAATAAGATACATTTCTGTAAATAGTTAAAAAGGTACTTATATTGATTTTTAAGATTCAACTACTGAGTTTGGTGTCACTTTAAGGCGGTTGATGAGCAGAGTCACTGATGAGTAGTGGTACATGTGATTGAATAAGGGAACAAGGCACTGAACACACATATACACATGACCTTACATGAATTGTAGCTACACCATTGTAGCAGATAATCTTTTGTTTTCATCTTGAAAGGTGGCTGACTGCACCCATGAATGTCTTTCATTCTTACTTCTCCCCCTCCCTCTTTTTCTTTTGGATCTCAATGCTTACTTTCTTCCCTTCTCTTTTTTTTTTTAATTCTCCAACCCTTTTCGTTGCAGCACACGGATGACAGATCAGAACACCCTCCTTTGATTATATGCCTGAAGTACAACAGCTACCTCAGATTCATGTGGGAGTCTGTTTGTCTATTCTGTTCCTTTTGTTTTGAGAACCTAATTGTGTATCACAAGAAATGTTTAGCCCTCATTCACACCTGAACGTTTTGTAGCGCGCTCTACGCTCGGCGAACGCTCTACAAAACGCTCAAAAATATAAATCCCATTGTATTCAATGGTTTCGTTCCCAACTTGGCGTATTTCCGCCCGTCCCTAACGCGCTACAAAAACGGCCCACGCCTGAAAGGTACATGTACTACTTTGGGCCGTTTTGTTGCGCGTTTACATTTGGTTACAGCCAAGTAGCCTTCGGAAACGCGCGTTTGTCGCGCAACTTTTTTACTGCGAATCGCGGTAAAAAAAACGCGCGACAGACGCGCATATGCAATACGCCTAGGTGTGAACGAGACCTTAGAGGATGGCCTGTGTGCTGCTGATTCCTTTATTTTAATAAACGTTAATTATGCAAAAAACTAGGTTGTCCTTGCTTCTCCAGCAGGTTCTGAATGAAAGCTACATTCTGTTGCAGAGCCAGAGTAGATGCATTCTGCTTATCAACTGCGTTTACCAAAGTAAACGGTAACAGCAGCTATAGGGAGCTTATCAAGGTGTACAGTTCTGTACACATTCCTAAAGACAACTAGTAAAGTGGCCAAGTAAGTTAAACAGTCAACAATTTGGTAAACTTTACAGCATATACAGGAAAACTTTACAGTTTCTGTAAAATTATGTGCCAATAAAACACAAAAGTCCTCTAAAAGTGGACTTTTCTTTTAAGTCAACAATCAGGATCACCCCTACTTCACATGTTCACATTCACACAGCATAACCTAAAAAAGAAAAAAAAAATGTTTTGAAAAATTGCAACTTACCTTTTTTGAAGCTCTTTTTGCAAACTCCAGGACTGAAAAAATCTGCTTGGCTCTCACAGTTTGGATGGGGCTGGTTTCAAGTCATTAACCTTCTCGCTGTACTGTGCTGGCAGATTTCATTATCACTTTTAAACTAGATGGGCAGCACTGACTGTCCTAATAAGTGGGTAAAGACCTGAAGACATTGGGGGGAATGCATAAAAACTGGAGCAGATGTACAACCAAATCAGCTTCTCTCTTTCATTTTCAAATCTTCACTTAAACTGAAGAGAGAAGCTGATTGGATGCCATGGGCAACTGCTCCAGATTTTGTCTGCTCCAGTTTTGATAAAGTCCCCTCAATGTATTTGAATGTACTTTTAAAAAATGCAGTCAGTCCCTTATCAGCTCCCAGGCATCTATTTCAACCACTAGAAGCTTCCTGTATAATGCTACTGCAAAGAAAATGCTAATAACGTTTTTGTTTTTTTAAATATGCTGTGAATACCAACAGATAAGCAAATAAAAGGGGGTTTCTCAATTTTGGCTGCAAAAGTGGAAATGCCAATTTAAATCCATCTTAGCTCCCGATGATTTCCACAAATAGCACATCATAGTGCTCTGGTCTCTCTTCGCTCTATAGAATGTATGGGATTCTCTTGCTGATCCTCCCCAATACTTTCTAAATGTATCCCCAAGTTGTGTGGATGCCGGGCAGCTCCTCTCCCTTGCAAATTCTATTCCAGTTTAAACCCTACAAACCCACTTTGCTCTAGCTTGCTCACACAACCTTCTTTTAGACTCTGACCAGTTGCTATTCTATTCTCTTCTTTTCCCATCTATTTAATATCTACTCCTTTTGTGACTCACATTCCAAAAAATCCAACTGGCCACTATCTATTCCCCTTTAGTTCAAAGCTACACTGCAAGTAAATAATGAATAATTTTTGGAAGAGAAAAACCACTGCAAGTAAGCAATTTACATAATTATTTTTTTGTGTGCTTTTATCTGCAATCTTTTGAGCTGGTGACAGGGAAGCGTGCATTTGAGATCAGGGCCCGTGCTAGGATTCTAGGCAGTGCGATACCGACCCCAACCCCCCTGTAAAAACAGGGCATTTTGACAAGTACTTCTCAAAATGCCCCGACGTGCACGGTGCCGCGCGTGTCGGGATCCTCTGGCAGTCGCCGGCCAGATAAATTAGGACCCCGCCTGGAGCTCCTCCCACTGGACCAGCGCTGACTCGCCGCTGCTCTCCCGCACCGAAGGTAAGTGAAAAAAAAAACATAGCGCAAACATCGGGGCATTTTGACAAGTACTTGTCAAAATGCCTTGTTTTTTCCGCCCTCACCCTGCAGCGCCCTCAGACGGCCGTCTGACTTGCCTTGCGGTAGCGCCGGGCCTGTTGGAGATGCCATTGACTTCCATGTGGAGTCAAATCAATTGCCTGTGTGCATAAGATAACAAAGAAGTGCCAGTCTTTAGGTCACCTCTATATCACAGAAATCACTGCGCTGGGAATGCGTGCCTAACTACCTGATTGGACCAGCCGCAACAATGTGTATAGGTTGTTTTACTACACCGCTGGCCAGAGGTTCACGTGTTTAAAATATACATGCTGAACCAATGAGGTTGATCACTGGCACTAATTCTGAAGGTTCCAGTGTTGATTTTTATTATTCTTATTATGTTTGTGTGTTGAACCTTCTAGTCATATGTAAATAATCCACTTGAATCAATTTTTTCACACGGATTGTTGTAATTTTTACACAGATTCGTTTATTAACACTTTAGTGTGCAGTTGGTTCACATAGACCGAGCGCAACATATTTGCTTTACTTTAGGTCACCTCTAACACCGCTTTCTCGAGCTGAAGATTACGACCATCGCAAGACAAAAGTCTTGCGATGGTCGTAAGGTGTATGGGCACCTTTACTCTATCCCCTGCTGGCTACTGTATTCTGACAGTCAGAACTGTCAAAACACCTGAGCAGTCACTTCAGCTGGTCGGCTGCAATCATCGTTCCACTGAAAATATTCATCCCGTCTCCTGTGATCAAAAGTTGATTGAAAAATCGATTTTAGCCGAACAGAGTGGTGCCGAAAGGGCCACACACAGCTCAAATTTTGGCAGCAGCAGTGTATGGCCAGCTATAATACTTCAGGGATAGGAGTTCTTGTATTAACCCAATCATGACAGGTTCTCTTTGGCTTAAAGGAAACCCATCAGGTCAACTGTAACATATTACAGCTGGGACTCCTAGCCAGCCAAAGAGACCGCCACTGATTACTGAAAGCACCGCGGCAGCATTGCAGACAGAGGAGCAATTCAGGAACTATCAGCATTTACGAGAATAAGAAAATACCCTGGCCTACACCCTACAGGAGCCTTGGCTCCACACACAAAAGCCATCCTGATGTGTTCCTGTAGCTGTGTAATCTCCTCCTATTTCACAACAAAAGAAAATTGCAATTAAAAACCACAGATCAAAAACTGCCTGTGTAAGAGTCCAAACGCAGCACCCCACACAGAGCAATATGCTGCAAGGCTATGATGCATACAGGTCTCAGTTTCAGTGCAGATGTGGGGAATTTTATAAATACCACTGAGAGTACTTGTAGCTTTCCTACAAAAAGTACCTTTAATTACAAGGTCATATTGTATTGGGGAGTTTCCATAATTCTCCACCAATCCAGACAGCACAAACACCAAGTGGCAGAAATCCAAAAATGTATAGGGTTACCCACTGAAGAGCCGAGGAATCCAGCAGTAGCCTCGGCTGATCCTTCAGCCGCCTCTGCCCTTCGGTTCAGTCGAACTGACGGGCTGCTGTACAGGCTATTCACAGCGGCTCAGCTGAGCCAAACACATATGCTTCAGCTCGGCTGAGCCGTAGTGACAGGCGAAGCATGACAAAAGGTCAGCCGAAGACGACCGATCTCCACACAAATGACAGCTGGGCAGAGCCAGCCGTGATCTCACGGCTGGCTCTGCCCAGTTGTAATGACAGATCAGCATTCCCAAATGACCTGGGGACGCTAAACTGTCATTAAACAATAACAACTGGGCGGAGTCGGCCGTGGCTTCATGCCCGGCTCTACCCAGTTATTCATTGCCTGGGACCTGGGAATAGGAAACAGTCGGGCAGAGCAAGCGGTCAACACTAGCTCCGGCCAATAGTTTTTCTTTTGCCGGCATCTGTCAGATTTTTCATTATGCGGCGGGAGTTTATCGCGTGCAGTTGGGTCAGCGTGCTTCTTTTAAAAAAAAAAAAAGAAGGTAATATAGACGTCCGCATAGCCACGCCCCCTCACGCGTGCGGTAAAAGCCCAAAATGTAAGAACAGGCAGCGCTGCCTGTTAATATAGAGTCACCAGATCGCTTTTATGGGATGCCGATCTGCGTTGAGAACCCCCCGCTTGCTGCCCCCCTGGTCCCGGTGCGAGCCCATGACCAGCATAGTGCCTCTGTGACTCTCCGCTGTCAGAATGCGGAAGTGTTGTATATTACATCACTTCCACATTCTTGTGTCACTCTCCAGCTTGAGAAGCTGATGAAGCAGACTTGGAGACCCCTGATGTCTCCATAAAGAGGACCTGTCACATCTTTTGCCATCACATAGGAGGGTTTTATTAGCCCACTATGTGATAGCAATAAAGTTAAGTGGAAAAAAAAAATGAATATTTCCCAAACAAAAAAAATTCACACTGATGACACTAAATTGATGAGCGGTAAAAGCTTTCAAAACGTCGCCTATGGCCAATTTTGAGTATGGTAGTTTTCTGCGATTTCGCGGGTGCGTACAATTTTAGAGCTTGACACGTTTGGTGTATATTTACCCGACATGACCCCGTATTTTATATTTTAACAAAAAAAATTGTGTAATAATTGTTTTCCGAACAATGTAAAAAACCCACAATTTTCAGTAATTTTTCCTTCATAGTACAAAATAAAAACCCCCCAGTGATGATTAAATACCACCAAAAGAAAGCTCTATCAGTCCCTAAAAAATGGCATAAAATTAATTTCAGTACAGCGTTGCAGGACGGAATAAATGTCAGTCAAAGTACCACAGCGCTGAATACTGAAAAATGGCCTGGCCAGGAAGGGGGTGGAAACACCGCGGTCAGCAAGTGGTTAAAGTGATAATCCCTCTACTCGAAACAAAAAACAATAGCTTTGGCTTCAGTTGAACTAGGGGGGGCAGGGGGGCAGATTTTAGGGTCACATATTGTAAGATCAGTTAGGGTCTGGAACTCACTGCCACAGGCGGTGATTTCAGCAAATAATGTGGAATTGTTCAAGAAACTTTTGGACGATTTCTTAAGGGACCGTAATATACAGGGGTACGGGTACTCCTAGAATGAGATCCTAATAGGTTGGACTTGATGGACTAATGTCTTTATTCAACCTCAAATACTATGTAACTATATACATGTGTGGTCAGTGAGACAACAGACATGATTGGGTGCAAGCATCTCCATGATCCACACCTACAGCAAGGACTAGTGATGAAGAGGAAAGCAATGAAATCCACATGTGTAGGGATGGTGTAATTCCCCAGATTGTATGGGAGGTGCGGGCATGGGCCGAGCTCCCTCAGGTGGCCTCATCTGCTGGCAGTGGCACAGACACGCATGGCTTTTCTACAAAAGATAGGAGCGGCGATCTGCTTATCAAATCAGAACCCAAAAGAGGTCATTGCAGAGGTCGCCATTTTTCCTGCTGCCCATCAGGTGCCTACCGATATTAGAAACATCTGCCCGATCTTGTCATATAAAGCAAGCCTGCGGTGACATCTGTTACCTGCTTTACCAGATGCAGACACCAGGAAGGCCAGCGCCATCAGGCAGGAGCTGCCAGTCACAAGTTCTCATTCAAGTGGGAGGGGCTGCGTCTGACTGGCCTCCTGAAAATGCCTGTTGCCTGGCTGTGTCAGACAAGTTCTTGTTAATTACATGCCTGGGGCAAGCATGCTGTATGAGTGTCAGAATCCCTCATCGCTCTACTTGTTCGAGATCAGCAACTCAGAAAGCATTGAAGCCAAAGCATCAGCATGACAGCCAGGAAATTAGCATTCCTAAAAGGGAGAGCTCAACAAAGGCAATCTCCATTATATTCTCATGACAGTTTCCTATTACAACAAAGTGCACTTATCCTCCTTCAAATCACAACTAAAGTCCACATTAACGCAGGCGTTCAGCCAATCAAATCACAACTAAGGTCCACAATAACGCAGGCGTTCAGCCAATCAAATCACAACTAGAGTCCACAAGAATACAGGCGTTCAGCCAATCAAATCACAACTAAGGTCCACAAGAATGCAGGCGTTCAGCCAATAAAACCACAATGCTAAAAATACTAGGGCTGCAACAACTAATCGACATAATCGATTATAATCGATTATTGAAAAAGTTGTCAACTGGTAGAAGAAGTAAGGAGGAGCAGGTGTGGGGGGATGACAGCCGCCGATAGACAGGTCCGATCTCGTCAGCAGAGGGCAGTGTGTCTGACAGGTCACCTAGTGAGGAGTTGGAGCTCCCAATGTCTCCCTTGGGGTTTGCAGACTGAGGGCGAGACTCATGTTCCGGTACAAAGTATGAGAACACGCTCAGAGCTGTGAGACACACGTCATCTTTCCTGGCCCTGAGGGAGAAAGGAAGAAGCCTGAGAACCCGAACCCCCATAACTACACCCCTTTCCCCATCACCCTGTACTCCCAGCCCGGGACTTCTCCGGACCCCCCCTCCATCAAAACCGAAACCCCGACACAACAACTCACCGCCTCAGCAAATCGTGTCCACCAGCCCGACATAGTTCCTTCCTGACTAAAAACGAGAGGAATTAAGCGCCTCCTCCCCCGGATATGATTGGTCCAAACACCTCCTTTTTACATGACGTCATAGCGTCCACCCCACCTTAATATAAATTACATCATATAATCATCAGTGACATCATATTATCGATGTATAGAATCCATAATTGCGCCTTTCTTCACACTGCAATCTTAAAGTGAAAGTAAAACTGCTCTGCTCAGCTTTACTTATGTCATCGTAGCTGACAACTGCCCCTCATTTGAAGCAAATCCCTCTGTCCCATTCAATTCAATTGCCCCTCTTCCCTCCTTAGTTTCCCGTCTTCCCTCCTTAGTTGCCGCTCTTCCCTCCTTAGTTGTCCCTTTCCCTCCTTAAATACCACTCTTCCCTCCTTTGTTGTCCCAAGCCAGCCCATATAGAAGTGCACCTCCTCCATAGGCACAAGTGATCTTCATGAACTGATGTGACTTTTTCTAGAAATGTTTGGTGTCAGACAACTATGGCTGTAGATGTATTTATCCCTGTCAGAGGTTTGTGTATAAAAGGCAAACTACATTCAGCTACACCAACCTAAATCCAGACAAAGCTGGTCTAGTACGGAAGACACAAGAAGCTGTGTTATTAGATAGTCACCTGCCCAGCAGTCTTATGTCCTTCTAGTTATGTACTTGTTATATCCTACTGCCAATGACCTCAGTACTTGTCTTGTGATTTTCTCCCATTCTAGTCACAACCAGATTTACAAGCTATGTGCCCTTCAGCAAGACTCCTTAGAATGTATTTTCTGTTTCAGGGCCTGTTCACAAGACGTGGGGATTGTGTCCGGACCAGAACCGTGCGCTCCTGCACTAAAAATGTATCCCTATGTGTTTTATGAGCTACAGTTCTCACGTGCGCAATCCGTTCCGGTCCGGACAGAGGGCCCATTCACACCATGTCTGGATCAGATGCGGTACGTTACGTTTTTCTTCCGCACCAAAAATGCATCCCAATGCATTTGTATGTGATTTTTGGGCTCTGTTCACACCAGTGCAGGAAAAAAAATGCTGCATGTCACATTTTTCCTGCACTGGAACACACCCGAACGCGTCACAAACGCACTACACTGGAACGCAACAGAAGCTATGACATGGAGCAGGAAGAGATGAATTTGCATAATGACATAACCCCAAAAACCAAAAGAAAATGCACTGGAACGCATCACAAACGCACTTCACCGCGTTTGCAGAAACGCGTGCAGATCTGGTCCGGACATGGTGTGACAGGGCCTAGAGAAAATGCTGCATGTCACATTTTGTACGGTCCGGAAACGCACGAACGCGTAAAAAACGCACCGCACTGCAGCTAACATACTGGCAGCCCTACTCCCACCAAACCCCCGTTTAACTGGAACGCGTCAAAAATGCATAGCACCGCGTCTGCAGATCTGCTCCAGATCCGGACCAGATCTGGTCCAGACATCGTGTGAACAAGCAGGGCTTGTTCACACCAAGTGCGGAGCAGATGCAGTGCAGAGCAGTTACAGAATGCATCCAATGTATTCCAATGGTATTTTGAGCTCTAGTTCACACCAGAGCGTTCAGTTCCGGAGCATGTGGAAAAACTGCAGCATGCCCTATTTTTTCTGCTCTGGAACGCACCAAAACACATGCAAACACATAAAAAATGCATGCTAACCCCTTGGAACGCACTAAAAGCCCATTTTAGGCTTTTAGATTGTAAGCCCTCACGGGCAGGGCCCTCCTTACAATCTTGTCTTGAATTGTATTGTGACTGTAATGTCTTCCTTATATTGTAAAGCGCTGCGCAAATTGTTGGCGCTATATCAATCCTGTATAATAATAATAGTAGGCTAAAAAGAAAAAAACGTCCCGGAACACGTCAAAAACGCGGCAAAACACACTGCACTGCATGTGCAGAAACTCTTGCAGATCTGGTCCACATTAGGTGTGAACAAGCCCTTAACTGAACTCAGTGACATTACCATGTGCAATATGCATTTAAAGCCGTACTCAACTATTTTTTAAAAATCACAGAGGACATAAATCCACTTTGTGTGCACCAAACACTTTTGCTAACCCGGATAATACCATATAAATTTAGCAGTGACATCATCACTGTGCTGTACATGATGTGGGCAGAGAGCATAGCTGTGGGAGGGGCCAGCAGCTCCATTCACTACAGACTGCAGAAAACTACTGGAGGGGCGGAGACAAGACCAGTCACCCAGCACATAGAGAGAGAGCAGCAGTGACCGGTCTTTATCACAGGAAGTTCCTGTACAGTAGTAGAGTTTCACACATAGATCTGTTAACAGTACACAAAGCACAACAAGATTCAAGTAAGAATACACATGGTTCTTGTATTTAGACTCTTTATATTTGCTTATCAGGGACTGAGGCTTTAACAAAACATTTCCCAGTCTTCAAATTAAAATTTCCTTTTTTTTGGTGTGTGATTTTGTGTTTCCATTCAGTATTGAAATGTACCAGCTTTAGTTCCCACACTGCCCTATCTGCTGCTACTGGAGACAAGGCAGACAAAATCAGCTAAGAGTAGCACTTTACTTCCCCACTGACCTAACCTTCTTCTTCCTTAAACTGTACTATATATCTCCGGAAACCTGATTAATTTCCTGTCATTTTTTTTTTTTTTAACTCTTCATATGTATTTGGTTCCTCTCTGGTAAAAAGTGTCCCAGAAACTGTAAGAAATAAAAAACCTAATTTCCTTCCCAGACCTAATTATGGGGCATATTTAGCAGTAGAGCATTGTACGGTGTTGGGCTTCATTCACGAATGTGCATTTTGCAATCTACAGATTCCTGCGGCTGGAATCCCAAATATTCCGTTTAGATGCGGCCGCTGTCACACATTCAAGTTAATGACTGGGTGACCACAGCCACATCTATAAGCTGCACTCCACATGTAATCGTATCATATATGATCACATGCAGTTTGGAATAGATGACTGTTCCTAGACACATGGTAGACATGGACAATGATCTATTCCAATGTAATCATATCACACATGATTCAGGTGACCATACATTTAGCGAACCAACCAAAACTCACCCAGTAGGTGTCGTTGTCAGCACCTTATGGGCAGCATCCCTTGATGCTCCTTCAGCTGATTGAAGGAGGTGGTCAGAGAAACTTCGAACGAACAGAGCCGGCAGCCAATAAACTGCCGGCACTGTTCGGGTACTCTGACAGTGGCTGCCAGCCGCTGTCAGAATACAATGGAGACAGCGTAAGATTCCTCGATCAACATTTGTAAGTGTTGAAGGAGTAATCTGTTCTATTTTTTCCGTTCAGCCCGCGGGTTGAACAAAAAAAATAGGCCAGTGTATGGCCAGCTTTACATGCAGAGTGGCGCTTATAGATGCGGCCACTGTCACCCGGTCATTAACTTGAATGCGTGACAGCAGTCGCATCTAAATGGAATATTTGGGATTCCTGCCACAGGAATCTCAGAATGCACATTCACACATAGTATGAATGAAGCCTTAGCCGTTTAAGAGGTCTACTAAGAGGGCGTTTAAGGGGTCTATTTCTAAACAATTTGCTGGACCCTTCTCCCTTCAAATATCTACCAGCCCCTTTTTCCCCCTATACATGCATTTAAGTAGCACTCTTGTCTTGAATGCGGAACACATAGTTTATTAACGAAGCCAGTCTGCACAAGCCCTTAAAGAGGAACTACCACCTCCTATCCCTTACAGCCAAGGAAGGTCCCATCTTAGCCTCTATGTGGATTGCAGTTGTCATGGTTTTGCACATGTGATCAGATATGACCCCAGCCATTTGAGGACTTGAAAGTTCAGTTGAGAGTTGAAATAAGCACACTGGCAACCTTGAGAGTTGGCATGCCTTAAAACGAATAGTTTTGGGAGACGATTAAATTAGTGGTGTGATGTTTGGGGATATTAGCACATATGGCGAGCGCTTTAAGGATGCACTCTACTCACAATATCTTCTTTTTAAGGGCTTGGTAGCCCACTTGTATTCAAACGAAAGTTCCCACATCCACATCAGATATCCTCGCAGGGGCAGTATCCATTCACTGCTTGCAACATAACACTAGTATAGCCTCCAGGCTTCCACTCTTATCGTTAATATTTCTGACCCACCAGTCCTCCCTGTAGTGCTGTCCCACACTTGTACTGGTGGCCCCTCAGGCAGTCGACTCTCTAGCCTCACCAGTTCTCCTTATCCTCCCTGGCTGTCTTCATGTGCCTCCAGTACACACAGCACCTGACTCCACTTTGACTTCTGGGGGAGTCCCCCTGACTCCTGAAAACCGTCTGTTCCTATTACCCAGGAGGAGCTCACCCCACTACTCTCTGACTTCTGGGGGAGTCCTCCTGACTCCTGAACACCATCTGTTCCTATTTCCCAGCAGGAGCACACCTGACTCCTCTCTGACTTCTGGCGGAGTCCTCCTAACTCCTGAACGCCGTCTGTTCCTATTACCCAGCAGGAGCTATTTCTCATAGTCAGCCTCCTTTCCTTAAAGGAGAACTATGAGGGAAGTGATTTACACTCATCCTCATAGTTAGAGCCGATGTGTGACATTGAAACCTTAACACATCGGCTCTATTGATCGGGAAGTGAGCACATATATACTGTCGCTCGCTCACTTTCCGATCATCTCCCTGCAGAGAGCAGTAACTGGCAGTCACTGCTCCCCATAGGGATTCCCTCCTCCTCGCTCCGATCCTCCAGCACTGACTGGAGGAATGCACAAGAGAGAGGGCGGGCACAGCTGGCTCTGCCACTGGATAGGTAGAGCCCGCTGTCAATCAGGGAGCTGGGTGGATCTCAACAGTATCGTCAGGATCCATCCCGGCTGCAGCGCTCTCAGTATATAGCAAGCAATAGCCCTCTACATACTGAGCTTTGGGGAGTATATGTCCTCCCGTAACGCTAAAGAGTCAGTATATGTCCTCCCGTAACACTAAAGAGAACTATGGGATAAAAAGGTTACCCCGTTGTTCTCTTTTAAGGGTTGCACACAGGGGTGTAACTAGATCATAGGGCCCCATAGCAACATTTTGTATGGGGCCCCCAAGCTCCGCAACCTACCCCCAACCAACCATTTCCTTCTCTTCAGCTCTGCTCCTGCTGACTTTGACATCAGGGCTGAAGAGGAGATCACTCCACCGCTGGTTTGCCACATTGCTGCTGCCTAGCAGGCGGGGCTGAATTAAAAGCATCATGGGCCTGGTGCTGAGGATTTTGGTGGGCCTTTTTATGAACGTGTCAGCGTTCACCAGGGCCCTCTTCCTCCTGTCCGGGCTGTGATTTGTAGTCTCTCTACAGTTTGGAGTTAGTGGTGGATCGCCAGGGCCCGGTTGCAGCTGTGACCCTGGTAGTTCTGTCAACTCCAAACTGTAGAGAGGCTACAAATCTCAGCACATTATACAGCAATGCAGAATACCGCCAACTATAGAGGACTACAAATCCCAGCAATACAATATACAGCAATGCCGAATACCACCAGCTATGGAGGACTACAAATGCCAGCAATACATTATACACTAATGCAGGAATAATATGAAGCAACATACTCTGTGTTTCTCCCGGTTTGCGGCCTGATTTCTCCAGGGTCTCAGGAGGGCTGTGCAGGTTCTCAGTAGGGCTCTCAGGTAGTCAATGGGGCTCTCAGGTGGCCAGTGTCGACGTTCTCATGTGGATGGTGCGGCCCTCTCAGGTTGTCAGTGCAACGCTCTCAGGTGGTCAGTACGACCCTCCCATGTTGTCAGTGCGACGCTCACAGGTGGTCAGTGCGGGGCTCTCAGGATGCTTCTGACAGGGCCCCCCTCTGCCCTGGGCCCCATAGAGGCCGTGTTGGTCACTATGGCGTCAGTTACGCAACAGGTACATAGTACATGAAGATCTGCCCAACCCAAGCATATGCTCACTGATAGTGTGCCCCATGGTATATGGTAGAAGCCCTGAATCCCTGACATGATGCATGCAAAAGGCACACTGATAGGATTTTGGGCATTACAATATTCATACATCATACATGAACAACTACCTATGCAAGCATATCATGCACAAAGGACACTGACAACTGAGAAGTTTACTGGCTGGGGGAGGGGGGAGGGTTACTGCAGCCACTGACCTCTCCTGGCCTGGTGTCTGGGAAGGGTGGTCTGGGTGGATATGGTACTGCCGCTGCTGACTTTTCCTGGCAGGACTTGGTGTGCGGGAGGGGGGTAGTGGAGTGTGCCGTTGATGGGCTATGTGTGCGGGAACAGAGGAAGAAGGTGGAGTCGGTACTGTCACCGCCGCTGACCTCTCCTGGCCAGGTTCAGGTTGCGTGGGCGGGGAGGAGGGTGGAGTGGGAACTGCTGCCGCTGACCTCCTCTCCTGGCCAGGTTCTGTGTGCGGGGCATCCAGGTGAAGTTTGTACTGCCGCCGCTGGGTTCTGTGTGGGGAGGAGGGTGGAGTCGGTACTGCCACTGCTGACCTCTCCTGGCCTGGCTTGATGTGCGGTGTGGGGGGGAGAGAGAAGTACTCTAGCCCTGCTCCGGACCGCCCCCCCCCCTGTCCCGGGCCCCTTAGCGACCGTGTGGGTCGATATGGTGGTAGTTCCGCCACTGGTTGCACACACCTGTGCAATCATCAAGTGCTGGTCACTGCAAAACCCTGGACCCATGACTGGAGCTTTCTTCTCTCCTGTCTCCTGAATCACTTTGAAACCTCCCAGTTCCAGGATCCCAAGCAGAATCTAGACAAACCCTTGCTTCCTGACACCTCTCAGCCCCTCTGGCTGAGAGTCCTGGGTGATCATAACACCCAATTTCACAGTGGGATTGCTGCACAATACCACAGTCGGTAAAGTTCATCTTTAAAGGGTCAGTTTACCCAAAAGGGATTTTTAAAGTGTATTTCCACTTTGGCAGCCAAATTGGGATAACACATATTTTATATTTGTTACATGTCCCCATTTACATAGCATAAGCTAAAAAAAAAAAAAATGCTGCATGCTGAAAAATGGCCTGGATGGGAAGGGGGTTTAACACCGCGGATGTCAACTGGTTAAATTGCTTTTACTTGAGTTAAGATTCCTTGGCTTCTCTTTCTTTTGTAATGGTAGAAGGTGCTGTGAGGGGTGAGGTGGTAAAGGATTACAACCCAGGCGTCTGCATTGTATGTTAATTAAGTTAATGAGAGAAACACAATCCTCAAAATTCAGTCCTAAGTCTTTCTATAAGGGCAGATCACTGAGAAGCTGCTCAGAAAACCTAATTTCAGCCATGTTGCCTGCTGCAGCAAAACATCTAAAAGGTAATTTTTTTTTTTGGTATACTGTGTGAATGGGAACACTTAAACATATAGAGGGGTTTTCTGAAATATGACTGCAAAAGTGGAAATACACTGTAGCGCCCTCTAGAAATGTCACTATCAAATTTAGTGAATATCTTTACTGTAACCAGTCTAGATACTGATTATTCTGAGTTCTGCATTCTACAGGTGTCCCTGAGTTTGCTGGATTGATTGCTCCTCCTGTTGCTGAGGAAAAGGGAGCCTTGGCATACAGTGAGGGAGGATCCATCCTTAGACTGTGACTATGCACCTGACCCTGACCACTCTCTGAGCAGGATGAGGGCAGGTGATAAATGGTTTGGGGACACTGTGCAGAACTCTCTCTCCCCTCCAGGGGCCTCCCGCTATGAGGCTTATGTGATGCAAGTGACTGGCCTGGGCCTCAGCACATGGCAGGTGCTGAGGGGCCTAGAGGCCTAGGACACTACAGAGGCTTTGCTTGGGTCCCAGCACTTGGCAGGGGTTGGGGGCCTAGAAGCAGAAGACACCACTGGATATCTGGCATGCACCTCAGCAAGTGGCAGATGCTGAGAGCACAGAGATTTCAGATACAGCTGCAAGGGAACCTGATGGAAGCTGGGCTGGAGTTGGAATCTTCTTGTCGAGGAGTGTCGCAGAGGAGCTGGTGAGAGCTACCGTCTGGAACCCTGTAAGAGATCCCTCACCCTATTCCCAGGTGTTTGCTATAGAAGAAGACAGTTGTTGCTACCTGAGTCCAGAGGTAGCTCTCTTTCCTTAAAGGTCCTGGACTATCCTGGCTGTTCGCTGTATTCTCTCTATTATTAGTCGCTTTGACAGGACCACCGTGCTATTGACTTTAGCTGTTGCTAGGGGAGAAAGCAGTCATCTGAAGAATTGCCAGGGCATCCTACAGATCCCAAACCCTCTCTCCTGTTGAAACAGGTAGGAGAACCCTATTTCATATTGAGCGGTTCCTTCGGGGGTGAGCGCTACAACACTTTAAGACATAAGTTGAGCCTGGTGGACTGAGTCAGCCCCTGACTTCTTATGTGTCTTATTTACTTGATCATAGAGATCCCAATTTCCATAAGAAGCCGAGCTATAATTTCTGTTCCTGTCCACTTGGGAGTCATGTGGGTTACTGCCTACCTTTGTGTGTTTCAGCTACTTCTATTACATTCTTCATAATATAAAGTAAACATAAAATCCAGCCGGGTGAGTGGTAGCTCCTCATAATGGTCACAGCAGCAAGAACTCAGCACAGAGATCTCACCAATAGAATCCCCAAGACTGTTGCGAGGTTTAAGTCTCCAGCACCTACCAAACACTGAAATATCACATTTGGGAAGCCTCGTTCTTTTAATATAACTGTAAAATTAGGAATTGTGCAACAAATCTTTTTAAACATAGGAACGCGGCTAAGGTTCTTCATCGGAACACAGTTGAAAGCATTCCAAGTCTATATGCGGTTTTGTAATAACAGATTGCACAGATTGCACAAAATAAACCAGTGACACATTCCCTGCTTACCTTTCATATGGAAACACTCGGGAATATATCCAAGTCATTCTTTTTATCCGCACGTGGAGTCAGAGCACATGCTATGGAAGGGAAGCTCGCCTCGCGTCTCATAGGAAGTGACGTAAGCCATGTTATAGTGAACACTCTGGAATGCAGACTTTGTGGTGTGAACCGGCTCTCTCCTCTCCCGTTTCTATCTGCTGTCTCTTCTCTCTCTCTGCTCTCACTTTCTTCTCTCTGCTGTCTCTTCTCTCACTTTCCCTGCTGTCTCTCCCCTATCTGTCTTTTCTTACCTCCACTGCAGCAGCTTCCCAAGTCTCCTTTCCTCTCTCCTTACTGTCTGCGGCATCTGACACATTCAGCCACACGAGCACCGGGGTAGGACAGGACACAAGTCAGTGAGCCGATCGCGATCTACCAGTGTTCGCTTTGCGATCTACTGGTAGATCGCGATCTACCTAATGGGCACCCCTGTTATAGAGGAATGATTTCCTCAATATTTTTTTATATCTTCAGCAAATTATATATATTTAGTTATAGGTATAGTCTGCTAGGCTGAGGCACCCCGGTCTATGGATATGTCTTGGATACTCTAACAGTGAGATCTACCTGCCATGATTCCAGGCTCTGTTCATGTCCACCTGGGAGTTGCAGGAAGTTCTGTCTCTTCCTATTACATTCTTCATAATATAAAGTAAATATAAACTGCAGCCGGGAGAGTGGGAGCTTCTCATATGGGCTGTGCTGTGCAGACCCAAAAACACAGGGCAGAGATCTCACCAATAGAATCCCCAAGACTCTTTAACGGAACACAGTTGAAAGTATTCCCAGTCTATATGCCATTTTGTAATAAGTTGCACAAATCTCGGTACATGAAGCAATTCGGTTTGTTTTTTTCTAACAGCAATAAACCAGTGACTAATTCATCGCCTACCTTTGAAATGGAAATGCTTGGCAATATAGCCGAGCCATTTTTCCCCTCACTGGACACATGGAGTTAGAGCACATGCTATGGATGGAAAGCTTGCCTGGCGTCTCATAGGAAGTGACATAAACCATGTTTCAGAGGACTGATTTCCCCAAAAATTCTTACACATCTTTTTTCAAATTAAATATAAAATCCAGCCAGGAGAGTGGAAAACCCTCATAATGGGCACAGTAGATGTGAAGACTCAGGAACATAGGGATCTTACCAGATGGTGCCAAACTAGTGATAATAAGTTGTTCAATAAAAGTTCAAAGATGTCGCACTCCACAAGATCTTTACCTGAAAATACAAGTCTTTATTCACAAAGCAAAATGCACACACTGTCCGTGACTCCCCCCACCCCGCCCCCCCTCAGTCCTCCATCGCTAATGCATTTCACCATTTAGGCTTAATCACAGAGATCTATGATATCTATCTGTGATTAAGCCTAATGGTGAAATGCATTAGAGGTTGAGGATCGAGAGTCATGGACAATGTGTGCTTTTTTCTTCATGAATAAAGACTTTTATTATCCAGGAAAGATCTTGAAGTGGAAACGCGCTTGTTGCCTGCACCTGGGACACAGACGAGTTAAGAAGCCAGATTCAGAATGTGAGCAGGGTTTTGCTTTGTCTTGGATTATAATAAATTGTTCAAGATAAAATAAATTAGGCAATTATGTTTTTTTTTTATTATTCCAAAAGGACTGCCAATGTATCACAATGGACAGAAAAATGTACCTGCACCTATTTTCCCCCGATGCAGTGGACTGCAATGTGTGGTAGAGCAATAATGTGCATTGCAAAGGTGCATTGGGATGCCATTGAAAATGAATGGCACTGCAGTGCACCAACACACATCTGGTGCATTATTGCCTGCCTAAAGCCGAAGTCCATCTTCCTAAATCCGCCCAAACCCCCACCAAAGCATTTATTAAAAAAGAATTGAATGCATACTTCCTGGAGTCATCTGCATCGTCATATAAAGCAATGTATCCTCTTCTTCTGGTGGTGAGCAGTTCTGCATTGAACAATGCTCAGAAGGCAATAGAAGCAGACGGGCACTGGATTTCAGACAGGTAAATCAGGGGACAGCTCCAAAGAGAAGGTGAGTATTGCAGTAAAAGTTATTTTTTTATAATATTAAAAAGTGTAGGGAAATAGTTTTAAAAAATAAAAATGAATTTGGGTTTTACAGACCTATAGGCTATCCAAAAGCTTTTCCGAGTATGGATCTCTAAACATAACCCTCTAGAAATTTTGTTGCAGCTTCTGAAGTTGGAAGAACCAATAAGATGCAAATTCTGCCAAACCAGACACCCCCCCAACAGAAAGCCAGCAGCCGCCATACAGACAGGGAACAACCAGAGAGTCACTGGAGTAGATGGAGCATGTACCATGACTATTGACATATATTCCTAAAGGATCACCAGAAGGGGTTCCCCAAGCATACACCTTTCGCAACTCGAGAGACAATAACCTGGATAAACCACCACAGATTTACCACAGCGACGTAAGATGAAAGTCCAGGAACCATTTCCAGGATACCATGTATAGGAGGACAGAAAAAGAACGCATTGGGAGTGAAGTGAATTTTATCTATAGAGTGGTCCTGTGGAGGTAAAGTGGTGGAGCTGGTACCCATCTGTATTCTGCTATTGAAATGTCAGGAATAACTTGTTTACAATAATTCTATGCCTGCCTTGACCATGAACAGTGAAAGCTGGCAGATACTTGAGACATTGTATATAGCAACCTCTGTTCTCCATAGAAGCAAACAGAACTTTTCCTGCACCAGCCCCTGATGGCTATTAAAGCAGAACAGGACCTAGCAGGCAGCATTAAACTTGTGAACAATAACATGACCAGACCACCTTCAGAAATCTGCAGCGCCCTCCAAACTTGACAAGCTTTGACTACAATTTTCAGGTGAACTACAACGTTTCCATCTACTGTACCAAAGCCTATGGCCCCATTCACACCTACAGTATATCTTTATGTGCCATCAGGGGGGTATGGACGATACCCATGTAAGGAGCCTGGGGGGCCCGGTCCCCTACTAGGGGAGGACTGACTGACCTGACCAAGGCTGGCAGGGGAGGAGGTGGAGGAGCCCGTGAGCTTAGCAGCGCCAGTCTGGTGGCAGGGGAGGCCGGGCCCAGCAGCGATGGTCCGGTGTGTCCGGCGGCGGAGGAGGCCATGGCCCAGCAATGGCAGGTAAGGAGGTGCGTGTGCATTGAAAGGGACCCCAACCAGCCCACCTGAGACCCTGCAGAGCCCACCATGGAGAGTCTCAGTTGGACTATGCAGAATCCATGGTGGGGTCTGTAGGGTCACTCAGGTGGGCTGTGTGGGGCCTCAGGTAAGTCCAGAGTGCAGTGCGTTACTAAGTCCTGAGTCCAGAGCGTTACTAAGTCCTGAGTCCAGTGCGTTACTTAACCCAGAGTAGAGTGCGTTACTAAGTCCAGAGTCCAGTGCATTACTAAGTGCAGAGTTCAGTGCGTTATGAAGTCCTGAGTCCAGTGCATTGACAAGTCCTGAATCCAATTCATATACTGTTCTGCACTGCTGTATAATGTATTGCTGGGATTTGTAGTCCCCATACAGCCGGTGCCATTCTAGCCATGGGGGGCTAGCCATGTAGGCTGTATGAGGCCCCATGATTTCTCATGGCGGCCTTGGGTGCCATTAGGGATTCCTGTGTCAAGAACTTGTGTTTTCCTGCAGCAGCAATCCCTAATCTGCCATTTACAAGCTGCAGCTGTCACCCGTTCAAGTTAATGACAGGGGGTCAGTCACTGCATTGTAACACAGGCACACCGCATGTAATCATATTTGATGCGATTACAAGCGGTTAGGAATCAATCACTCTCCCTTGACACACGATTGACGCTTGTAAACTGTAGATTAGGGATTCCTGCTGCAAGAAAACGCAAGTTCCTGATGCAGGAATCCCTAATTGCTCCTAAAGTTATAGGTGTGAATGGGGCATTACGTCAGCCAAAGTGTGTGTTTCTTGTTTTGGAAAGAGTAGGGAAGAGTTAGCATATGTTTAAGAGAACAATAACATCATGTATTGTGCAAAGACTGGTCTTGAATCTCGATGTGCCCAGATATGGTGTGTGTATATAGAAACAAGTGACCTCTTAATCTACATTTCAGATTGCATTCTTTATTAACATTTTATTTTGTTATGTTTATAAAAGAAGTTGAACTACATTTACTGAGTACAGAACTTTCTGGACACATCATCGCAGTGCTTATCCTGAGTCACTATTACCTGACAGTATAGTCCTCCTTTCCTGCAGGTGGCGCTGCTCACTGACGTCACATGAAAACGAAACCCGGAAGAGTTTTTCCGCCGGTGTTCGGACACCAGAAGGAGAGATATAGCGAAGAGCCACTTCTCAATGGTGAACCTGGGCTTGTCCAGAGTGGACGATGAGCTGGCAGCTAAGCATCCGGTGGGTGGTATGGGTGTGCTCTCTGAGGACACGTATGGCAAGTTTATAAGGACCTAATCCTTGCTGGATTCTGTGGCACTACGAGTCCCAACATGGACCAAATTTAGTAAAACATTTGCAATTACAGTATAGATAACTATGGAGAATAAAAAAAAATGAAAATGTAGAAATATTTCTGTGAAAGTGATCTTGTATATCCCTTAACAGTGGAGTGCGAGCAGCATTTAAAGCTGTGGGGTGGTGATATTAGCCATGACAAGCTGGGTGGATTTGTTGGGACATGTAGTCCATTGTAGAGGCCAGAGTCACATGTTCTTGCTGATGAGTGTATTCTCTGGAATTTGACCTCCCACATATCAGAACAAATGCTCATGGGTTTGGGTGGATGAGGGAATTTACAGGCATGTTGTTGGAATGTTGAGTCATAAGATTGACAGAAGAGCTGTCATTAGTTTAACCCTTTTGTTCCTAAGGACGTAAGACTTATGTTGAAACAGAAACTCTTCTATCTGGCCACCTAGGTGAACCTTATCTTTTACTGTCCCCCTGCACTTTCGTAAATGAACACAGAAATGCTCAGTACAGAGCACATCCGTGTTCATGCATAACTGAAGTGATAGTAAACATGGAACACATGTTTACTATCACTTCAGTACGAGAGTGAACACAGAAGTGCTCTGTAGTAAGCACTTCTGTGTTCATTAGTACATGCCAGGTTGCAGACAAGAAAGAGATTGAGGACGGGGTGTCCTCAATCCCTTTCTGTTTCAAAAAAGAAATAATTAAAGAATAAAAAAAAGAAAATAGAAAGCAGGCCTCATTCACAGAGCCACAAAGGGCTTACTGCATCATGAAGGAGGGTAGCTTTACCCTCAGGCGTTACAAGTGCTTGCGGGTAGCATTCTGTGCAAATCAATGACAGGCTGACAGACGCCATGGCTGCATGCTTATATACACACATCTGAGTGGTCACAGGGATGGATGAGCTGTCCTGGATGCAAACTGTCTGCATCCAGTTCTACTCATATGTCCCTTTGCTCATGAGCTACAGCTGGCGCTGCTTTCCGACACTTGCGGGTGTGTCTGATAGCGTGTCCCCCGCTATGTGCTATGATCCCTCCAGCCAACCCCTATCCTCTGTACTGATGTAGGGGTCAGCCATGGAACCACAGTGTGCTCCGGGGGACACAATCATAGGCGTTCGGTAGCAACCAAGCCCATAGCTCATGAAGACAGAACCAGAAAGTTACGTGTTCCTGCTTTTCATTTACAACATTATTCTTCCATAACTTTTGCCAACTAGTGACAGGGTGACTTCAAGCTGCAGCCAGAACATTTTATTTCTTTTTGGATGGAGTAGGGAAGTTTTAGAACCTCTATTAGGTCTTTATTGACATCTGTGCCCCTATTGTAGAGCCAACAGGATAACAAAAGCACGAAAGCAATTTAAAAAGAGAACCACATTTAGGTCTCGTTCACACCTGGGCGTATTGCACATGCGCGTCTGTCGCGCGGTTTTTTTACCGCGGGAAAAAAGTCGCGCGACAATTGCGCGTTTCCGAAGGCTACTTGGCTGTATCCCAATGGAAACGCGCAACAAAACAGCCCAAAGTAGTACATGTACCGGTTCAGGCGTGGGCCGTTTTGTAGCGCGTTAGGGATGGGCGGAAATACGCCAAGGTGGGAACGAGACCATTGAATACAATGGGATTTATATTTTTTAGAGTTTTGTAGAGCGTTCGTCGAGCGTAGAACGCGCTACAAAACGTTCAGGTGTGAACGAGGGCTAAAGAGGAACTTCACCCAGTCTAAAGGTGCCCATACACCTTACGATTATCGGACGAAACTTTTCGTCCGATGATCGAACCGTCGTACGATTTTCGTATGACGCCCCCATCCTGCCCCGATTATCGCAAGGTTCAATTAGCGGTAGTTAAAAAAAACACCTGGACGACTTGTGGTAATTGACCGCAATTATTTTCGTTTGCGCATGCGCAGTGTTAATCGTACGACTTTTGACGGACGGAAACGCCACCAACCATGCGAACATTGTACGATCGACCAAAGTTTTCAAACATGCTTGACCGTCAAAAGTCGTACGATTGTACAGTACTATCGGTCGGGCACTCTATTCACACGTTACGATTGTCGTACGAAAAGTCGATCGCATACGATTATCGTACGATAATCGTAAGGTGTATGGGCACCTTTATGTCCCACAGGTCTGGTAGATTTGACAGCCGTAGACAGAAGTGGCGGTCACTTCTCCCAGAGCTGGAGTAGGACGATTGGAGTGACTTTGGTGATGGATACATGTCCTCAGTAATAGCCTCTAGTGATAGGCTGTTGCAGATTACATTTTTGAATCAAGTATACTACACTCCTCTATTGTATACAATGGGCCTTCGATCCAACCCAAGTTGTTTCAAGCGCTGTGGTCGTGAGGCTGATTTCCTCCACTCCTTCTAGGCATGTCCACACACCTTTTGGTCTGAGGTTACTTCCTTCATGGAAGCTAGCCTGGGTTTTCCTAACATATGTAATCCTGCATTCTGCCTGTTTGGTCTATTTGATGAGCTGCCGTTGGCCTCGGGGGCTCAGACACTACTCTGCCTGCTTTTATTTTATGCCAAAAAGGCTATTCTCCTGGTGTGGGGTAGCCCTAAGGTTCCCTCCCTGGGTGACTGGAAAAGGTTGGTTGATCAGGCACTACCCCTCTATAAACTCACAAATGAGCAGCGGGGCAGACCGCTCCTCTTTGATCGCATTTGGGGCCCCTGGCTCTCTTCCCATACATCTGTAGATTTTACTTAAAATACCTCACTGCTTTGTGTTGTACTGGAGCTCCTGACGTCCCTCACATTCCCTGAAATGTATCGCAGGAAATTAATATGCCAAATAATCCCTTTGTACTGAATCTGAATCTGTATTTTACATATAGCCCATTTCCTCTGCTCTGGAGTTTGTAAGCATAACATGTATGTTATATGACAACTGTGAGACAATTGCCTCTGGGTTATGTTAACCCGGTTGTCTGGTTTTATTTTATTGTTTTCTTATTTCCATTTTTTGTTGTTGTCATTTGTGCATAAGTTGTATAACAATTGATAAAAACCAATAAAAAGCATCTTTAAAAAAAAAAAAAAAAAAAAAGGTATGCCCATGAAGTGAAGCACTGTCTTCCTTGCAACCGATTGTTCAGTGGGGTCTCTGTTCTTCCATGTTGTCATCTTGCATATGGTAGCTGGCTGTCGCCTCCCTGATGCTCATAGCAAGCCCCCTGATGTAGTGTAGCTGCACATGCGTGAGATTGGCAGCCTGCGGGGAGATTGTCCTGTAATCTATCTCAGGAGACTGCAGATGCTGAGAGCCAAGTCATTCTTGCCTAGGCCAGGAAAGATGAAGTGGGAGAAAGTACCACAAGAAAAGGAACTTGGGCTATTAATAAAAACGGATGTGATTAACAGGGAGAGGGAAGTAAGCCGGTAAGAGGAAATTAATTTTGTGCAAGAAGGTCGGCTTTAAGGTTAGAATTTCTGAGGTTTTTATTCCTGTTCTGGTGATAAATGTGTCCCCCATTTCTTGTATGGTTGTCACAGTGACCCAGAAGAAAGGGACAATTCCCCTAGGGGTCAAGGACAGGAATACAAACCTGACAGCTTTTAACCAAAAAGGTGATTTGGCTGAAATTGGGCTTTATTTTAATAGCATGGGAATACCACTTACTGGTGAATACTTCATTTGCAGCACACAAAGTCATCAAAATGTTTACTGAAATTTTTTTTTTTCCAGGGCTTATCAGGATATGCATCATGTCAGTCAAAAGCTTTTATGATGGGAGTAGTCACTTTTATGACAGGTAATAACATGATTTATCAAGTCTTTTTGCAATAGAAATTGATCAGTACCCTATAGGAAAACAAGATGGATTGCCCCTAAAGCTGTTCAAATATTGAATTAGAGACTTATTGTTTCCTTCTGCTAATCTTATCCTGGTGCTGATATTTGTTCACACATGCTTGTTTAGCCACTTTATGAACGGGGTGTTTACACCCCCTTCCTGTCCAGGCCATTTTTCAGTATTCAGCACTGCAGTACTTTGACTGTCATTTGTTCAGTCATGCAACGCTGTACCAAAATAAATGTTATACCATTTTTTGGCACAGATAGAGCTTTCTTTTTGTGGTATTTAATCTTACTAAATACTACATAAATGTACGGTAATGTCAATAAATGTGCGGTAATACACCTTGGAGTTAAAAATAGGCAAATGGACTATACACTTATGGGTGTGCCACTAGGGAAGTCGGAAACGGAGATGGATTTGGGGGTCATTATAGACTGAAGAATAGCTTGCAGTGCCAGACTGCTGTAAACTAAGCTAGCAAAGTCCTGTCTTGTATTAAGAAGGGAATGTATTGCAGGGACAAGTCTATAATTTTGCCACTTTATAGATCACTGGTTCGGCCACATCTGGAGTATGCGGTCCAGTTTTGGTCGCCAATACTCAGAAAGGATGTCCTTGAGCTGGAAAAAGTCCAGAAGAGGGCAACCAAACTCATCAAGGGGTTTGAGAATCTGAACTATGAAAGGTTATTAAAATGAAATATGTTCTCGTTGGAGGTTAGGAGATTAAGGGGGGACATGATTTTCATGTATAAACTATTCAAGGGTGACAGCAACCTTAGTAACAAACTGTTTACGGTCAGCTCCGTAACAAAGACCAGAGGGCACAACCAAAAATTGGTGGAAAAAAAATTTCACCACACAGGGCGCAGGGGGGTTCTTCACAGTTTTTTTCGAAGCCCGTGGACGTGCATCAAAACTTCCCCCTGTGAACAAAAAAAGTGAACCGTGAAATCACAGCACACAAAAACGTGCACAAGGGTGCAAGGTCCTTCGAAAGAAGGGACCTACTTTCCCGGCCCCCCGGGGCGCAAGACTCCTGACAGGGGGTTGAGACTGTTGGTCCACCAATCCGAAGGCCGGTGGAACCATTTCCTTCGGGGACCTGCCGCAGCAGGTCCCTCACAGTACTAGGCAAGGGGGCTCTCCCGAAGAGAGACCCCCTTCCTGGGTGGGAGGAGACAGAGAACCCCGTAGGAGGCACAGAATCTCCTCCCAGCGTCAGGAATAGGCCCCGAAGAAACCTGCACCATCAGCATCTGTGGGTCAAATTTAAAAATAAAAAAGTATCAAACGTGCATAGAGTGCATAAATAAATCTAAAGTGCCAGTGCACCACGCTGACAGGCCTTAGGGGCCGGAGTGCAAAAATATTGCCCCGGACTAGCCATAAGGCCTGTCCAAGAGGCGTTGTGCAGAAAAATACAAGGTGGTATGTGACCAAGTGATCAGTGAGTCAATGTGGGGTCCCACACCCAAGTGACTTCCTGAGCACCCCTGGGGCGCCACCCCCAGGGGGCACAACACCACGGGCTTCTGCCGCCCCCAACCCTCCAGCCAGACCAAGCTTCGTATCCATTCTCTCAGGAGGCATTAGCACCTTGAGAGCCTCCTGCCTACAACTGGGGACAAGCTCGGCATAACCGGACCAGAATCAACCCAGGAGGAAAGGAGGCCCCTCCAGTACCCACCAATCACATCAGGGGATACCGAGCATCCTGCCCGTCAGTTGGCTCAATGCCTTTCTTCCCTGAAGACTGATATGAACAGATACTACACTTGATCTTAGCCAAAAGGCAGAGATCTTTTGGAACTCCATTGGCCTCTCTATGTGCGTCTGTGGCTCCGCCGTATATTATCGGGGGGAGACTAGAGTGTTCCTGTCCCCCTTGAGTTAGGTCACATCGTGATTCTTGATCCCTAGGTAAGTGGATGTACATTATAACCAGACCACGAAGGATATCTGCATAGCTAAATAACTAAAAAACCCCTCCACAACCTGTGTTGTAAATGCTATACAATTAGTTTTGTTTTCTACACTTATCTTTATTGCTATAACATAGGGGCTATCAAGCCCCCCTTATGTGATAAAACAGATACAGTGACAGGTCCCCTTTATGAAACATCAGGGGTCTATTAGACTCCTAATATCACCTAGGGACCCCAAAGAAGCTGATGAAGCAGAGATCTGCTACAGCAACCGGAGAAATTACACGCTGAAAACTGAATTACATCACTTCCACTTTCAGTGATTGAAGGGGAGATCAGCCGCTGGAAGTGTGCTGATCTCCCTCCAATCAATATACACGTACAAATTGAAAGAAAATGCACTTATCTCACTGCAAGGTTCTGTCCACTTCCTGTTGCTGACATCACTGGGCCTCACAGGGAGATCTTACGAAAGGTCAATATCCACATTTTTATAAAAGGATGCTTCGGGAATGTGTTCTTGTGGGATTCGAGTTCTCGAACTTTCCCAGGATCCCACAGGAAGACCTACTGATGTATTTCACATAGACAAGCCTGCCTAAACCCTGAGGAAAAAGTAAATAGGTTTTATGATTTTCTCCCAAAGGATTTTTTTGTTTATAGAGTAGGGAATGGTTACAACTAGGGATGCACCGATACTAGTATTGATATCGGTGCCGATTTCGAGTATTTGGGCGAGTACTCATACTCGCCCAAATGCTCCGATCCCTAGCATGAGTACTTCCGGTATAAGGAAGCCGGGCAGCGCATCATTACACGCTGCCCGGTTTCCCGATTGGCCGGGAAGCGGCTCCATGCTCTCTCGTCACTTGTGATGAGAGAGCATGGAGCCGACTTCCCAGCCAATCAGGAAGCCGGGCAGCGTGTAATGACGTGCTGCCTGGCTTCCTAATTGGTCGGGAAGCTGGCCAATCAGGAAGCTGGCCTCGTGAGGTAAGGTTACCTTACCTTAGTATGTGCAGCCTGTCACCCCC
>NW_017306519.1:671887-678170 GCF_000935625.1 Nanorana parkeri | reverse complement strand
GCTGGCTCCATGCTCCCTCGTCATCTCATGACGAGGGAGCATGGAGCCGGCCTCCCGGCCAATCAGGAAGCGCCTGGCTTCCTGATTGGACGGCTGGATACTGGAGGAAGGCCACGTTCTCGCTGGAGAGGCCCCAGGGGTGACAGGCTGGACATACCAAGGTAAGAGGGGACTTTCTTGTTAATCGGGAAGCCGGCTGGCATAAAGAGGACCTGTCATTCTTTTTTGGCTATCACATGGGGGGATGGCAATGTAGTTAAAATGTAAAAAAAAGTTTCATATTAAAAACAAAAAAAGTTTAAAGTCCCCTGCCCCCACGAGCACGCACTTATAAACGTAAATGCACATCAGGTGCGCCTACGTGCGAAAACGATTCCGCCGCACATGTTGCATATCGCCGCGAACGTCGCAGTGAGAGCAATCATTTTTGGGCCATTAATCACTGATAACACTAAACGGATGAGCGGTAAAAGCTTTTAAAGCGTTGCCTATGGCCAATTTTAGGCATGGTAGTTTTTTTTGCCATTTTGCGGGCGCATGCAATTTTAAAGCTTGACATGTTTGGTGTCTATTTGTGACAACATGTGACAACATCTTTAATATTTTACCAAAATTGGGTACTGATAAATGTTTTATAACATAACGGGGGGTGTTCAAAATTTTTGGTAATTTTTTCATTATATAGTAAAAAATAAAATCCCATGAAAAGAAAGCTCTATGTGTCCCCAAACAATGGTATAAAATGCATTTCAGTACAGGTATTCCTCACTTAACGACCGAGTTCCGTTCCTACGACCAGGTCGTTAAACGAATTGGTCGTTAAGTGAGGAACTCTATACAGTACTGTACTGCATTAGTACAGTACTGTATAGTGTTGCCGATGTACAGTACCGAACAGTGTACTGTACTTCGGGCAATGAAAATACTCACCGGGACCCACAGTGAAGATCGGAGGACACCACTTCCACCTGCGACACGGCGCACTGACGTTGACGTGCAAGGTCGGAGGTCGATCGGCTGTCCGTCGTATGTGCGAGTGGTCGCAAAACAGGTAAGTTGGTAAGCGAGGAACATCAGTACAGCGTTGCATGACAGAATAAATGTCAATCAAAGTACCGCAGCGCTGAATACTGAAAAATAGCCTGGACAGGAAAGGGGTTTAACACCTCGGTCTGCAAGTGGTTAAAGCCACCATCTGGTTTCATTAGCCAACAATCTCTGCTCTGTTTTGTTTTTTTATATTTGCCTTATGAATATACTGAGGATATTTACAACACTGAACAATAGCTGCAACCATAGGCAGTCCAGCTCAGCATTTACCTCTCGGTGATATCTCAGTAAGCAGTAGTATTCTTATCTGTGTTGCAGGCACTGTCACAGCAATGTTGATCCAGAGTTCTTTGAAGAGGAGACTTCCATATCCTAAGAAATGGAATATACTTCTATCTGTAGGTAAGAAAATACAAACTCACATGAGGTGGAAGACCTGTCCCAGTTCCTCCCCTACTTTACCCATTGCTGATGGGCAGGAAACCTGCAGGTCAGAACATTTTGGGGCTGCACTGTTCCCGTGAGAGCCAGGAGTCCAAACCCTGAGTAGGTTTTGTGTTATAGCTTACAAGGGGTTAATGTAGGTTGCCTACACTCTAGCAACGCACGGAATTTTTTTTGGAGAATGTGTCGCTGCTTATTCATATGTAAATAGCGCCACCCATTAATATGTAAACATCAAAGTCGAAACTATTCTCAGTGGGGGGCCAGTAGCCCCTATCCTAATTTTGGTTGCCCCTGTCTGCCTGACATCTTTTGTCCGGGTTTCAGCTGCCATGAAACCCAGACACAGCATTCAAAACCCAGACTGTCCGGGTGAATCCCGGACAGGTGGCAACCCTAGGTTAATGCCTTTTATCAACTTCCTCATGTGACATTTTTCAGCATGGTGTTTGTCTGCTCAGGCCTTAGCACTGCATCCTAACAGGAAGTCACATGATCCCCCTTAGGGCTGGTTCACATCATGTCTGGACCATGTCCAGACAAGAGCAGTTTGTTCCCAGACCAAAAAAGTTATTTCTGTGCTCTGTTTACACCAGCACAGTCCATTCCGGTCCAGACAAAAAAATACTGCTTGTCTCATTTTCTCTGGTCTGGAATGCACCGGAACGCATTGGAAATGCATCAAAAATGCAAACGCATTAAAAAACGCACTGGACTGCACCTGAAAGCCAATTTTAACCTTAAAAAATGGGGGCATTTATTAGAACTGGAGCAGACAAAAATCTGGGGCAGTTGTGCATGGCAACCAATCAGCTTCTATCTTTCATTTTTAAATCTTAACTGAAAAAACTGAAAAGAGAAGCTGATTGGTTACAATGCACAACTGCTCCAGATTTTGTCTGCTCCAGTTTTGATAAATTCCCCCCACTGTGTTTGAAGATCTGCTCCAGACATGGTGTGAACATAGCCTTACCCAGAAGCACCAGGTATTTACTGAGGGCTCCAACGCAGAGGTGAGGGCGCGGGGGGATTGGCCAGGGTGAGTATCAGCGGTTAGGGGTTTGTTCTTTAAAGACAGCTTATAATTTACCCTGAATAGGCGAAGTGACAGAGTCTCGTTATAAGGATTTGGCACGTGTCTGGATATGCAGTCTTTGCAGCCATATTTATGTATTAATTAAAATCCTCGACCGACTGAACTCTTTCTGTCACTAAAAATCAGGCATTGTTGAGAACTATTAATGAAAGTGTATGTTAACACTACTCTATTGTTTAATATGTTGGACATCACGTTTGACTGCCTACAGTCTTCTTAAACAAATCGTTTGTTGTTAATCTTTTGCAAAGTCTCTTACCTGGAAATCCCGCTAGTAACAGTACTTTCTGACAATGGAAGACTGACAATGTTAGGCACAGTTCACACCTAGCATTTTTGATGCATGTTTTTGTGCGTTTTTTGTGAGCAGATTGTAGCTCATTGTTGTTAATGAGCAAACGCGCAGAAACACAGCAAACACGCGTTTTCAAGCGTTTCCTATTGAGTCTATGGGGCCAAAATGAGCTGTAATATGCCAAAAAGCTCCTGTGCTTTTTCCAGCAACTGGCGTTTTGCTTACTGAGGCAAAACGTTCAAATGTGAACAGGGCCATAGAAATTAATGGGATTTTTTTTTGGGGGGGGGCATATTTTTGAGGGTTTTTTAGGGCAGAAAAAACGCTACAAAACGCTCAGTGTGAACCAGGCCTAAAGGCATTACTTTGCAATTAGCAAGCATTGTCAGCCTGCAGTGTGAACGCCTTCAGTTGGCCATTGGGCAGCCTATCTGATGGGCCTGATACAGTCCAACCGCCAGCCAAATAACGCACATGGAAAGCAGATGACACTGCTTCTAATTGTGAGACAGAGGCTAAGTGTTTTCAGCCTGCAAAAGCGAATGCTGCAACTTCCATGTTCTAAATGTAAGAAACTTTGTAATAGATTTAGAAAAAATGATTGCTTAAAGGAGAACTATGAGGTGAGTGAAAAGCCTCATAGTTCGAGTCGACGTTTGACAATGAAACTGTCACACGTCGGCTCAATAGATTGCGAAGTGGGTGAACGCATACCGTCGCTCGCTCACTTCTCGATCCTGTCCCTGCAGAGAGCCATGACTGTCACTCACGGCACCCTGCAGGGATTCCCCTGTCTGATCCTCCAGCGCTGACTGGCGGAACGGACGGGGGAGGGGCGGGTACAGCTGGCTCTGCCTCTAGATAGGCAGAGCCAGCTGTCAATCACGCAGCTGAGTGGATCCAGACAGTGATGTCGGGATCCGTCCCGGCTGCAGCGGTCTCAGTATACCGCGAGCTGTAGCTCGCGGTATACTGAGCTTTGGGTAACGGGAGGACGCTAGTTTGTGTCCTCCCGTGATCCTGGGGAGAACTATGGGGAAAAGCACTGACCGCATAGTTCGCCTTTAATAGATTTTGGGTTTCCTTACGGTTGTGTGAAAAAGTGTTGGCCCCCTTCCTGATTTTTCATTGTTTTACAAGATAGGCAGATCGTACGTTTTTTTTAAGTACCTTACAACCATCGCAAGACAAAAGTCTTGCGATAGTTGTAAGGTGTGTGCCCAGCATAAGCCTGTCTAGACACCACCTTTTCTAGCTCCTAATGACTGATATATACAGTTGTGTGAAAAAGTGTTGGCCCACTTCCTGATTTCTCATGGCTTTGCACGTTTGTCACACTTTAATGTTTCAGATCATCAAACAAATTTAAATATTAGTCAATCGGATCACGGACCGGCAGCGGCGACGAGGAGACGGCGGGACAGAGGTACAGGGGGGTGGGGAGGCCGCACACCCGCAGCTCCTGCAAGCGATCGGGCGTCTCTAGAGACGCCTGATCGCTTGTATGTAAACAGCCATCGCTGGCTGTTTACATGCTTACAGTTTCCCCGCTCGTGTGCGTGCTGAGTGCCACACACGAGAGGGGGGAGGGGCAGGACGTCTTAAGACGCCCTCCCGCTCCTAGCAGACGTGGTTAAGTGAGGTGGTTAAGTGATTTCTTGATTGCGAACAGGTGTGGCAGTAATCAGGCCTGGGTGTGGCTAGAGAAATTGAACTCAGGTGTGATAAACCAGAGTTAAGTTATGTTTTAAGAGGAGGGGGGGCAAACACTTTTTCACACAGGGCCATGTGGGGTTGGACTTTGTTTTCCCTTAATAATAAAAACCTTCCTTTAAAAACTGCATGTTGTGTCTACTTGTGTTATCTTTGACTAATATTTAAATTTGTTTGATGATCTGAAACATTAAAGTGTGACAAACGTGCAAAACAATGAAAAATCAGGAAGTGGGCCGACACTTTTTTTCACACAACTGTATATATCAGTCATTAGGAGCTAGAAAAGGTGGTGTCTAGACAGGCTTATGCTGGGCACACACCTTACAACTATCGCAAGACTTTTGTCTTGCGATGGTTGTAAGGTACTTAAAAAAACGTACGATCTGCCCATCTTGGACAGGCAGATCGTACTTGAGGGGCGGGCATCCGATGACCGCAATGCCGAACGGCCCGTCCGGCTCTTATCTTACGAACATGCTACACACCCACCGAACATCGTACGATGCTCGGCGGGTTTTCGAACATGTTCGTAAGTTTAAAGTCTCCATCTTGGAGCACATGGGGGCAGAAGATATCAAATTGGTGGTGAGACATGTTGTTTTACATGCTGGTTTTGTGAGTGTGCCATGATGCCTTTCTGCTGTTTTACTATTCAAAGCCCATTTCGTGTGCACCTTACTGTATAACTGGTAACAAATTGTTGAGTGCGTTTGTCGTTTGTTTTGCTTGACCGATTTGGTGCAGCGACGCATGGGGTTTCTCAGCTGCCAATAGGATGTGCGGGATCCCTTGTGTGTTTCTGTACCTTTAAGGAGGTTGGGCGTCCTCCTGACAAACCTGCACCCAATTTGATATCTTCTGCCCCCATGTGCTCCAAGATGGAGACTCTCATAGTTTAGAGTTAGGACCGCACTATAAGAGGTGCCTTGGCGCGGCAGTGCGGCTTACACATCCTCGGCTGAAGACGTGTATCCAAACCTCTGTCATTATCCTTAGTGGTGAGACAAGTTGTTTTACATGCTGGTTATGTGAGTGTGCCATGACGCCTTTCTGCTGTTTTACTATTCAAAGCCCATTTCGTGTGCACCTTACTGTATAACTGGTAACAAATTGTTGAGTGCATTTGTCGTTTGTTTTGCTTACAGTAGTAGAGGTCGCACGGCTTCCACACACCTTACGATAATCGTACGATCGTGGGATTTAGCTTGATTATCGTACAATTATCGCAAGGTGTGTGGGGACCTTTACAGTTGAGGGTGGGGAGTATGAGCAAAATCACCTTTTGATGTGGTAAAGCTCATATATAGTTTATTAGAGGGATTTTCAGAGGAAACTGCGACACTTCAGACTATCTAGCCATATAGCATAGCAGAGGTATGTGGATGACTCAACAGCATGGTCCCCCAATACAATCATTTACCAGTAGAAATTCAGTAATCTTTTGAATGAAAGCAAACACCGGACACACCTACATGCTAGAATGAATGGATGCCATTGTTTCCAGACAGATGATGGTCTTTCACTTTAACGGGTAACTGAATTCTTTTTATTGACTTCCTGATAGTCTGCTTGGTGCCAAAAGTTGAACTTTTGATATTCTTGGAGATACATTTCAACTAGTTTTACTTTTGAGTATTCAAGATCCGTCATTAGCACAGATTTTTTCGGGTAATTCCACTTAA
>NW_017306519.1:639314-671623 GCF_000935625.1 Nanorana parkeri | reverse complement strand
TAAAAAAATAAATCTAAAAAAAAAAAAATATAGCATATATTATTATTATTATACAGGATTTATATAGCGCCAACAGTTTGCGCAGCGCTTTACAATATAAGGAAGACATTACAATCACAATACAATTCAAGACAAGATGGGAATTGTCTTACATGCCAATTTGTAAATTATTGCTATTAAAAATTACTTTTCTATTTAAAACGGTAGTCGCTGTAATGTCCTAAATCTGTCAAAAAATGCAATGCAATATGGCCACCTGGAGCTGTACAGTTTGTGGAATAATTTGAATTTCAGTCATTTTTATATTTAATACTAATATTCATTCATATAACAGTCATGTCACAAGCGTATTAAAAAAACATAAAATGATTGATTTGCATATTTCATCCTTGATCCAGTATTAGGAACAATAAGCCTGGCGAGACTTGCCTTATCTGTTTTTGTCTTAATTTCCCTATACTTTATAAAACAATACATTCCCTTGAACTCTTCATTATTAAATGTAAAAACACTTATGTTTTGTGAATATTTCTACATAAATAGATATTTCAAATTTTCCCTCAAAAATTTATGTAACATAAAATATTAATTTTCTTGATTACTGTACTCAAGTCTAAATATGACTTTTTCCTAAACTTATGTTCATTAATTTGTGTCAAATTATCCCAAATATGCACTTTATAATGTAAAGCTTGTCTTAAATGTGTCTGTAAATGTACATTAAAATAACAAAATATTTTATCCTTCAACTAAGTTAATTCATGGCAATACTGTTACAATACAGTTATTGTTCCTAACAACACAATGTGTGATTACAAATATGGAAAATGTACGTATGAAAAATTAAATGATGTAATACACTATTTAGTCAATAGTATAGTTCAGTAGCAAAAGTCAATAATTCTTTCTTCATAAGATGGTCTTCTCTTCTCTTCTTTAATAATTCTGTAATGTTCTAAAAACTTGAAAAGATAGCCATTGCTATAATAAACAAAACTTTGAGTGCCAAATCTTCTTCCAGAAAAGGCTCTTTTTCTTAAAGGAGAACTATGAGGTGAGTGCTTTTCACTCACCTCATAGTTCTAGCCGACCTGTGACAATGAGACTGTCACAGGTCGGCTCAGTAGATCAGGAGGTGAGCGAACACATACCGGCGTTCGCTCACCTCTCGATCCTGTCACGGCTCTCTGACGATCCGCCAGCGCTGACTGGCGGAACGGGAGGGGGCGGGTACAGCTGGCTCGGCCTCAGAGCCAGCTGTCAGTCACGCAGCTTATGTCCTAAATCTGTCAAAAAATGCAATGCAATATGGCCACCTGGAGCTGTACAGTTTGTGGAATAATTTGAATTTCAGTCATTTTTATATTTAATACTAATATTCATTCATATAACAGTCATGTCACAAGCGTATTAAAAAAACATAAAATGATTGATTTGCATATTTCATCCTTGATCCAGTATTAGGAACAATAAGCCTGGCGAGACTTGCCTTATCTGTTTTTGTCTTAATTTCCCTATACTTTATAAAACAATACATTCCCTTGAACTCTTCATTATTAAATGTAAAAACACTTATGTTTTGTGAATATTTCTACATAAATAGATATTTCAAATTTTCCCTCAAAAATTTATGTAACATAAAATATTAATTTTCTTGATTACTGTACTCAAGTCTAAATATGACTTTTTCCTAAACTTATGTTCATTAATTTGTGTCAAATTATCCCAAATATGCACTTTATAATGTAAAGCTTGTCTTAAATGTGTCTGTAAATGTACATTAAAATAACAAAATATTTTATCCTTCAACTAAGTTAATTCATGGCAATACTGTTACAATACAGTTATTGTTCCTAACAACACAATGTGTGATTACAAATATGGAAAATGTACGTATGAAAAATTAAATGATGTAATACACTATTTAGTCAATAGTATAGTTCAGTAGCAAAAGTCAATAATTCTTTCTTCATAAGATGGTCTTCTCTTCTCTTCTTTAATAATTCTGTAATGTTCTAAAAACTTGAAAAGATAGCCATTGCTATAATAAACAAAACTTTGAGTGCCAAATCTTCTTCCAGAAAAGGCTCTTTTTCTTAAAGGAGAACTATGAGGTGAGTGCTTTTCACTCACCTCATAGTTCTAGCCGACCTGTGACAATGAGACTGTCACAGGTCGGCTCAGTAGATCAGGAGGTGAGCGAACACATACCGGCGTTCGCTCACCTCTCGATCCTGTCACGGCTCTCTGACGATCCGCCAGCGCTGACTGGCGGAACGGGAGGGGGCGGGTACAGCTGGCTCGGCCTCAGAGCCAGCTGTCAGTCACGCAGCTGGGCGGATCCCGGCACAATTGTCGGGATCGGCTTCAGCTGCAGCGTCTCTGTATACTGCGGGCTACAGCTCGCGGTATACTGAGGCTAGGGTGACGGGAGGACGCTAGTTTGTGTCCTCCCGTTACCCTAAGGAGAACTATGGGGAAAATACTTAACCCCATAGTTCTCCTTTAACTTCAGAATCTCTTTCATCTGAAAGCATCTAGAAGCATCATGTTACCTGCAGGTAATTTCCTGTAACAGAAATGCAGTATCATTACATAGGGAAAATAATTTTCATTGGCTAATATGTAACTACATTTATCTATTACTATGCATACTTTAAATCAAGTACATCATCTTCGTCCTTTTATGGTGGAAAGAATTTGATAAGAAGTATTTTTTATGAATTCTAAAAAACTGTATGTGAGAACATTCCTATTTATATTCTCCTTCATGTTCTATGAGGGACCCTTCAGCTCTTTTCCTGTTTAGGATGACCTAAACCAGTGATGGCGAACCTTTTTGAGCCGGAGTGCCCAAACTGGATCACTAAACCAACTTATGTATCTCAAAGTGCCAACCCTTCAATTAGACCTGAATACTCTCTGCAGTTCTGAGGTGGTCTGTACGGGCTCTCAGGGGGCTGTGCAGCTCTTAGGTGGGCTCTGTGGGGTTTCTGGTGGTCTGTACATGCTCTCAGGGGAGCTGTGCAGCTCTCAGGCGGTCTATAATGGCTTTTGGGTGGGCTCTGTGGTCCCTCTGGTGGTATGTATGGGCTCTCTGGGGGGCTGTGTGGCTCTCTGGGGGGCCTATAAGGGTTTTCAGGTGGGCTCTCAGGTAGTCTGTTTGGGCTCCCTGGGGGGCTGTGCCGGCTCTCAGGGGGGCAGTGTGGCTCTCGGGTGGTCTATAAGGGCTTTCAGGTGGTTTATATGGGCTCTCTGTGATCGGTAATTGGTATCGGCGAGTACATGAGGGGAAGTACTTGTACTTGGGCCTGAAAATGTGGCATTGGGACATCCCTACTAGAATGGCATCCTTAGAAACATGTGTTTCTAAAACAAAAGGAGCTGAAGAGTCATATATATTTGCTAATGTTGGTGCAGTCTGTAAGTCTTCCTTTAAAGTTTCAAAAGCGTTAGAGCTGGGCCTCACCCCAAGATCCAAATACATCAGATTTGTTTCTTGAAAGACAATAAAGGGGTCTGGCTTTCTCAGCAAATCCCTGTATGAAATCCTTACATAAGTCCACTTGATTTAAAAAGTCAGGTAAGGCCATGTGAGATTTTGGGATAGGAATAACCAATATTGCCATTACTTGTTCTTGCAATAGTTGCCTCTTCCCAAGACTAATGAGCATTGCAAGGAATTTAATTTCCTTTTTAGTAGCTGAACTCTTTCTGTATTCAATTTCAGACTTGCATCTTGCAACAAAGTAAGCAATTCAAACAAAAGAGTTATGTTCTTCTTCAGTCTCTGTACTCAGCAAAAATGTATCCACATGCTGAAAAATACAATCTGGCCTTGAAAATGTAGATACAATTTTAGAAATAGACTCCTGGACTCATTTCACTAATGTCTAATCCTAGTGGCAGTCTAGTAAACACATACTGTTCATTCTGAAAAATAAATGCAAACTTGTACTGACAACTTTTAGTTAATGGTATATAAAAATGACTATTTGCAAACTCCAGTACAGAAAATATTTTGGCTTTGGCATCTAAATGTGACATGTCAGGATTTTCAGGAATAAAAGGCTTGTTATTTGAGATGTACTAATTTAGCATCCTGAGATAAACTGATAAAAATATGTATTATCAGCATTTCTAATTGGCCAAACATAGATGTTTACAACTGAATTTGCTTTCCTCAACACACTGTGTTGTAGAAATTCTTGAATAATAGCTGAAACAGGTTTGACTGAATCTAAGGGAAATGTGTACTGTTGTTGAGGTGTAGGATCTCTACTTTCAATGTTTAATTCTGTATCTTTCAGAGTTCCTATTTCATTTGCGAACTTTGACCACAAACATAGAAACTTTTGTACCAATTGCCTCAATACAATATTATCATCAGTTTCAGGCCATTTGTGTCCTAAAAACACATCAGTGATTGCTGTACATATACTTCCAACATTATTGTACACAGAAGGATCAATTAACAATGATATAGGCTAGGGTCGCACCGATACTGTTTTTTCGGTATCGAGTACAAGTACCAATACTTTGCTTTAGGTACCCGCCAGTACCGATACCGGTGCTTCCACTGGCATGGAGCCGGGTTTGCTCGGGAAGCCGGCTCCATGTTGTTTGGTCGGCCTGACTGAGATTGGCCGGGAAACTAGCTTCCAAGCCAATCAGCATCGAGCCAGCTTCATGGCCAATCAGGAAGCCAGGCAGCGAGTAATGACCTGCCTCCTGGCTTTTTTTTTTGCCTGAAAATACTTTTGGCTTTTATTTTTCATGAAAAACAATATAAGCATACATAAGTATACAATACACAGTAAAAGAGAAAAAAACTTTAATCCTTAGTGAACACCTTATGTATAAATGTATCAGTGTGAAGTTTTCCATACACTGGTGTTATGTCTCCTTCATAGGATCAGGGATATTGGCTGAAGCTTGCTCCAGGTAGGCTAGTGGCCCTGATTGGAGAACATCCTGCTCAGGGAGGATGCCATGACAGCCGGGGGTGGCACAGCTCCAGCTCACTACAGGCAGAACACCACCCGGAAGTCTCTGCCAGCTGCTTGGCCAGGAGGCCGGCTTCCTGGCCAATCAGCAAAGAACCGGCTCGATGCTAATCAGCAGCGAGCAGGCTTCCTGGCCAATTAGGGAGGAAGGTCATTACTCGCCGCCCAGCTTCCTGATTGCATGGGCAGCTGGCTCCATGTTCCCCTATGGCACTGCCGGTCAGAGGAAATCTTAACTCTTAATGAGTCCAGTATTTCTAGACTAGGAGTTTCACCGCCAGTGGTGCAGATCCATAATTGTTTTAATCAGGGGCAGACTGACCATTCGGTCCGTTGGGCACTGCCCGAGGGCCCGCGGCCTTCAGGGGGCCCGTCACGGGCGCCGCATAAGGTGGGGTCGCTGCCGGTAGATCCAGCTTTTTACTCGTAACCTCATCTTTTATATGTCATTTAAAAAATGTGTATTTTGTTGTGTTTTGGGGCAATAAATTAAATTTTTCACTAAATGTTGGGGTTTAATAAGAAGTTGCGCTAATATTGCGCAACATAAAAATTTGCAACTACCACCATTTTATTCTATAGGGTCTTGGCATTCAGAAAATATATAATGTTGGGGGGTTTTAAGTCATTTTCAGGCCTAAAATGTGGAATATAACATGGGTGCAAAAAATGAAAAAAGGGCCTCAGTCATAAAGGGGTTAAAGCCATCAAATTGGAACTACAACCTCTTATTCCTTACAGCCAAGAAAGGTGCCATCTTAGTGTTTATGTGGCTTGCAGTTGCCATGGTGCTGCACATGTGATCAGTCATTTGAGGGCTTGTAAGTTCAGTTGTGAGAGACAGTAAATTGGTGGGCAAAGTGCCTCCTATAAGTGCACATTTGTTTAGCAAATAGTTAATATTTGCAATGTTACATTCCCTTATACTTCGTAGGAGGAAGCATGAAGAGGGCTGTTTGAGGTTACAACGACCTCTTTCCTGAGTTCACAAACTGCCAGCAGGTGGGAGTCACAGAAATATTTGCAGCAACGGCTTCCTGATTCTTTGTCCTTTCATTATTCAAAGAGCGAGCACCCGCCCATCTCAACTCCCTAATGCACAAGTTCAGCAGATCTCCTACACAAGGATATCAAAGTACACTTGAATCACATTCATATTCTGAATGCCTTTTAACCTCTCTCACACTTTCCCTTCCTATTCATTTGTTGCCCATTTTCACTTTATACTTATGAATAATACTGAAAGTGTAGCATAATAGAATTCTTTGGAAATGAGGGTCTAGGATAATGATTCACACAAATGAACCATTAATAGCAGCAGATATCTTTATTCATATTTGTACAATGGCCCCACAAAGTTCTGAACGGAGGTTTTGTTAAAGTGACATTAAAGGATACACTTTTTTTCCCTCCCCCCAATGTTAATTAAAGCACTTACCTTAAATGATGTCTCTTAATCCGATCTCCTTCTTCTTTCCTGTCCTTTTCAGCCTTCTCTCCAGTGCTGCTGCGGGTCTCCGATCCAGCGCTGATTCCTCTGTCCTTGCTGCCACTTCCTGTATCACGGTGTCTGCATGCAGGTGCACGCGTCCATAGACTTACCTTGCATCTCTCCTCGTCTCCCGGCTGAAAATCGGAACTGTGCATGCGCCCGCCCCAAGATGCTTTGCGGCCGGTCGAACAGTTTCGGTTTTTCGGAAGGGAGCGCGGGGTGAAGACGCGGTTAAGTTTAAACCGCTTTTAAAGCAGGTTTTTTTTTTTAACTTTCTGCATAAATCTACTGCTTGCTAGCAGTAGATATATGCAAAAAATGGAGAGTTTATAAAACCCTTTAAATATGTTTGAAAATGGAAGCCATACACCATCTTAAGGTGAAGCCAAAACAGTTTTTTTTCCTGTTTTGGATGACGTGGAGAGGGATTACAACCTTTGTCAGGTTTTTTTGCTGTCTGTGTCCCCGTTAAGGAAATTGATCCTCTCTATTTGTCTTGGTGACAATTATCACCAGAACCGGAATACTGTAGATGGGAAAACTTCCACTAAAAGCAATAGTTCTGGTGACCCCACTGAACATCGGGGATTTCCCTCACTTTAGAAATGTTTCCTCTCACTTCCTGCTGTGGCTATCGGACAGGAAGTGAAAGGGAAACCAAATCATTTGGTTTTTCATTGATTTTATGGTAGGACTAAAGATTTTATGAAAATAATTTAATAAAAATCAACTTTTGTACAACTATGGATGTCTCGATTGTGGTATTTTGCCATCTCAGAAAGCCCCATTAATATCTACTTGCAATACTTGCACAATAGAGCCTTCTTAGAACAGAAAGTGTTCAAATGTCTCAATCAAATATCCATAAATAAGAGTATTCCTCATCTTCGGATAATGGACAGAGCCATGCAAATCATTTCTTTACGCCCCTTTATATTCTCACCATACACTTCATGGTTCTACTTTCTTGTTGGTCACTACTTTGTAGAAACCATTGTTTTCATACATTGCACTAATGATGGCCAACAAGCCTGAAACCGCTGTATGCAGTTTTGGAATACATGGCTCTATATTAAGCTGTAGCTGCGCTATACATGATTTGCATGGCTCCACCTACTTTACTCATTTAAAAAGGAGGAAAGAATATTTGGCCATAACATGATATATAGGTTTGTAAAAATGTTTACTTTAACAAGACATTGATCATGGTTTGTGTTTTACAGTTGCAGGTTCTCTTTCCAGCTATGCAGTGACTACAAGAGAGACAGAAAAATGTTCCAGATTGTGGATTTACCTCGAGACAGGTCATCACCCGCAATTGCATAACAAAGGTGATTGTGCAGAAATGGTGAAAATGGCGTCACATTTTTCTTAGTGATCATGGAGATGTTTTTTCCTGAAATGAGATGAGCGGTGAATATATCCTGTTATAGAGCATGTTTTAGGGTACGTTCACACCATATGCAGTGTGTTCCGGTCCGATTCTGGCCACTCCCTCTGGCCACAATGCGATCGCCCGCACGGGATCGCAAAGCACATTGATCGCAAAGCACTTCACCTGCCCAATGATGCAGCGGTGTTCTGTAGGGATCCATTGCTGCACAGCCCATTGATAACACGCTGGTGCTGTGGCACATATCAGAAGGCCGGCTGCAAAGAACCAGTAAGAAAGTACCCCAAGGTCTCCTGGGATGCGTGACCTGGTTATCCCAGCAAGCTATGGGCAATGTATACATTATTATTTTTTCTTCAATTAAGATTCTTGTCTACATTACACTTATCTACTGCGGTCTTTGCGGGGTTAGCACTAAAGTCACCTTTGGTCACTGGGTGCCCTGTGGGCAGCCTTCCAGGTTCCATTCTGGTAAAAGTTAGCTGCAGAGTATGTTCCAGGTCTAGAGCCACTAACATTGCCTTAGTGATTGCGCTGCAGGCCGGTTGGGTCAAGCACCAGGAGCTACCTCATTTGCATATGTCGCTGGGTGCCTTTTATTCCCTGTCTCCGCCATGTTTTGCAGGGTTAATGCTGTGGTACTGAGCACTGATGTCACCTGCTGGTCGCCCATACTCGATCTGCAATCTCTTTCGCGCCGTGCAGCATTGAAGAAACAACTCACGCTGCTGCTTCTGCTTGCAAGAGCTATGTGGAATGCCCAGCTTTGATCCGTTTCTGCTGTACACCTACAGTGACATTGGTCAACTCTGGCCATCCAATTCTCACCTACTACCAGCCTATACTTTGCCTAACAAGACAGTCACAACATATCTGATTCTAGACATGAGTGGGACAGTGCTGATGTACTGGGTCCCCCCCAGCTGACTTTCTATTAATGACTCTGATACTGCTAGCAACATACCTGCTGATGGTGCTGACATCTGTAGTCTCTGCTTTTGGTGTCTACTCCATCCTTGGAGTCCTTAATAGCTCTGTCAGGTGTGGCTGGGTGCTCTTTCGGCTGAGGTCGGCACGACTGTCCAAGACTTTATAGGTCAAATCACCCAGTTATGTGCTGACCTTTGATTGCGGAGGCCACAAGCATGTTTCCGCACCCTCTCATGCAAACTATATTTTATATACATCTGTGGCCTTAGCAGCTTCCGAGCTTTCAGCCGCAGAGACTGCCCAATTCGGAGTCACTCCGGTCCTTGACTAATGAGCTTACCCATGAGGAGACGCATTCCACTGTTATTAATTCCAAATCGAAGCAGAAAACTTCAGCTCCTATTGATGCTGTGTGCACCATGCTGAAACTAGAGGAATAGCCTGTTGCTGCTACCAGTGTTTTTTCCAGCCTTGAGTCGCTTAAAACTCCTAAGGCCTCAAAGAATTTCCGTTTGCATCTGCTTTTCCGGTTATCCCTCTATAGAGATTGGAAGCATCCTGATACGTTTTTTTCTCTTCCCATGCGCTTATTAGCCTTGTATTCATTTTGTGAGGATTTTATACAGAAGTGGTCCATTCCCACTGTGGATCTGGCTGTGTCCCACCTTAACTAATATTCCAGTAGAGAATGCGCAGTGGTTGGAAGCCCATTCTAGAACCATTGAGGGAGACAGGTCCCACCCCTCAGTGTTCATGGTCATGCTCACAGTTCTGCTCTGCTACAAAACTGAGGCATCCTGGTAGTAGAAGGAGTTATCCTGGGATAGCCTACAGTTTTTTGGTTTGACAGTGTCCAGTCCACTTGTGGGCGGCACTGTAACCCAAAGGTTAAAGACTTGAGTGGACGCCAAGAAAAGGATTTTATGGGGAGTACAAAAATCCTTTTATCTGCCGGATGGCTTCGCCATAACGTAGAATAAATAATCAGGGAGTCCAGCTGCCAGGTGTAACACCATTCTATAGAGTTGCAGAGCAGAAGGAAGCAGACATAAATGACTCAATAAATCATTATTGAGTCATTATTGAGTCTAAAGCTGGCCACACACCTTACAACCATCGCAAGACTTTTGTCTTGCGATGGTTGTAAGGTAATTAAAAAAACGCACGATCTGCCCATCTTGGACAGGCAGATCGTACTTGCGATAATCGCAAGCTCGCCCCGCTGAGGGGTGGGCTTCCATGACCGCAATGCTAAACGGGTAGTGTGCGCTTGTGCACACCGGCCTGTGCGGCAGTTATCTCACGGTCATGCTACAAACCAGCCGAAAATCGTACGATTCTCGGCTGGTTTTCGAACATGCTCGAAAGACAAAAGTCGTGCGACCGTACAGTAGAAACAGTCGCACGCCTTCCACAACCTTGCGATAATCGTATGATTGCGGGATTTCCCGCGATTATCGTAAGATTATCGCAAGGTGTGTGGGCACCTTAAGGGCCTGTGTTGACAAGCTTTTCGCTTCAGATGGGGTTTGCATTGTAATTCAGTCTGCTTCTTAATGTCATGATATCATTACAGCGCAATTTATCAAGTTGTTTCCTGTTTTCTTCCAGAGTCCCAGCAAACTTCAGAAGCAGATCAAAAGTACAGCAAAACCAGGAATAAATACGGGGATGAAATTTAATAAATGCTTGTTTCACAGCAGGGGACTTTCTTGAACTTGAATTAGCCTGCCACAGAAAGCAAGACCACACAGAAAATTAAACATAATACTCTGAGTCAAACATAACAGGGTATTGTTAGTATATTGGTCCTATTGTTCATTGTTTGCTAAATTTAGCACATCTCATTGTTGAGTTGCTTATACAGTCTGCAATGTTAAAAATCACTGGGGCTTTCCTGAAAGGCACAAGAGAAGTCTCCAAGGCTGTAAAGACTCGTACTTTACTTATATTTGGCTAAGTGAGATCTAAGAAACCATGATTCTAAGGGCTACGTGTATCACTCCCCCTCCCTCAGCTATCACCAGGCCAAATTCTGTCACAAGGGGGCAGGAGTGAGCTTACTTTAGCCCTGTGCCCTTCTTTACTCTTAGTGACTTGGAACTTCCACATGAATTTTGGAGTTGTCTGAGAGGGTACAAAGAGAGAGGATGGAATGTAAGTGCTTGCTGTTCGGTAAGCATTTGGTTTAGGCAAAGTACAGCTTCACTTTAAAGTAAAGTACATTTTATAAAAAACGAACAAAAACCTGTGCCCCATTTGAGATTACACCGCAGTTCTTCGCATCCACCATCTGCTGGACCCCTGTCCAGTGATAATGTTTGATAAGCAGAAGGAGGCTCGTGCCCCAAGCTGAGAAGATCAGGACTCAGCCGTTCCACTAGCTTGGCTGATATCAGTATCTATCGCACAGAATCGGATCTGTACAGTATGAGATCCTTTTAGCCTTTAAGAGCCCTGATTTTTTTTTTTTGGGCTGCAGCTACAATTTGAATGTCATTTACTGGACAGTGTCACATAGTGCAGAATAGTGGAGATGGGTAGGCAATAGTATTCAGTATTCGTCTTTGTATTTATTTCTGTTACTGGTATAAATTCCCAGTGTATCACATATGAATACCCACATTCTGTGCCTTTCTATACACTCATATATATTCTTCTTTTATAGAAAGATAGGGGTGCAGGGAGGGGCAGCACTGTCACAGGCTGCTACAAGTGATCTGGCTGGGTGTACAGCCACTCTGATCGCTTGTAGAAAACAAGAATCGCCTGCTGGAAACATCGGTACCAAGATCATGGCTGCAGCAGAAGTCGTGATCTTGGTATAAGCCATTTCGGGACCAGGACATTTATGACTGTCCGGCGGTCCTGAATAAGTTAAGACACATTACCAGGTCAATCGTCAATTGTGATGTATGCATTTGTATTTGTGTTGTAAAGCACTACATTGAAGAAACAACAGAACAGATAAAAGACTGACCAGCTCAATACAGACATGTGAATAAACAGGCAAAGCCAACATTTCTGCCTAAACACTTTGTGGTGATGACACATGCAGATTTAGAACTCAGATTTATTGTCCTGGATAATGTAACCAGGCCACAGAGAGGTGAATACTGCATCACAATGGTAAAGAAATGTGAAGTTTGAAGAATAAACTTGACACACTACATCCTAATGGTCTTAATAAAGTATATGATCTTTATTTATTTAAATCAATTCCTCCATGTAACAGGTGTATACAGCTATGGACCTATGCAGGGGTGGAGTGTTGACTGGGACTCTGGGGCCCACCAGGGAAAGTTAAGCTAGGGGCTCACCTTGCCAACCCATCAACTTTTTTTAACACGACACAAGTACAGTCTTCATCCAACAACATTGCCCTTATTTCTCATACCACAACTTCACAGAAAAGGTCTATACTTTCCAATGTATTTATAACACCGTCATGTAAGTATATTCAGACAAATGATTCTGTCTGATTTCTACATCTTTGTGCTCAATGAACCACATGCAAGATGTAAGTAATTGGTGTTTCGCCAAGTATGATGAGGATGATGACCACTGTTACAGAACAGAAATCAATATAACACTCCATCCTGAAGATGCTGACATTTATTATATAGTATTTAGAACACAATCATGCAAATTAGGGATGCACCGATACCAATGCTCGTACTCACCCAAATGCTCCCGATACTTATTCTGATGCCCGGAACTTCCTGATTGGCTGGGAAGCTGGCTCCATGCTCCCACGTCACCAGGGAGCAGGGAGCTGGCTTTCCGGCCAATCAAGAAGCCAGGGGATGGGTAATGGCTTGCCCTCCGGCTTCCTGATTGGCCCAGGAAGCCGGCTCCATGCTCCCTCGTCACTTGGTGATGAGGGAGCATGGAGCTGGCTACCTGGCCAATCAGAAAGCCGGGCGGCATGTAATGACTCGCCGCCCGGCTTCCTGATTGGTCAGGAAGCTGTCATTACCCACCCCCCAGCGTCCTGATTGGCCAGAAAGCCGGCTCCATGCTTCCTCGTCACCTGGTCGTTACACGGCACCTGGCTTCCTTAGTGGGACTTTTGGTATCGGTATTCGGTACTTAATACATCTTTGTGCTCAGTAAACAACATCCAAGATGTATATAACAGTGACGATAAAAATGACACACACAATCATTGGTCAAGAACTTGTTGCGAAGTATGATGAGGATAACCAGTAATTGTTCACACAAGTGTGAAGTATGAAGAAGATGATAACCAATGGTATAGACCTGAAATCATTGTATTACCCAGTGCTCAAAAGGTTGACATTAGTTATATAGTGTTTGGCAATGTTCAGAGAGTTATTGTGCTCTTTAACTGTACCTCCAATGTTTTCCACTAAAATGACCTAAATAAAAAAAACCTGAAATAAAACCTTTAACCCCATTTGTAATATCTATAAAATGTATTTATTACTGGCTTTGTTACCCTTTATTTTATGGTTTGATGACATTTTACAGGACTATCCTATGCCTCTAAGGCGGGGCAGGGGGTTGGTGGGATTGGGATGATTGTTTGGTTTTTGTATTCAGCTCTAAAGAGGAAGTTTTTGTAGAACACAAGAAGAATGAGCAAATGTATCAAGAATGTCATCATATCCTACATTTCTGTTGACATTGCTCACTGTGTTCAGTTAAATAAGGGATTCCAGCTAATCCAGTGAAGATCTTAATCCGTTTTTAACTATTTCTGTAGGGGTCCCCCAAGGCTCTGTCCTTGGACCCCTTCTTTTCTATATCTACACCTCCTCTCTTGGTCAGTTAATAACCTCACATGGCTTCCAATACCATCTCTATGTCAATGACACTCAAATATATCTTTCTACTCCGCAACTTACCCCCTCAGTGTCTTTGCGTGTCACTAATCTACAATCCGACATATCCGTCTGGATGTCGCAACACTTCTTAAAACTCAGCCTGTCAAAAACTGAGCTCATATTTCCTCCCGCCCGTGCACCTTCCCCCAACTTTTCCCTTGAGATTGACAACACAACCCCGGCTATATCTCAAACCATCACCTCTTAAAATATCACCCTAACCGTCCCCTCCACTCTTCAAAAGACCTCCTGCTTTCCAGCTCCCTCATCATTTCCTCCCATGCTTGCCTTCAGGACTTCTCTAGAGTCTCTCACAACCTCTGGAACTCTTTACCCCAACCTGTCCGTCTATCTCCCGCTCTGACTGCCTTTAGGTGATCCCTAAAGACTCATCTCTTCAGGGCTGCCTATCCCACATCAACCTAACCACTCAACCATCACGTTCTCAAACAATTCATCCCCACACAGCTACCTCCTCATGTATCACTTGCCCCTCCCTTTTATATTGTAAGCCCTCATGGGCAGGGCCCTCCTTACCACCTTGTCTTGAATTGTATTGTAATTGTCATGTCTTCCTTATATTGTAAAAAGCTGCACAAACTGTTAGGGCTATATAAATCCTGTATAATAATAATACTGTCAAATCTAGGGGATTCAGCAATGTGTTCCAAGCAGTACAGAATACAATTCCTTTGATTGGTCTACAGTGAAACCAATGATAATACACAGTGCTCTTGGCTTGCTACGCCATCTAGTATCACCAGTTTTCTTAAGTCGTGAGAGCTTTTTTCATGGCCATTCTCTCCTGCTTCCTCCTCCCTTCTTTTCCCTGTGTTGGGAACCCATTTCTTGACCATGTTTTGCATCCACAGCAGTTTTGGGGTAATATATATATATTTTTATTAGGGCTGCGGAAATTAACGATTAATCCTTCGATTAATCGTTAATTTTTTTGATCAATCAAAATTATTTTGATCGGAACTCACCTCTCCGCCGGCTTCCGGGTCTTCCGTCGGAGATCCGGTGACGTCACGGACTCCTTCCCCGAGTAGCTCTGTCGGCTAACGAAGGGAAGGGGGCAGGAGTCCGGTGACATCGATGTCCGTGACGTCACGGACTCCTCCCCCTTCCCCGAGTGGCTCTGTCGGCTAACGAAGGGAAGGGGGGAGGAGTCCGGTGACATCGATGTCCGTGGCGTCACCGGACTCCTCCCCTTCCCTTCGTTAGCCTCCCCTTCCCTTCGTTGTGAGCCGTATTGTAACTGCAAAGTAATTGGATCTTCTATGTGCCTCATTTTATATGCTGCAAATCTTTCTCGTGCCCAGGCTGATATTTGGTATGTATAGCCCCTCCATTCAGCAGTGCAATGGTTCACTGCTGAACCATTGCACTGGTTCAGCAGTTCCTGATCTGAACCATTGCACTGATTCATTGTTCCTGATCTTTTCAGGAACAATGGATGACTGAATATCTATTTCTGGACTTAAAACTGCCTTTATTATTATTTTTTTCCCCAACAATAAGTATCAATCGCAGGGGCCCCAACAAGTGTCTGAGATCATAACTGTCCATTCGCAGCATTGGGGTCTAACAAAGTTGGTTAGACCCCCACAGAGCCCTGGTTAGACCTCACAGAGCCCTGCTACCCTGGTGAGACCCCATCAGAGCCCTGGTGAGTCCCCAGAGAGCCGTGGTGAGACCTCACAAAGCCATGGTGAGACCCATGGAGCCCTGGTGAGACCAGGGCTCTGTGGGGTCCTGCCAGGGCTCTGTGGGGTCTTGCCAGAGCTCTGTGGGTCTAACAAGGCTGGTTAGACCCCACAGAGCCCTGCTACCCTGGTGAGGCCCCCTCAAAGCTCTGGTGAGACCCCCGTCTGTATGTGCGTTATAATTAATCGAAATTAGTCGATTAATCGATTTTAAAAAAATGCGATTAATCAAACAGGAAAATTTTAATCGTTACCAGCCCTAATTTTTATATATATTTTATAGGGCTGGGGAAATTAACGATTAATTCCTCGATTAATTGTCAAACTTTTTGATCGATTAAAATTCTTTTGATCGAAAATTAAAAGAATCACCTCTCCGCCGGCTTTCGGGAGTCCCGTCGGAGATCCGTTGACGTCACGGACATCGACGTCACCAGACTCCTCCCCCCTTCTGTAATTTTTCCTTAATATAGTAAAAAATTAAAACCCCCAGTGGTGAATAAATACCACCAAAAGAAAGCTCTATCTGTCCCCAAAAAAGGGTATAAAATTCATTTCAGTACAGCGCTGCATGACGGAATAAATGTCAGTCAAAGCACCGCAGCGCTGAATACTGAAAAATGGCCTGGATGGGAAGGGGGTTTAACGCCGCGGATGTCAACTGGTTAATAACGTGCTGGATTAGTGTGATCCTTTTATTACTCCATTGCTGTGCTGTATGTGTATAGGCCAATGTAGTTGGATCTATATGTGGGTTATAATTAATCGAAATTAATCGATTAAAAAAAATTTAGATTAATCGAACACGAAAATTTTAATCATTACCAGCCCTAATATTTTATGTTTATTATGTACTATCAGACACTGCACATCCTATGCTATATTGTGTAAACGTATTATTGTCTATTATATATCAACTAATAGATAGTACTATTAGCGCTGTATCTGGATTTGTCTCTTTGATATATGCGCAGCATATGTATGCAAAAAGTGTTTTTAAAAATGGAGATAATAATACATGATATGTTAGTCCATAGATACGTACGTGAGGTTCCTGAAGAAGCCACTTACATATATGTAAGCCAGTCCTTGCTTGTCTATATCAGTTATAGGGATGTGGTGCCACACAATTACCACTTACCTCGCACCTCCCTACGTACTGCTATACTATAGTATTTCACCTTATTCCTCTACCCCTAATGAGCATTTTACCATTGCAATGAAGGGGTCTCACTGCAAGGGTATTTTTTTCCTATTTCCTGGAGTTCAGCTTTAACATTCAACCATTCCCCATTTGGCATGTTGTTGAATTATGCTGCATTGTTCTTTCAGTGAAAATCCTGTGTACTGTCTATTTCCAGGCTACTCAATCCTGGTTTATTTATTGCTGCACTATGCTGCTCATGATGGGGATCAAGTTGTATACTGGATTTGCCTAATAATCTTACCAGACCACCTCTTTCTCTAGTATTGGGCCTATTCGCCTTTCTTTTACTACTCAGGGCCCCAACCTCTTATACTGTATATGCTTGTGGAGCAGGCGTCTTTGTAAATGACATATTCTGCCACAAGATGGAGCACTTAACTCATTTTCACATGCATCACAGTAGTGCAGTGCCTGGCTATGTGGTGAAAAAAGGTCTTTCTAGAAAGCTCAGTATTGTGCAAGTGCAGTGACCCCCAAATAGATTTTTTTTTTTACACAAAATAGAATTTAAATTTTTATTGAGTCGATTACTGAGATTACTTTAGGCTTTTTGTTTTACTTACTATGGCCACCCAAATCCAGCAAATGCAAGCTTTACCAGTCCAGAGTTCAATGAATGAACCTCGATGAATAACAGCATTGTTGCTGTGTCCCAGAATATAGTTTTTCAATTGATAGCCAGTCAATTATTGACAAACCTTCAGTCTTTTTTGATCCACTTGCTAAAGAATATTGCTGTCCAAATCCTAAAATGACCAGTCCAGAAGTGAGTGACTGACTCCCCCAAAAAATATACAAGTCTTACTGTGCCCCAGCATTGGGTTTGTTAATGCTTAATCAGTCAGTCCATTAATGAGATTACTTTAGGATTTTCCAGTTCATTTACTTCAGAAGATGGCTGCAAAAATCTCACAAAACCCACCAAATAATAATACCTTTCTTACTATTCCCCAAATACGTTTTGTACATTTTTTGGATTACTTTAGCCATTTTTGTTTCACCTACTTAAAACAAGATGGCCGTCCACTGCCATGTGTCTCTTTTTTCCTGGACACACAGCCAGCCAGCTCAACAGCACAGTCTCCTGCAGCTCCTAGGATGAGCCTGAGGGTGATGATGGAGGGTCAGGTGATCTGCTGACAATCGTTGCTTCTTATATCATGTGTGTCACTGCCTAGCAATGCAGTGGAAGATGGAGGACGGGAACGCAGCCAGTCAACTGCTGTCAAACATTTAGTATTCACAATTGACAGAATTGATATGGCTTGGGGGCCCTGGAGGTGTAACAATCGGTGCAGAGAGGCAGACAAACACTATATTGCCAAAAGTATTGGGACTCGCCTCCAAATCATTGGATTCAGGTGTTCCGTGAAATTTCCTTTCTACTAAATATTCCACGGTCAACTGTTAGTGGTATTATAACAAAGTGGAAGCAATGGGGAACATCAGCAACTCAGCCACGAAGTAGTAGGCCACGTAAAATGACAGAGCTGGGTCAGCGCAGTGCGCAGAAGTCACCAACTGTCTGCAGAGTCAATAGCTACAGACCTCCAAACTTCATGTGGCCTTCAGACAGGGCCGGTGCTAGGATTTTTTTGGCTTGGCCCCTTAGTTCCAGTGAAGGGAACTCTTAAGGCATCAGTATACCAAGACATTTTAGACAATTTAATGCTCCCAACTTTGTGGGAACAGTTTGGGGATGGCCCACCTCACAAATGCGCTTCTGGAAGAATGGTCAAACATTCCCATAGACACACTCCTAAACCTTGTGGACGCCTTCCCAGAAGAGTTGAAGCTGTTATAGCGGCAAAGGGCGGGCCAACTCAATATTGAACCCTACGGACTAAGACTGGGATGCCATTAAAGTTAATGTGGGTGTAAAGTCAGGCGTCCCAAAACTTTTGTCAATATAGTGGAACATTGACTGATACAGACTGAAATTAGTCATTTGTCAATGAGGCAACAATGGGAAGGCCGCAGTGTGTGGGGAACAAAATACATACAGCTGTCAGGGAGCAGCTAAGTGGAGTTTTTTTTGAAGACGGGGCCCCTTGACAGGTGATACATAGGCTTTTACAGGCTGGGGGAAATTTGCAGTGACCCTGCTGTGAAAGTGTCACTTGTGGCCAACCTATAATGTTTATTCACTGAGCATAGATTATTAACCGACCCATTACATAGATGAATTGATCAAGTGTTCGGGAAAGCAGGCCGTACTGACGCTTTTTCACATCTGCACAAACTTCTACATGAGAGGTTGGAACTTTGCGCCACAGTTGCGCATGCGCACTTCAGCAACACGCTTCGCTTTCTGCGGAGTTCTGACCTCCCCGGCCTCTGTAGCAGCTGCAGTGACTCCGCCCCGCCGATGCACCGGAGAGGAGGAAGAAAGATGGCGGTGCGGCGGCTTGGGCTGGCGGAGAAGAGCACAGAGTAAGAGAGCCGTTGGGGGAAAATCAAGCATGAAGGAGACGCGGTTTGAGCCGCAATAGACACATTGCCTGGGTGTAAGGAAGAGGGAGGGGAGTGCTGTTGGCAGCCTTCATTGCCATCATCACCATCTGTACCATGTGACCACCCAGCTGTCACATTCCACAATAAGTGTCCCCCCTCCCCCACATGTACACATCACACACCCCATTCCTGACCCCCTGTGTATACGCACCCCTTCTTCTACAATACCTTACCCCCTGTGTATACTCACCCCCTCTCCTCTCATACCATATCCCATGTATTTCCTCACCCTTCTACAATACCTGACCCCCCTCTGTGTGTCCTCACCCCTTCTTCTCCTCCCATACCTGATCCCCTGTGTGTTCTCACCCCTTCTCCTCCAATACCTGATCCCCTCTGTCCTCACCCCCTCGCTGTGTCCTCACCCCTTCTTCTACAATACCTGATCCCCTCCGTGTGTCCTCACCCCTTCTCCCATACCTGATCCCCCTCCGTGTGTCCTCACCCCTTCTCCCATAACTGATCCCCTCCGTGTGTCCTCACCCCTTCTTCTCCCATACCTGATCCCCCTCCGTGTGTCCTCACCCCTTCTCCCATAACTGATCCCCTCCGTGTGTCCTCCCCCCTTCTCCCATAACTGATCCCCTCCGTGTGTCCTCCCCCCTTCTCCCATAACTGATCCCCTCCGTGTGTCCTCCCCCCTTCTCCCATAACTGATCCCCTCCGTGTGTCCTCCCCCCTTCTCCCATAACTGATCCCCTCCGTGTGTCCTCCCCCCTTCTCCCATAACTGATCCCCTCCGTGTGTCCTCCCCCCTTCTCCCATAACTGATCCCCTCCGTGTGTCCTCCCCCCTTCTCCCATAACTGATCCCCTCCGTGTGTCCTCCCCCCTTCTCCCATAACTGATCCCCTCCGTGTGTCCTCCCCCCTTCTCCCATAACTGATCCCCTCCGTGTGTCCTCCCCCCTTCTCCCATAACTGATCCCCTCCGTGTGTCCTCCCCCCTTCTCCCATAACTGATCCCCTCCGTGTGTCCTCCCCCCTTCTCCCATAACTGATCCCCTCCGTGTGTCCTCCCCCCTTCTCCCATAACTGATCCCCTCCGTGTGTCCTCCCCCCTTCTCCCATAACTGATCCCCTCCGTGTGTCCTCCCCCCTTCTCCCATAACTGATCCCCTCCGTGTGTCCTCCCCCCTTCTCCCATAACTGATCCCCTCCGTGTGTCCTCCCCCCTTCTCCCATAACTGATCCCCTCCGTGTGTCCTCCCCCCTTCTCCCATAACTGATCCCCTCCGTGTGTCCTCCCCCCTTCTCCCATAACTGATCCCCTCCGTGTGTCCTCCCCCCTTCTCCCATAACTGATCCCCTCCGTGTGTCCTCCCCCCTTCTCCCATAACTGATCCCCTCCGTGTGTCCTCCCCCCTTCTCCCATAACTGATCCCCTCCGTGTGTCCTCCCCCCTTCTCCCATAACTGATCCCCTCCGTGTGTCCTCCCCCCTTCTCCCATAACTGATCCCCTCCGTGTGTCCTCCCCCCTTCTCCCATAACTGATCCCCTCCGTGTGTCCTCCCCCCTTCTCCCATAACTGATCCCCTCCGTGTGTCCTCCCCCCTTCTCCCATAACTGATCCCCTCCGTGTGTCCTCCCCCCTTCTCCCATAACTGATCCCCTCCGTGTGTCCTCCCCCCTTCTCCCATAACTGATCCCCTCCGTGTGTCCTCCCCCCTTCTCCCATAACTGATCCCCTCCGTGTGTCCTCCCCCCTTCTCCCATAACTGATCCCCTCCGTGTGTCCTCCCCCCTTCTCCCATCCCTGATCCCCCTCCGTGTGTCCTCACCCCTTCTTCTCCCATACCTGATCCCCTCTGTGTGTCCTCGCCCCTTCTTCTCCCATACTTGATATCCCATTCACTGATGCATACCTGATCTCCTGTGTGTCACCTCACCCCTTCTACAAATACTTGCTCTCCCGAGTGTCACCCTCCACCCACCCATACTTGACATCCTGTGTTGTCCCCTCATACCTGATCTTCTGTGTCTGCCCCCACATATGCCTGATCTCCTGTGTCTCCCCCATACCTTATCTCCTGCACATTACACCTACAATACATAAATTCCTGATCTGCTTTCTCTCCCCCACCCATCCATCTAATTCATACCCATTCTGCTATGTGTCACCCCTTTCCAACACACCTTTTGTGCTGTGTTCCATCTGCAAACATACAGATCACACCATCTCCCAGTACTACATGGCAGATCTCTCATATAGAACCTCCTCCTCCAATCACACCTAATCCTGTGTTTATTATCTCCTCATCAATATTTACCTCACTCAAGCCGGGTCCTCTGTGTATTTAAATAAATATGTGCATGAGAAAGATATGGGCACTGCCTTTGGTGACCTCTCTCTGTAAATGCTAGTTGCCTGGCTCTTGCTGGTCGTATAGTACTTTCTCAGAAGCTAACCAGAAACAAGATTTCAGGCCAGTTATTCAGAAAGTACCAAAGCCATTGGATCAGCATGACACCCAAGAAACTCATTTTCAGATGTTATCAATGGCAGCCTCCAATATTCCTCAGTACAGGGTTCCTTCAGGCCCTGATCACAATTGTTCATTGTTCTGTAGTAAAACGTGTGTGTATAGCCACGCTTTCTTTTAGCTTTAGATAAAGTAGAAAAGGGTTAATAGCCCATCAAGTTATTGATTGCTGTTCACAACTAAAAACGTTTTGTCTTTTGAAACAGTTTGCAGTATTTGTAAAACAAATTTGTCCAGCGAAGCTGTATGTACATTCATTCTGTGCGGATTATTCAGCTGTTGTGAGAATGGTGCAACCCCTGCAGCCAAAATAGGGAAACCCCTCCACTGCATATTATGTGCGTTCCTATTCACACGGCAAATGTAGAAATATTTCTTACCTTTTTAGGTGTATCTGTGTAGCGGACTTTGCAAGCTTCTGTCAGTTTCCAAGTGACAAGAAACTCTGTCCTCATAGAAAGACTGGAGACACTCTGAGCGTCCACTTCAACATACAATGCTTCTAGATCTTTAACCCTTTGTTAGGGCAGAGAGTGTTCTTGGCTGCAAGAGTGGAGATACACTTTAAAGCGATATTAAAGCCAAAAGGTTTTTAAAGCAGAACTCCAGCCAAATTTATTTTTTAACCCTTGCAGTGGGGCTACCCCTGCACCGCAAGGGGTAAGTGCTCATCTTGCTGCTTAAAACAAAGTTATACTCATTGGAATCGCGGAGCCAGCTGGCTGCTACTTTGGTCCCTGAAGCTTGTCTCCTCCTCCTCCGCTGCAGCGATGGTATGTCCCTTGGTGTCCTCACCTCCTATGCAGAGGTATAGAAAATAATGACTCAAGGATCCTTAGACGGCTGCAACGGAGGGGGAGAGAGGCTCCAGGGACCGGTCTAAGAGCAAGCTAGCTCCGAAGATCGAGTGAGTATAATTTTCTTTTTTAGCACCTAGACAAAAAAGAGCACTTAACCCTTGCAGTGCGGGGATAGCTTCACTGCAAGGGTTAAGAACATTTTTGCCCGGAGTTCTGCTTTAAGCAATTTCAAATGCTGATAAATCCGTTACAAAGTATGCTGCTTGATGTTTGAAAGTTTTAGTTTCCTGCAGAATGAGCTGATCTCCTGAACATTGGCCCTGATATCCTGCTTTAGGGTGACTCCTTTCCCTTGTAGAGTCCTATGGAGCCACCCTTGTGTGTGCTAGTAAGCTGTGTCTGTCTCTGCAAACACATACCCAGCAAGGTAATCCACCCCTTACCTGCTTTGTGCTCCAAGATATTAAATAGACAGCTGTTGGAGTCTGTGCTGACCCTTGTGATCAGAAACTAGACAGGAAGTTCAGGAAAGTGGAGCTGAGAGAGTTGGAGCTGTTCTGAAACATGACGGCTGTGCTCGGGCAACAATGTAAAATATTACTTTGCGGAGCAATGTATATTTGTTTGATCTGGATTCATTATTGAAAGAATTTTGAGAGTTTAATACTACTGTTGGTCTATTTTTTTCTTCTGGTCGAATGTTCTGCAGATATTATGGGCAGTAGTGTATGGTGAAAGTACCACTTGATGGAGCTGAGGGTCATAGGAAATAAATGCAGCTTAGTAACAAGAGATACAGTGTAACAAATGTAGAGAGCCCTGGGGGGAATTGGCAGATAAATGTTACCATTGCTACTACTGGTTATTCTTGTTTGATATAGCATTGGGGTTATGTTGTATCACCCCTTTTAGATGAAAGTAGTGTATAGTTGAACTCCTTAAGAGCCACTCCTCATCTCTTCCAGAAACTTACACTAATTTTTCTTCTCTGTTCAAAATTTTAGGAACTGTGGGTCAATTGTGAGTGGTGACTTGGGAATTCTGCGACCATCTCCTTACTGCTGACTGTTACGTATTTCTCTCAACTTCTCGGGAACTTGGACATGTTTAATCTGTGAGCGAAGGGAAAAAAAACCTAAAGCATGGCTACTCACATCTGATATTTGCTATAGGTTTTCCTCCGACATTCCCTTCCAGCAGATATATTGTAGTATTTCTAACTGACATTTGGAGTGTGGTCTCAAGAAGTTTCACTGTAAGCCATCAGACGTTTGTGTTGATCTTGCGGGCTCGCCCCATCTGCAAAAGAGAAGATGTTTTCCGCTTTAAAGAAACTGGTCGGGTCGGACATATCGACCATGAAAGATAAGAATATCCCTGCCGGCCTTCAGTCCATGAACCAGGTGCTACAGAGGCGGTTCGCCAAAGGAGTCCAATATAATAGTAAGACATATGCTATTTGCTGTTCCATGTTTTTGTTTTTAGAGTTAAACTCCAGGCAAATAGTAAAAAGATCTTATTCAGCTGAATTCAACTAGTGCAAGTACCTGAATGTGTCTTTTTATCAGCCTCCTATAGTGATCTGTACAGCAGCACTCAAACTGAGAGAGGGAAGGGCAGCACTTGGAGCCAGTAAGGCTCTGCTACATAGCACGTGGTGAGTGAACATGCTGACGGAGTAGTGACTTTCTTGGTGTATTTCAGCTCCCTCATTGTCCAGTCAGCAAGCAAGGGGTGTGATCTTGATTAATCTGTTCTACAGGGTAGGTCAGTGACCCAGCTACACTTTTCTGCAGGGCTGCCTGGATCACAAGGCTTGCTCAGCAAACTTACATCTCCTTAAGTTGGTAAAACAATTCCTTAATATGTACATAGCTGCTTGCCTGGAGTTAAGCTTTAAAGGAGAACTATGGGGTCAGGGCTTTTTCCCATAGTTCTCCTAAGGGTCACGGGAGAACACAAACTAGCGTTCTCCCGTGACCCAAAGCTCAGTATACCGCGAGCTACAGTATACTGAGATGCCGCAGTTGGGACGGATCCCGACAATACTGTCTGGATCCACCCAGCTGCGGGATTGACAGCTGGCTCTGCCTATCCAGAGGCAGAGCCAGTTGTGCCCTCCCCCGTCCGTTTTGCCAGTCAGCGTTGGAGGATCGGACAGGGGGGGGGTGGGGGATCCCTGCAGGGAGCCGTGAGTGACAGTCAAGGCTCTCTGCAGGGATAGATCGAGAAGTGAGCGAGCGACGGTATGTGTTCGCTCACTTCCCGATCTACTGAGCCGACCTGTGACAGTTTCATTGTCACAGGCCGGCTCAGATTGAAAATCACTCCCCTCATAGTTCTCCTTTAACATAATCTTTAAAGGGTTCCCTAAATTATACAATTAATAACATTTTAAAAAAGTTAATCCTGCAAATGCTGATTTCTTTGCTGTATTGTTAAACCTTTTGGCGTCCAACAATTTGAGTCACTGACCCAGAAGAGTTTTGCAGTGTGGTACATCTACCTTTCCTGGCATGCATGCTTGTTCTGAATTTGTGACCAGAAGGTCTGTGTAATAGTCAGGTACAAACTTTGTGTTATGGTAACTTATATGTTAAGTTCAATAAACCACTGTAACTATTTCTGAAAGGAAGCATTGGCTACGGATGTCTTATGAGTTGCATGTGACCGTGCAGCAGTGGAATTCTTCTGACAGCGCACAGACTTTATCCTGATTAAAAATCTTCCTTGCAGTCATTGAAAAGGCTTATATAACGGGTAGGATTAATACTAGGGCAGGGCTTGAAAAATTTGCTTTGATTCTGGGAGCCAGCTAAACAAGTTAGGACCCAGAATATATGGGGTTAAGGCTTTTCCCCATAGTTCACCTTAGGGTAACGGGAGGACACAAAGTAGCGTCCTTCCGTCACCCTAGGCTCAGTATACTGCGAGCTGCTGCCAGGATCAATTATGCCAGGATCCGCCCAGCTGCGTGACTGACAGCTGGCTCTGCCTATCTAGAGGCAGAGCCAGCTGTACCCACCCCCTTGTCCATTCCGCCAGTCAGCGGTGGCCGATCAAAGCGGGGAGGGGGGAATCCAGCCCCTCCCCTGTCACGGCAGAGAGCCGTGACAGGTTCGAGAGGAGGTGAGCGAACGCCGGTATGTGTTCGCTCACCTCCCGATCTACTGAGCCGACCTGTGACAGTCTCATTGTCACAGGTCGGCTAGAACTATGAGGTGAGTGAAAAGCACTCACCTCATAGTTCTCCTTTTTAACTTTTTTTTTTTTTACACAAGCCTCCTATGTGAGAGCACATGGGAGATAACAGGTTCTCTTTAAGGTGACATTAGGGGACCCCTAGTGTCACCTTTCCACTTGAATAGCTTTAGCTGGAGAATGACAGCTGCATGCTGAGGCAGCTGAATGTAAACACAGCAGGCAGTGGCTGGGAGCAATAGCCCACCTGATATTGGCCATTTCAAATTGCAATAGCAGACTGGGTATTGCGCCTGCCCACTGCCTGCTATCAATCAGCAGAGCAGGTACCTGAAGGAGAAAGTTCTCCTTCAGGTACCTGCTCTGCTGATTGACAGTGGGCGAGTGCAATAGTCCCAAAGAGGGTTGCACGGTGGTCTGTCCTCCCTTCTGAGTGCCGACTGCAGCAGTCTGTGTCCCCACTGATCCTCCCGCTGCCTCTGCTGAAACGGGTGGAAGAACCGCGTGGGTCAAAGGGAACACAGACCGCAGCATGCAGCAGGCTCCCAGTGGGGAGGAGAACCGGAGGAGCAGAACTGATGTGGAGGCGGCGGCAGGGGATCGGGAACGAGCTGATAAAAGCCCAGGTGCCAGGATGCAATTTCTAGTCGCCATGGCAACCTGGAGCCTGGGATTTGTCAAACCATGTACTAGGATTGTTGCCCATATACACCAGTCAGTTATGCAGTTTTATTTATTACCTGCACCTGAAAAGTGATCACGGATACTAGTCACCATGGGTGACACCTATTGTACAAATCATATTTCCTGACCTTTCATTTTGAAAATTGGAATTCCTTGCCTGTCATACTGATCCAGTGCCTTCCTGAAAATACTTTGAGTCACCGGCTCAGTAAAAGCATGTACAACAGGAGTTCTGAGTTTTCCTAATCTGCATGCTTGCTCCAAAGGGATTTGAAGCTGGTCGACTAACATAATGGGAAATTGGTATTTAAGGTGGTCAACAATGGTGACCTCTATATTGAAAGCTTCCTTTGAATACAAAAATCTGTTTTCTACCAGGGCTCCTATATTTTCTCTATGGTGAACCTATGGCACGTGTGCCACAGAGGGCTGCAGAGGCTCCTCTGGTGGCACACAAGCTTAGGCAGGGGTGTTGAATTGGTAATGCTTGATGCCTGGGACATGCAATGCTGAGCGGTTGTTTTTTTTCTCTCTATATTTAGCACTGCTTCGGGCAAGCAGGGCTAAATGTACAGCGGAGAAGCTGCCACTCGTTTAAGACAAGTGATCTTAGTGATCACTTGTGGTAAGCCTGCTGGTCCACCCCCACCACTGGCTGCCTCTCTCCCCCGCTTGATGCCTCCCTCCTCGCCATGGTTTTCGGGGTCCCCCAGCAAAGTAGTTCAGGATGGAGAGCGGGGAGAAGAGTGGAGAACGTCCGTTCTTTGGTCTGCTCCGTGTGAGCAGTGAGACAGGAACGTCGTACTCTCAGCCTTCCCATCTCAGCTGTCACAGGAGATCCAACACAGTGCTGTGCTACTCCTGTATTGTAGGTGATAGGTTTAATAAAGGGAACCTGTCGCCTCCAAATGCTATCAAACAGGGGCTTGTTATCCCCTGTGTGATTAGCAATAAATCTAAATGGGAAAAAAATAATATAGATAAAAATTTAGAAAAATAATAAAATAAGTATTGGGAAGCAGCTCTGACATAAGGAAGCAATACTCTGCTCCTCCACCAAGGTGACCATCTTCACAGAGATGCACAGTGCAGAAAAAGACTTGGTAACCACGTTGGTGACCACGTATTGGTGACTAGTCTCCTCTGTTTGTATTTTTTTTAGCACATTTTGCAGAGTTCAGGTCCTCTATAAGCCAAAACTTTATTTTTTGTCTTGGATAAAGCAGGGAGGGATTAGTCTGTCGGGGTTTTTATTGTTTTTGTTTTTTTGTCTCTATTGGGGAGGTTTCCCCTCGTTTTTTGTCAGGACAGGAATTGATGTGAATGATGCAAACACAAAAACAAATTTTTAGTAGGAAGAGTTAGTACTTCTCACAATGACTGTATTGCTGTCTATCTCCTCTTGTCATGGTGACAACATAGCCATCCTTTTTGCGTACGAGCATCACAGGGACAGGAAGTGGAACAAAAGCGTCTACTCTGTCCTAGATGGAGTCGGGAATAATTGGATGTCGAAAATAAACAGACACATCTGGCTACCCATAGAGTTACTTTGGCCTTCTAATCGGAGTATTCTGAAAAACCGACAGATGGATCTAAATGGATTTCCCATGTGAAAGGGGCCTTGGGCTCTGTCTTCAATACTTACTGATCTAGTACAACCATTCAGATTAGAAGTCAGAACTCCCTATCTGCATAAATATCACACGTCAATGTGTTTCGGAGAGTACTCAAGCCATTGCAACACCATGACAGCCAGGCAGCTAGCATTTTCAGCTTTCATACTGTCCTGCTACAGATTTCCTTTAACTGATTTGAGGTTCAGTGAAAGCTCTTTTCCCTTGAAAGTAAATAAAGATTGCATACCCAGCGTAAGATTAGATATGGAAAATCCTGACCTGTCTGTGCAAGGATGAAATGAATGAAGTCCAGTTCCGCATACTCCACCTTACAGAACAAACATCTCCATTGGCCTTGTCTTAAAGGGAACTTGCTGAGTGAAATATGGATGATGCCATTGCCAACATGCATTACATTAGTTGCCTGTCTGTCTCTGCCTTCAGTACTTTGTGTCATTGACTGGGAGTGAAGATGCAGCTTTGACTTCTGGTGCTGCATGCCTGTTATATATCAGTAGTGGCTTGTGTTGATGGGTAACTGCAGCTTTCTTTCCACTGCATTTCTTCTCGTATTTGAGGCCATTTTGAAATGCATCTCAGATCATTAAAGTGATATTACAATCAAAAAGTTATTCTAAATGCTGATTAAATTGCTTACAATGGATGAATGAATCAGCTGGTCCCCTGAGCACTGGCCCTGATATCCTGTATTTTAGGGTGGCTCCTTTCCTTTGCAGGGTCCTATGGGGCTACCCTTGTGTGTGCTAGTAAGCTGTGTGTGTCCGCAAACACATAGGCACAGCAAGGCAAGCCACTCTCCTCCTTTCTCCAAGCTAGTAGATATATGGCTGCTGGAGACAGGGCTGTCCCTTGTGATCTTGTACTGGACAGGAAGTTCAGGGAACCCAAGCTGAGAGAGTTTGGATACAGCTGTTCATAAACATGATGGCTGTGAGTGTTTGGGCAAAAATGTGAAGAAACACTTTGCTGGGCAATGTAGATTTGTTTATCTGGATTCATTATTGAAAAAATGTTGGGAGTTTTAATACTAATTTTAAGAGGTCATCAACAGGTCCAATTGGCTGGCAGTTGGCCTCTATCTAAGCTTCAAGCTGCTTTTGCATTCCCACTGACTGGAACGGTGAGACAACCATTTCTGAAGCAAACGGAAGCCAGGCTGTTACTCAGAATGTACTGAAGGCAGAGTTAGCCAGAAAACTGAGATTTACAATATATCCGCTATGGCAGCTCATGCATTTCTCTTCAGACATAATCATCTCTGAAAGTCTGTAAAAAATTGTAAGCTCTGTCCCGGGTAGTCGGAAGCCCTGTCTGTGTGACAGTGGGTGAGTCTGAAAATCAGAAGCTTTCTTCGCCCATTCTGAAGGAAGCACTGTGTGGGTTTGGCACCGGGTAGCCCCGTGTGGGTTTGGCACCGGGTAGCCCCGTGTGGGTTTGGCACCGGGTAGCCCCGTGTGGGTTTGGCACCGGGTAGCCCCGTGTGGGTTTGGCACCGGGTAGCCCCGTGTGGGTCCGGCACCGGGTAGCCCCGTGTGGGTCCGGCACCGGGTAGCCCCGTGTGGGTCTGGAAACATTGTTGACAAAGTACCTAAATTTGTCTTGATATCAGCTTCCTGTAAGCACAGTAGTACTCAGACTGGAAGAGGAAAGGGCAGCATTAGGAGCCAATGCTATGCACAGCACTGTCCATTCAACACTAAGAACTTCCTGAAAGTAAAAGGGCAGAGTAATGATCTCATCAGTGGGCTGCTGCTCCTTCATTGCTAAATCACTGGGTGGATGGATCCTAGACCAGGCTGTAGTGCTTTGCCTCAGTGCAGCCTACAGAGCCGTCCATGATCTGTTTTGTCTGGTAAAGGTTACCATGAGCACTAGACTTGCTGAACAGAATTTAAAATCTTTTGCAAGGTAAAACAGCTCCTCTATGTCTGTTTATCTGGAGGCAGCTGTCACATGCCGGCTCTATAGATTGAGAGCTGAGCGATCACAAACCGTTGACTGCTCAGCCCACAGTCTTCTCCATGCAGATAGCGGTGATTGTCAGTCACTGCTCCCTGCAGGGATTCTCCCTCCCCTCTTTGTTCCTCCAACGCTCATTGGAGGGACAGGCAGGGGTTGGGGCGGGCACAGCTAGCTCTGGCTCTAGAGAGGAAGATCCAGCTGTCAATCAGGCAGTGGGGTGGATACCGTTAATATTGTCCGCATCTTTCCTGGCTGCAGTGCGGCTCTGGGCTGTCAGCATATAGCGGGCAGTAGTCCGCTACATGCTGACTTTGGGTCACAGGAGTATATTAGTTTATATATTCCTGTGACCCAAAAGAGAACTATAGTCCAAAAAAGGTTTGGCCTTAGTTACCTTTTAACCGCTTGCCGTCTGCCCTTTGTGAAAAAAACGGACGGCAGACTCACACGTGCGTGCGCCCCCTAGTTTTTTGTTTTTTTTTACATTTTCTGTCATTTTTCCTTTTTAATATAGTAAAAAATAAAACCCCCAGTGGTGATTAAATACCACCAAAAGAAAGCTCTATCTGTCCCCAAAAAGGGTATAAAGTTTGTTTCAGTACTGCGTTGCATGACGGAATAAATGTCAATCAAAGTACCGCAGCGCTAAATACTGAAAAATGGCCTGGACGGGAAGGGAGTTTTACACCACGGACTTCAAGTGGTTAACAAGATCTCTGTATGGAAATAAACATAAAAGGGTAACTAAAGTGATAAACATCATCTTTTGCTGCCCCCGTTCACAAAAAGCATCTAATATAGGGTATTATGTATTTGTATAGTGTATGTGACGCTGTTTGCAGGGGATTGTGTACTATCGAATAAAACAATCAGTAATTGGCAGCATACTTGCTAGCAGCCACTGTGCAACTGACTAATATGCTCCCATCTTTGCTGGAAGAGGGGGATATGTCTCTCCTCTGAGGCATTCAGGTCTATTTTTAGCACCACAAATATGTACAAGCATTTGGAGAACACAGAAAGTGGAGCATTTTAAAAGTTCATATGCAATCCTTTTTTTATTTACTTTTGAAAAGAAATGTTCTATCTCCTTTTTTATCATTATAAATACAGAGAAGGTACAGAATGTCCGGTATATTACCACCTTTGGTTTGGAAATGCCATGTTAAAGTGTATCTCTAGGCAAAACCCTTCTTTTATAGTTTGGAATCCAGTGGGGAAGGGTTAGTCCATCTGTCTAGTTTTTATTACTGTCTGTGGCCCCATTTGGGAGATTCACCCCTCTAATTGTACTGCTGACCAAGTGAGGGGAAATCCAGATTTTAAAGATGCCGCAGAACAGGAGCTAGGAGTAAATCTTCCAATGGGAACACCTGTACCAGGGAAAACTGTCTGAGGGGAATTCTCCTCACTTCCTGTAACTTGCTATTGTGTCTTTTGGGACAGGAAGTGAAGACATTTTCCTAATGGCTCACAAAAAGCATAAATAATCTGGCTGGGGTTTTTATCTCCCCCCCCCCCCTCTAAAAAAAAAGTTTTGGGTATACAGACACTTTAAGGCCTACGCTAGTCCTTTATGCCTCTGTGTTCTTGCGTTGCCTTTGTAGCTCTGCGAGCTTTGCTGTTGGGAAGTGTAAGAGGCAGATCTGTTCTAGAACTAGTCAGAGAAAGCCGTATGAATCCAATCACCTGGTTTTTCCCTTTTAGTTTTCCTTCCATAGCTAGTTCTCCCTTCTCCAGAACAGACCTGATGATCGAGAGTGCGATCTGCCTGTCCAAGATAGGCAGATCGTACGTTTTTTTTAATCCCTGTACAACCATCGCAAGACTAAAGTCTTGCGATGGTTGTAGAGTGTATGGCCACCATTACACCTGACTGCCCCACAACCTAACCTCCTAGCATGCACAAGTTGCCGCTTTCAGAAATGCACCAATCTGTATGAGGTGAACTCTGTTTTTATTGGAATTGTGTGTGTGTGTGTGTGTGTGTAATGATCTGCTTCTCTTGTTTTCTAGTGAAGATAGTTATTCGGGGAGACAGGAACACCGGAAAGACCACCCTGTGGCATCGGCTGCAGGGGAAGAAGTTTGTAGAGGAGTATATTCCTACTCAGGAGATCCAGGTCACCAGCATACACTGGAACTACAAGAGTACGTCTTTGTTTCATGTCTGTCTTGTGCCTCTGTCATGTGTTCCTTTTATCGGTCTCTTGCATTTCACTTAGTTGAGTAAATTTGGTAGCTCTTTTCCACTGTCTGGTCTCAGTCTCCTGGATCTTTTCTAGTAGAAAGCCAGTTATACACAGCTAGATTTCTCTCAAATGCTGGCTATTGTATGCAGACCACTAGCACCCGCGGCTGTGTAAATCCATGAATAGTGACTGCATCTGATTGGCTGTAGTCACTGTTTGGCTGACAATTCAGTTGACTTTTGTGGAG
>NW_017306519.1:584055-638724 GCF_000935625.1 Nanorana parkeri | reverse complement strand
TGTTTGCTCCAAAATTCGATTGATTTTTGGGGGTCGGGGGGGGGGGGGCTAGATTTCAACTGATTCTACAGGAAATTCAAGCTGTATATGGGCATCTTAATTTATCTCTCTCCCCTTTTTATTTTCCCTTTTTTTTTTTCCTCCTTTCTCTCTATCGCTCTCCGGCTGGCCGGGCTCTCTCTATCGCTCTCCGGCTGGCCGGGCTCTCTCTATCGCTCTCCGGCTGGCCATTGCCGCTCTCTCCATCGCTCTCCCGCTAGCATTCTCTTTATCACTCTCCAGCACACACAGATTTTTTCTTAATATCCCCCCTCACCACCACCATCATTCCCTCTTGCTCTCATTCTGTCTCTCGCTCTGTGTGTCTCGCTTATGGTTTTTTTCTGCTTTCCTATGTCTGATTTTTTTTCCATCTTGCCATTGTGATCCCACTGTCTCTTGTCTGTCTCTCCTCTACACTCTCTCTCTCCTATTGTATGTGGTTTATCTCCCCTAGCCACAGGCTAGAACTTGTTTTTCCTATTCTCTGTCCTCATTGTCTTCATATAATTTACAGCTGGGTTTGTTATTCTGGTTTGGTTTTCCGCCCCCTCCCTTGCTGCCTTTCTTTTCTGTGTCCTGTACTCTTAGCTCTTTACTAGCATCTCCCATGATGCCGTCACCCTTACACAGAGCCCCTATGGCTTGTCTTCCCACACACTGACTGAATGATGTGACAGGAGTTATTCAAGCATGCCTGATCACAGCGCTACAGATCCGCATAGTCTGCAGGAGATGGAGGAGGCTGGTCATTTCTCAATAATGGATGTGTTTGTAATGGTTTTATGTCCACGGTTATTTATCATTTTTATTAACACCAGTTTTGTTACATCACAATTATTTATTTTTCCTTTTTTCCAAAACATTTTATTAGATATAAACAGAGTCACAATGCAATTACAGTATGATATATGTACATTTTTCACAATTATTTATAATGGCTGCTGACTTCATATAAATCCTTTGCTAGTGTTTTTCTGTTTTTGTTTTGTTTTTTATTTTATTTTTTGCTTCTGATATCTCAGACATATGAAGCCAATAAGTGACTTTATCCACCAGATTCCAACTGAAATGTAATTTTGTGGATGAATTGGACAATTTCATGTTAATCTTGGTCCTATCCTTTTTAAGTAGATGTTATCCTACATCTATATGGCATTCAGCTTGCTAAAGCACCCTGTATCATAATCAATTGTCTTTTTTCATACTTGTTTTCACTTTATCATCCTTTGTTGCATCTACATGTTCCTGATCTCCTGCAGCTACTTCCTTTCCACATTTACTCCATTCATTGATGGATGCATAGCAAATCTCAGAGCAGGTTTCTGATGGTGACAACAGTTTACCATGCTTGCACAATGTGTTGGCATGGCTGCTTGTAATCTCCACCGGGGTCAAATGTGAGAGGGTGACAGCACAGTACCACATGAGACAGGGACAGAGTGTTGTCACCCTATAACAGGAAGTGTCTGAACAAGGACCTACATTACGTGATCACCAGATATGATCTTAGTTAAAGCTGCAAATAGACTCTATGGAATATAACTTTTAAAACTCCATTAATATGTTAAAGATTATATAAGATTTCAGAAATTGAGTTTACCTTTAGTTTATCTCATACTCTTTTGTATCTATTTTATTTTCAGCCACTGACGACATAGTGAAGGTAGAGGTTTGGGATGTGGTCGATAAAGGTGAGTTCTTCTTTTACCAGGTAACATTCTTATTTTGGACAGTGAAGTTTACTTAACCCAGGGGTTCACAAATTAATATGGAATACAGGGACTAGTCTGTCCAATCCAGGAGCCAGCAGGATTTTTGGGGAGCCAGCTTAATTGACAATAACTAGAGAAAACATAATTGGCTACTTGGCTCCTGTCCAGCCCTGACTTAATCACTTGAGTCCACAGGCCTTTTTATCCCCAAATCGCTTTGAGTTCCAGAAATTGTTTTTTTAGTTTTGGTGATGACTTGGTTCTGCACATTGTACCTTTTTATCTTTTGTAGTCTACCCCAGCCTTTCTAAACCATGGTGTCCCACTTGTGTGCCTCCTGGCCTCCCCAGGGTGCCTTCAACATTTTGTGGTAGTGGGACTGTTATGTGAAGGGGGGAATGAAGACTGAGGCGAAGTGGGGCTCCTGATGTAAAAGTGGGGCTCCTGATCCAAAGGGTGACTCTGATGTGCAAAGGAGACATTTTGAGTTGAAGGGGGCACTTCTATGTCAAAGAGGAAACACACTTTTTTGTGTGTGCATTGTCTATGACACATTTTAGACTGTGGTGCTTCGTGATTTTGCATACTTTTAAAGGGTGCCATGACTACAAAAAGTTGAGAAATACTGGTTTAGCCTACAGAATCCTACCTATATATTGTTATTTTTGGAATGGATAGCGCCTACTTTGGCAGCCAATTTGGATAGATATTTTTATTATTCTAGTTTTTTATTGGGAAATTAGAAAAATGCATTTTCCTGTAATTTTCCCCCAATGCAACCCCCTTTTATATTTACTGCAAAATATCATCAACAAATTCTGCTGATTAAAATGTCACATTAGTGCAACTTTTATGTAACTTCATAATGGTAAGTGAAGGTATGCATTTTACTTTGAGAGCAGCAATCCCTTTTGACAATACATTGCAACACATGCAGGGAAAAAAATTATATAGAATATATAAACACACACTCTGTAAATTCTATAAATGAAGGGGCTGGATCAGTTAGTGTAGACCAGATTCAGTCTCCTGTGTAACTGTGCAGCAAGACAACATAATATAATCGATTATAATCGATTATGTCGATTAGTTGTTGCAGCCCTAATGTCCAGGCCCCCTCCACTGATAAAAATCAGCTGCAAAAAATATATGTAAAATGTACCTTCCTACACTCTTACCGCCTGAGGTGATGTCACATTTATTCTGGTGATCCAGTGCAGCCCAAATCTCGCAAATAAGCTCTTGTAATTGACTGTCTTCTCACGAGATTGTTAACATCATGCCAAGCAATGTGGAAGATGAGGGTAAGATCCTAAATTTGCAGCTTTCCCCAGGTCTTCTCATGTATGCCACAATACCCATTCTGCCCCGTGGAGAGTACAAGATTGTCAGGGAAGGAGGGTGTTACATTGTGTGTGTGTGTGTATTTTTTATCTTTTCATTATTTATGTTCAGGACTAAGGATTAACCAGATGGAGCTCTATACAAGAGCAGGATGAAATGGATGTCTTCTGCAATTGTGTAAGGGTTTATTTATTCCATTTGTATTTTTCAGGGAAAGGCAAGAAGAGAGGAGAGGGTGGACTGAAGCTGGAAAATGAGCCTCAAGAGGTGAGGAGTTCAAGGTTTCTGTTATCAATTACTTTGCAAATAAGCAGCACATACTTTTTACACGTCTGACCATCAAGGTCCACACCTGTCCAGAACATGCGATATCCAGTGTTTGTGTAACAGTTCCTTGCAGTCTGCTGTTCTAGAGTTGTTATTTTTGGTTTCTGATATTAGTAAGGTAACGGGGACTTTTATTTTATGATTGGTCGAATACAAGACACTTGACTTGGACCCTTTGGACGTGCTGTCACCTAGTCTACATTTGAAGAAGGCATGTGTATGTGGATGTCAATGGTTTGTGCTTTTCTCTATCCAGGGGGACTCTGACCTGGCGCTGGACGCAGAGTTTTTGGATGTTTACAAGAACTGCAATGGAGTGATCTTGATGTTTGACATTACCAAGCAGTGGTATGTGTTTTTATCATGTTCTATGCTTCATCATTCGCCCTTCTGCCTTTTGCAATTACGTAATAGGTCATTATAGTTTTCACTTATTTTCCAGATTTATAAGGTGCCTACTGTAGAGCTGTACTAAGTAGTCTTAGTCTTAAGGTGCCCATACACCTTACGATTATCGGACGAAACTTTTCGTCCAATGATCGAACCGTTGTACGATTTTCATACGACGGCCCCATCTTGCCCCGATTATCGCAAGGTCCAATTAGCGGTAGTTAAAAAAAACACCTGGACGACTTGCGGTAATTGACCGCAATTGTTTTCGTTTGCACATGCGCAGTGTTAATCGTACGACTTTTGACGGACGGAAACGCCACCAACCATGCGAACATCGTACGATCTAGCAAAGTTTTCAAACATGCTTGACCGTCAAAAGTCGTACGATTGTACAGTACTATCGGTCGGGCACTCTATTCACACATTACGATTGTCGTACGAAAAGTCGATCGCATACGATTGTCGTACGATAATCGTAAGGTGTATGGGCACCTTTTACATCTCCATCTTATAATGATGCTTCACACACACACACACACACACACACACACACACACACACACACGTTAACAACCTTTCGGTATGATTTGGGATCACAGGAGGAAATTAGAGTATCCAGAGGGTATCCACATGAACACAGGGAGAATGTACAAAATCTGTACATTTAACATCCCTGATAGGCTGCGAAACAACCATGCTAACCCCTTCCGCTGCAATGTTGTCTTTTGTTGGGAGACTTAGTTGACAAAATCCATAAGCAGGCAAGATAACTAGTTTAGACTCCAAAGTATGGTTAACTGTGTTTAAAAATGGATCTATACTCAAGTGTTAACAAAAAGATTAACGCTAGCGTTTTATTGCGAATTTGAATAGCATGTGAAGAGTTGAACCTTTGTCAGGCTTTTATTGCTTTCTCTAACCACTTCCTTTCTCCAGTCACCAGGACAGGAAGTGAGGGAGATGTCTCCATCTGAGGCACAGACGGCAATAAAAACACTTTACCTTAATACAAATTGCTGCGGCAGAGCTCTCAATCCACTTTTGGTCTGACAACCAGAAGCTTAGGCCTTTGCATACAGGATATCTTCTGGGGGGGAAGCTCCAACTGCTCTGGTTTCTTCACTCCTATTCAATGGACATATGTCTAGTATGTGGCCTGCAGTGGTAGGACATTTTTGTAGTTATTTTATTAATGCACCCCAATTATATTCTTACAGTTTTTAATAGAGGACAGCAATAATGTGCACTCGTAAGGCTCAATTTACAAAGCTTTACAACCAGCCATGTAACTATAAATCTTCAAATCTTACTGGACTTAACTGAAAATAACTCACATTTTCAAAATGATTAAGAATTCCAATCATGATGTGTTAGCTTTATTTATTGAGCCTCTGGTCTCTAAAAAGTGCTAAACTGTGATCTGACATTGAAAACAGGCACGTAGTGATGGCTCGGTGCTTCAAGATGGTTAGCATAGCTCTATGGTAACATTTGAGAATAGCTGGGCTTCAAGAACCCACTACTTTCCAAGGCCCTAGAACCTGTATTGGCCCCATATGGGCCCAACTATGTGATTTAAAAAGTATGCTAAAACTACCTTAGTACAGCAAGTAATCCAGTAATAGAGAGATCACATGTCACAACTTTATTATCCATCTTCCTTAAGACCAGTAGGCTATAAAATTGGTGGTATCAGGGAGGTGTGGGACCTCAGTTTACCTATGAGTAGATGCCCCATCAATCAGATGTTGGTTGCTGTAAAGATACTTCACCTCTTTGGGTTCTACCATCGAAGAACATTGTGGACAGCACTTACTCTTCCTCAAATCTTTGTGTGACCGAGACCTGATTCTCTGCCCTGTTGGGTTTTTAGGACATTTACCTACATTATGAGAGAGCTGCCCAAGGTACCAAGCCATGTGCCAGTGTGTGTCCTTGGCAATTATCGTGACATGGGGGAACACCGCGTCATCTTGCCCGATGATGTGCGGGATTGTATCCAGGGCCTTAACAGGTGAGAGGAGTCGTGGGATGTTGCAGACATTTTTTGTTCGTTTCTTCTGCTCTTATTTTTACACACAGATTTCATGTTTTTAATTGAAATGCTAAAAGGCAAAGTATAGTTTTTAGAGTGAGTGCATGCATTGAGGTATTACTGCAACAGTTATCCAAAAATAAAGTTTGGATGACTTTTTCATTTTAATATGCTTACATGATTTTATTACTGGTATAAATACAGTTTTGTTGATTAACCACTCGAGGACGTTTTCTTGCTCACTGCATTGGCACATGTCAAGTAGTATAACCTCAATGAAGATATAGAAAGTTTAGTACACACATTTTCTTCATACAGACTATAGAGACATGTGTCACCGCCTCAGAATGAACATGCATGCTCGAGGTCAGTATTTCCAAGTACTGAAGCCAGAAACAGACAGGCATTTAGTATTTTTTAAGAAGTGGTCAACAATAACAAGCTTTGTGTTTCTTGCACTACAAGTTTCCTTTTGACTGCATAAACTTGCATTGTGAGTAGGAGCAGTAAAGCACAACCATTGTGTAGCACTGCAAAGCAGGAAACGGAGCCCCTTTTTATAATAACGGGCCAATAGGAATATAAAGGGAAGGGTCGAGCAAGCTTTGTCACTACCGGGAAAGAATGGCCCAGCATTTCAACAGAGTGGAGGGACTGAAAACTTCAATTGGTATGATCATGCACATGTTATATCTCGGCATATATATTTCTTGTTTGTTACCGAGTTATTTTAGGTGCAGTTTCTCTGTGTGGCATTAGCTATTGTTAGATTAATGTTGCTCTCTAAGGTTGCTCCTTGACTTAAGCATCAAATATAAGACAGGGAAAGGCTTAAAAGCAACCTGCCAAGAAACAGATGACTTGTTTTTGAAACTGTAAGCTCCAGTACTGCCATCTTTAACCTTGTCACTACCTGATAAGTCACCAGTATCAGTACCCCAGATAAACAGAGGAGCGTACTTGGTCAGTTACTTGACAAGTAGCGAAACAGGGGAAATTATGACAGCCCAGGAGACTTCACGCTCAAAAATAGGTCATAAGGGCCATATTCCTTGACAGGTTACCTTCAAAATGATTCTATAACCTTATTGTTGAACAAAATCATGCACAAGCCTTTCCCTGCCCGTGTGCATTGAACTGGAGCATTCTGGGTGTGGAACTGTGATATGTCTGGCCCATAAGTTGCTCTTTTCCTCTGTCTGATCCTGTTCACTGCCTGCTATGTTATCAGGTGCTATGTTTTATGTCTTGCTTATCCTGACCTTGGAGATTGCTGCATTGGATGACCATCCTCTCTCTTGTCCTCTGCTTCTCTGTACAGACGACCCGGCTCTTCCTATATCCGCTATGCTGAGTCTTCCATGAAGAACAGCTTTGGGCTGAAATATTTGCACAAATTCTTTAACATCCCTTTCCTTCAACTCCAGGTGAGACCATCCTATACCTGAATGCCTTATACCTTCGCTTTATTCTCTATGTCCCACCTAAAAGACATCATGACCTGCTTTATGTTCTGAACCGTTTTTTCACCAGGCTCTGAGTACAAATTGCAGACGCATCTCACCTAAAATACATGCGTTACATATTTAGTAGCGGTTTCCTTTTCCTCACTATAAATTAGAATTCGATTTTACATTGTATCACTTTCTTTTTTTTATTTTTCCATATTGTGTACATTTTATTTTCCTCCAAAGTTTTCCTTTCTTTCCATCCATTTTATTTTTTTTATTCACTTGCTTTTTCTTCATTTTTGTTTTTTGCATTTCTTTGTTTCTTGTTTTTTTCTTTTCTTACCTGTTAATGTTCTCCTTTCCTTCATTTTCCTGGTGTAGCTAAACCAAAAAATTTAATATATTGCATCTTACAGGTCCTTGAATGTGGTGGCTGCATTACTTTTCTTTTTTCATACTTTTTGTTCCTTTATTTTCACTGGCGAGCCTGGTATCTATGAGGGACAATGTTGTCACCTAGGATGGGAAGTGTGTTAGGACAGCAGATATCGGCTCACTAGATTTCTGGCAGGATCAACGGGGATTCTGTTTTGCATTCATGAAATAGATATTCGCAAACCCCAGGCACTTCTCAAGCCAATTGGGAAATGCCAACATTGCAGGATACCAGAGTTGCAAGTTAAGTAGGACGGATAGCTGATTAGCTGCAGGCACTGTTTGGACAACAATTTTCCAACCAGCTCCATCAAAAAAGAAGAAAAATTGACTATGTTTGAGCCAGGTTGTTCCTTCAGGGGCTGCCCATGTAACAAATTCCAGATGTATCATAAGGAAATTAACAACATTTGATCTGTGTATGGACAGCTTTATTCCGGTCACTGTTACATCCCTTCCCCTTTCAGCCTCCTACTCCAATTTAATGGCATTGCAATTGCTGATGTTTTCATTCATTTGGATGTTAGCAGACATTTGGGGCAGCACACCCACTTTATTCTACACCTGGTTTTAGAATTGATCCCCAATGTGATTGACTTCACTGATAGACAAGTGACTGGAGTTTATACAGAGTACACCTGAGATCTGCTCCCTGTATGGAGTTACATAGCCCGTTACCGGTGCAGCAACTGTAAGTGGATTTGTAAAACGATCGTCCTCTAAAGAAGTGATACATGCTCTGGCTTACTTATTAATATGTGATTGGAAACTGACACTCTTAACCCTCGTATAGCTGGAAATCTGTAACATGTTGTAGATTTCCACTTCTCGCCCTTCTGGAAAGGAAGGGGTCAAAGGTGTCCTCATTCATATTGTTAATGTAGGGAGGGGGTCTGATTGCAGGTATAGGACAATACAACATTGTTACTGTTGTATAGTATTGCATGCTTGTATTATGCAGGCAGGGTTACTGGTGGTAGGCTCTAGAGGCAGGACACCCTACGTCTGATTCTGAACATTTGACTTATGTCTTGCAGAGAGAAACCTTGTTACGACAGTTGGAGACAAATCAGCTGGACATTGATGCTACCCTGGAAGAGCTGAACGTGCAACAAGAGACAGAGGATCAGAATTACGAAATGTAGGTTACCTTTCACATGCAGTTTCAGGGGTTTTTAACAGTATGTTGTAGCTGAATAGCATTAAACACCAGGGGGTAGAGGACTTGGCTTTCACAATGCAGTGATGCTGAAGAACTTTCAGCAAGCTTAGATCTTCACCGCAGCAGAGTTTGATGATGGGGGCAGCAGGACAAGTAATATTAGCTTTCTTTGCTGGGATGTCTTCTAACTTTTTTAAATAGTGACAGTCAAATGCTGGTTTTGCATACTAGATACTAGGTGGAGATATATATATAGATATATAGATATATAGATATATATATCTTTGATCTATGGCAAAAGCTTATCTATATAGTTTTTTGCTTTAACATATTTTAGTGTATAATTTATGAAATTAAAGATTAATTTTTTTCAGTCAGGTAAATCTAAAATGATACGTATAAGAAGCCCATGTTAACCACTTTCATCCAGCAGCTGGTGGGCTTCTGTTAGCAGCAGCCTTTGGGAGGCTAATTTCCAACTGCATTGTGAAATAGACCTAATGGATGAGGTCAGATTAAACAGACTGCAGTCACAGAAGAGGGACACCTTGTCCTTCTCCAGGAGAGATGGAATCATTTGGCTTAGTGGTAAACAGGCTGCCAGCAAGCACACAAGCACTTCTCCTTCCCCACACATGGATACTTACCTTTCCTGTGCTCTCAACTGTTCACAAGCTGAAGCCCTAAATCTAATCCCTCTGTGAAGCTGGGTACACACAGATTGAATTCTAGCCATTTCAGAAGGAATTGACGGAAATTAGGGCCACCAACGGGCCAATCTCCTCAGCAAAAGTCGATCATTAGATTTACTTTTATCCAAAGGGCATGCTGGAGAAAAAGAAATTAGCTGCAAGCACTGTTGGGGTATACTAACAGACAGGCGTTGCTGTCAGAATACAAAGTACACAACAGGAAGTTCGTTCATCGTGCCCAGTTGAACGAAAAAAATATGTCCGTGTGTAAGCTCTGTGTCAGATCCAACACGGTGTGGTTGACCATCTTCGTGCTTCTTGGGAGAAATAGAAGAATCTCATATGCTCCTCTGTACCCAGAAACACTGGGAGGGGAATTTACCAAAACGAGCGTACAAAATCTTGGGCAGCTGTGCATGGCAACCAATCAGCTTCTCTCTCATTTTCAAATCTTAACTGAACAAACTGAACAGAGCAACTGATTGATGGCCATGTACAGCTGCTCCAGATTCTGTCTGCTCCAGTTTTGATAAATCCCCCCCCCGGGTATTTCCAAGGAATCCAACAGACAAACTGAACTGTTGACTCGCTAAAAACAATGCATTTTCCTTGTGGTTCATATTTTAGCCGTCGTTCAACAGAGAATAGTAGCTAATTTGTGGCCAATCTACAAATGTTTTTGCTTAGTACGATGACAAAAATTGTAAAAAAACAAGTATATCAAATTGCAAAGTCACATCCGAAATGACAATAATAACTTTAATATGTGTTTTTCCTGAAAAACAGTCCCAAGCATTTGGTAGCACGTGGTGACCTTTTTTTGACGTCTGTGTGTATGGGACTGAATTATTCTAGACACATGGAAATGTTCTGCATTTGTTCTAATTTTCTGCATGTTTTTCGCCAATCTGGCATCTGCAGGCATGCGCCGAGTCCTCCTACTCACATCGGCTTCATTAGCAAGATCATCTTCTCTCTCCATCCGCTCTGTTTCGCTATTGAGAGCTTGATGACGTCTGTAAGATCAGCACAATCTGTCAGATAAATGTTTGTTAATATTTCCTGTATGTTCCTCTCAGATTTCTAGAGATGTTGGAGAATAATAAGCGCCCAGCGTCTCCAGTTGCAACCAATGGGCAGAGTCCATCTTCTGGCTCACAGTCTCCGGTGGTCCCCATCATCTCCGAGTCTCCTGACAGCTCCGTCACTGGCACTCCACTTCAGATGCCCACTCCTACCCTGGCTGCTTCTCCTCCACCTCCAATGGCTGATGTTCCTGACGTATCTGGCCCGTCTCCTTCTACAGTGTCCTCTCCACCACTTTCCCAGCAGTCTCAGCAGAAGCGAGGCTTCATGTCAAGGCTCTTTGGATCTTCCACAACTGAGAGTCCTCCAGCCAAACCAGGTGCAGCCCTAGACCTAGCAGGCAACAATCTTTCTCTTACAGGAAAAACTGTCATGCAAGAAGTATGTAGGCTGCTGTTACTGACCTCTCTTTTGGAAAAATCTAGTTGTCTGGCTGTCATGCTGGTGCATTGTCTTCAACACTGAGTCACTGATCTAGAACAAGTAGAATTATACGGTATACTGACTTCTGGGTCTGTGTCTGTATAGCAGTGAGACCAGATACAACTGGAGAGTTACCTTTCCAGCAATTTTAGCCATGTATTTCTTTCATGCCAGGGATACATTTAACATTACAGTTAAATGCACAATTGAAACAGTTTCATTGAAACTGTTTTCCCTGCCAAAGGGTTTGTACTTCTGCCCATTCAGTCCTAAGATATACACAGCCCTGTCACACTGCACAGCCAGGGTGGTGACCTGCTTTTTCTTTATTGTGTTTAAGCAATACAGCCTGGTCAGCTCCCTGCCTCCAGCCAGTGATTGGAATGTGAAGGATCATCAGAACATTGAAGACCTAATTTCTTTGCTCTCTCATCCTGTTAGCATATATCTTGTGAGCAGATGTGCATGCAGCAGAGTCTGATTGGTTCCAAATGCTGGCCACTCCCTCTCCCAAGCTTAATGCTGCTGTATAGAGGATTGCAAGAGGCTGATACCAAGTACATTAACTGAATACAAATTTACATTTAGTGAGTCTTTTTTTAAATGAATGGGTAATTGCATTAATATGTGTTTTTCATTTGTGCCTGGAGTTCAGCTTGAACTTTCTTTGTATTTTTGCTTCTGTCCTTATGGCTGACAAAAAATATTTGGTATTTCATAGACCGGGAAAGAACTGCTCATCTTTGCTGAATTTACTATGCTTTATTTATTTGTTTTTAAACATAGCTTGCTTGACACGTCAAGGGTAACTCCAGTGAAATCATAAAAGGATAGTATTATTTTCTGTACAAGTTATATAATACTTGTTTTCATTCAGCCATGTATGGTTGCTTCAAATCTGGCTTTGCCTTCATTTGCAATTCGCCTATTAAAATCATGCTTGCAAGGGCTGTGACTTCTCTCTAAGGCTGGGCACACACCTTACAACTATCGCAAGACTTTTGTCTTGCGATGGTTGTAAGTTCCTTAAAAAAAGGTACGATCTGCCTATCTTGCATAGGCAGATCGTACTTGCGATGATCGCAAGCCACGCCCCCTGAGGGGCGGGCTTCCGATGACCGCAATGCCGAATGCGCAGTGTGTGCTTGGCCCCACCGGCCCGTACGGCTGTTATCGCACGGACATGCCACAAACCCGCCGAACATCGTACGATGCTCGGCGGGTTTTCGAACATGTCCGTAAGTTTAAAGTCGTGCAACCTTACAGTAGTAGAGGTCGCACGGCTTCCACACACACTACGATAATCGTACGATCGCGGGATTTCCCGCGATTATCGTAAGGTGTGTGGGGACCTTAAGCCAGAAGTCCTGAATTTGAAGGTTTGAGATGGACGTATACACGGGAGGTATCTTAGGGAGCACTTTGTCCGTGTGGTGAATCTAAAAGCATGAATCATTGTCAGGTTTTAGTGATGATCGTCAGGCAGACATTTATGAATGAGAAGGAAGGCCCTGAAGTTATTAGAAACGTGTGACATTTCTGATAACGTTGTTTTATGAAGAGAAAGCAGCTTGTGAATTTGTAAGGAACTAGTTATGTCGCCAAGCAGCCATTTTGCAAGGTGAGGAAGCGGTCTAATCGTTTATTAGGAGCTGGTGAGTTTCTTGGGGTAGCCTTTTTTAGAGGTCACCACACATGGAAGTATGACCTGAGAAACACTTAGAAATTCCATCACCAGATCACAAGAGGAATTTTGAAGCTTTGTTACTGTTCATTGTTTTGTTACCCACAATCCTTTGCTCTCCTCCCAGAGACTCCAACACATGCCGAGCAGCCAGTGAAGGTCCAGAGTGTGGAGGATTTCATTCCTGATGAAAGCTTAGATCGCAGCTTCCTGGAGGACGGCGCCACCCAAAAAGAACTAGAAAGACCTCCACCCCGAAACAGGAGAGACAGCGATAGGTATGTGGCTGTGTCATATTACCCACCTTGTATCAGAAAAGTACTCTATAGTAGAACTGTAAATGCCAGGTCCGTACGACGTACGTCCTTGGCAGCGAAAGGGTTAAAGCCCTATTCCACGCAAATCTTTTTATATATGCTTTAAGGTAACATAAAGGGTTAGAGCCCCAGTTAGGTTTGTATTGTATTTGGGTTTTTATTGTTGTCTGTGACTTCCTGTCCTAGTGACAATCGCTAAGTTTTATTTCTTGTAGAGATGTCACAGAGACAGAAAGTGAGAAATATCCCGCCGGTAGGGATCACAAATTGTCCCTACTTTATCCAGGAGCAACAATAAGAAGTAAGCCTCCTTTAGACAGGTGAGAGTTTAGCATTGGACTGCATTCTGGCCGGCTTCCTGCGCTCAGGGGCGGGAGGGGGCATGCCACTGCAGCCACGCCTGCGGTGCGATCTCGCACACCAGAATGCGTGGCACATCAGTGCCTGCGTTCCGCTCTAGTGCAATCTGAAAAAATGCTGCAAGCACTATTTCTGCAGATCACACTGGACCGGAATGCAGGCACTGATGTTCCACGGGTGTGGCTGCGGTGCCATTGACTTCAATGCACCGCCACGCCTCCTCCCGCTCCTGAACGCAGGAAGCCTGCCAGAATGTCATACAGTTTGTTCCAGAGGCTGACCGCTCTGGAACGCACTGTTTATGGTGTGAACCAGCCCCAAAAGGGAATGTTTTTATTCTTCTTTTTTGTTATGGTCAAAACATTGCTAAAGTCTCACCTGTCTAAAGGAGGTTTACTTCTTATTGTTGATCCTGGGCATAGAGGGTAACAGATGAGAGGGTGGAAATGAGTATGTGGGGTTAGGAAGGGGTAGTTTTTGGAGGACCACAGCACCACATGCCTGTGGTAGTAGAACACATTCTTAAGGCTCCAGGAGGCTACTATAGCCTAGGGGTCAGAATTATTGTTACCCAAGGTTGCCATGCTTGGGTGTATATTAATATTCTATCTGCCAGTTTGAATTCAGTCTTATTGCTGTATCATAGGCAGAGTTGTTCTATATTTCACCCCATAAGGCAACGTTGGTCCATTTTCATGCCCTATCAATTGCTTGTTTAGCTGCTGTGACATATGAAAAAAGCCTAAATTGGGGATTATTAATGTCTAGTGGACATTTTTTAAGAGTGCTTGGCAGGGGTCTAAAGGTGTCTCCTTGGATATCTGGCTATGGAAAACCATTAAACTTATATGTGACTGTCCAGTTCATGACAACCTCTGAAACAGTAAGGGGAAATCCAGGGACAGATTTGGCTATCCTGTCAGGGATCAGATAGCTGCGGAAGAATAATTTTAATTAGTTTCTATGGCAGCAACACTGCATTTTGTTTCCGTCGAAATCTGTTCTCAGTCCTGCTCTTTTATCGTATTATTAGGTCAGATGCCCATTTGTAGCAGTGTTGAGTAAAGTAAATAGAGGGGCGTGGGGATACAATGGGCATCTAGTTGGATTTTTATATCCAACTGACTGGGCCACTATAAATACCACTTTAGCTGAAGAATTTACTGGTTGCTATATGTTGAGGTTGCTATAGTACTAAAGATTCCCAAATACTAAAACATTTATGTGCTTGTGTTTTATTTTTGCAAAGATACATCAAGAGATCTGTTTTAAAGCCCATTTCCACCTTTTGGGGAGGTATTTTTTAAAAACATATGCCAGCAGTGTACACCAATTTATACATTAAGCAGGCATATGCCAGACAGTGTATTGTGTGTAAAGGCAGAGCTGGTGTTAAGTAATAGTGTTACACAGAATCATAGGGAGGGGGTCAGCTGCTTTACAATAAGATCCTGGTGTCAGTCTGAATTTCCTGTAGAGAAAATTTGTAAATTTTAGGATTCAGGCCTAATAGAGCAGACATTAAAAAATGAAGAAAGCCAGCAATGTGAGTCATGAAAATGGGCACATGTATACATCATCACTGCACCTTTTCATTACCACAATTAATCCTAATCGCTCACAAAGGTGGAAATGGACTTTAGGCAGAATCAAAAAGTGAGCAGGCAGTGCAAGCAAAGTGTCACAGAAGCACTGCGTAATAAATGTTTATTTGTGACCTATTATTTTCATACAGATCACATGTGGCAAGACCGCAGATCAGCCTTCCACCCACTTTTCTCAGGGGGTTTGTTAATTACTTATCTATAGTCCACCTCACGAATCTTAAAGGAGAACTATGAGGTGAGTGCTTTTCACTCACCTCATAGTTCTAGCCGACCTGTGACAATGAGACTTTCACAGGTCGGCTCAGTAGATCGGGAGGTGAGTGAACACATACCGGCGTTCGCTCACCTCTCGATCCTGTCACAGCTCTCTGCCGTGACAGGGGAGGGGCTGGATTCCCCGCTCCGCCAGCGCTGACTGGCGGAACGGACGGGGGAGGGGGCGGGTACAGCTGGCTCTGCCTCTAGATAGGCAGAGCCAGCTGTCAGTCACGCAGCTGGGCGGATCCAGACATAATTGTCGGGATCCGCTTCAGCTGCGGCGTCTCAGTATACCGCGAGCAGCAGCTCATGGTATACTGCAAGCTACAGCTCACGGTATACTGAGCCTAGGGTGACGGGAGGACGCTAGTTTGTGTCCTCCCGTTACCCTAAGGAGAACTATGGGGAAAAGCCTTAACCCCATAGTTCTCCTTTAATGTACCATTATGATCGTGATGAATTGTTTTCCCCCTTTATTCGTGTCCTTAAAAAAATATCTCTCCTTAGGCAACATTACTAAATGTATACATGTGATTTCTGTGTTTTGTGTGTTAGACATTGCACAGATAAAATGAAATCCTGATGGAAAGAATCAAACAAATGTTTTAAATCGGTCTTGAAGTGCAAAGCGAGGGATTTGGTAACATTTCAGACACCTCAGTGGTAAAACACAGATATTGGTACAGATAGATATCCAGTGATGACATTGTGAGTCATCACTGAATTCCAAAATGGCTTGGAGTACGCTATAAGCTGGTGCTTGTGTCGAACACTGACAGCCAGATAAATGGTATCTGCATCAATAAGAGAAGCATATTGTGTTACTGCAGAGTAAAATATGCAAAGTAGGTGCAGACTAGGGAAGAATGTGCACTGTGCCAACTTGACGGTATTTGCAAAGCGTTAATGGTCTGTCATTTAATGTTTTAATGCTTTAAAGGATTCATTTAATCTGGAGGAGGGGTGTATTGATCAAGTCTGGACTATGGGTGTACTAAAACTTCATTTAAAGTACATTGAAATGATCCTGTTTGACAAGTCCAAGTACAACTAAATATACTTAAAAAAAAGACTTCCTTTACCACCCCCTGTCTTAAACCCATTCCTCTTTCATTTTTGTCTCGCATACTGCCCCTTCCCAGACACTGCAGGTTACAGTGGGAGGGTTTTAGCAGAGGCAGTGGTGTCAATCCAGTAAGCAGTGGGCAGGACTAGGTGTGGTCATCTGCTGATTGGCAGGCTACAGCCTTTTAAATCCGCAGTGACAGTGAGGATAGCCACATCCGCTCCATCTTTTTCATCCCACTGTAGTGTAAGAAGGCACAGCCTGCATGAGGGTGACTATGAATTGAGAAGCAGTGCGGCAGCGTTGTCACCCCATCACAGAAGCTGCCTGGTGGATGCAGTATCAACAGTTATTTAGGAGACTATGCAGTTAGACTCAGAAAATGCTAAGTACAGCACACATTTTTTACTATGAGGACATAGTTGCTAGTTTTACAGTATTTTAATAACACAGGCCACACATAATGCAGCATGCCCACTTCTAGACTCTTCCACGTGCGTAGATAGTTGCAAGCTGTTATATGTAGATGATATGTTGTGATGTGCTACAAAGTGAAGAAAATGTTTTGTTTTTTATTCTCTCCTTTTTAACCTCTGGTTAATATTGGCCCTTATTAACTCGTTCCTCCTCTTTTTTTAACCATTAAAGTTTACAGATTTTTTTTCTTATTTAGTGTTGAAATATAAAAAGAAACAACATTTTAAAAATGCTTTTATTTTAGTCATGCTTCTTGCTTTGCACTATGAAAACTTGTGTCGCAGTGAAACAAAATATACAATTTTCACTTCAGTATCATAAGTGTGACACAGCTATTGCTGAATTAATTGGTCTATAGCTGAAATGTGGAAACTGGCTGCTATTCCAAGTATTTATTCTTTTATGTCATGTGATGTATATCCCTTGTCGTGTGACACTATTACCCCATCATGGTATGTGACTTGCACCTTCCATATTTTACCTAATTCCTTTCTCTCCACTGAATCTTTTTTTCATCTCAGTGATGTGGATGTACCTGGGTCAAATCCCATGGTGGCTGGCTTCCAGGATGATTTGGATCCTGATGATAGGGTAGCCCCGAAATCCACTCTTCCCATCATACCCAGCAAGAACATCACCCTGTCCAGCGACGAAGAAGGACCTGTTCCCTCTGTGCAAATAGCTGGAGACGAAGACATAGACTCTGAGCTATACTCTTGGTAAGTCATTTGCTGGGAACTCTCATTGCAAGGTGGCTATGTGGACATGGTATAGTGTAGCACTAAGGTGCTGGATTAAAGCCCATCTCCAGGCAAAAAAAATGTTTGTTCAGTAAATGTTTATAGTGTTCTTGTAATCCGCTTCCATAAACAACAATACATCTGACCACCTTGGCTCAAAGCTGACTGTAAAAAAAAAAATCACAAGGATAAAAACATATATAAGAAGTAATCAGTAGTGTGTGAAGATGAAGACACATGACATTAAGCAGGTATAAGTGGATGAAGGACGCAAACCACAGACAATAATTTAACTTCCTTCTGGAGAAAGGTTGTATTCCACTGTCTGGGTATATCGCCGCCACGGTTTCCAGGTGGACCAGCAGTCCAGCATTGCAGATGTGCCTGCGCCAGCTGGCATTGCCATTGGTCCTCTTTTTTGCTGCTGTCCCTCCCTTTTGGTTTGGGGAAGGGGTTAATGGGGTAGGTAGGAACCTGAAGGGGTGAGGGGAGGGGGTGTGGGGTAGGTGGGAACCAGTACAGTAGCTTAAAGTTACCAAAATAATTACCTGCATCTGGTGGCTGAACACATCTGTGTTTTCATCCAACCTACTGCTCAGAATTGAGCATCATGGGAGCTGAGCTATTTCTCCCGATCAAGATCTGCTTAGCCATGATATGCATAGTAGAAGATTGTACTTGTTATAGCCATAAGCCATAAAATAAGGCATAATGCAAGAAATAAAAAAAACTTGTATTCCAAGATGCAATAGGTGCTTCCTATGTTCTTCTCTTTTCATGTTTGGCTGACGGGCCTTTTGAATAAGTGCAGAAGGCTGGCATAGATAAGTTGTTTTTTTTAAATAATATCCTGCTTTTCCACTTAACTGAAAGTACATTAACGCCCAGCTTTACCTTTTTGTTAAAAAATAAAACATCTATTGTCCAGCAGCTCAAGCAAAAGACCACCCTGTGTATGTGAGCAATGACCACCCAAGCCCAATGAGAGGAGGAAGGACCATGGACGTCGCTTGCAGCAGTTAAACTTTGCAGCTGTGAAGAAACTCCTTTAAAATATATTGCAATATACTCTTGGCACTTCATTTCTGATCTGTTTTGTAGCATTACAATTTTGCCGGGTGGCCCTTCCTTCTCTTCCTGCAGTGAATGGCATCTGGACAGCCCTTCCTATCTGCAGCCACTACAGAGGACCAGTCATTCTGTGAATGTACAGAGAGCCTAACCTGCGGCATTGACTGCAGGTCTCTTTAGGACAGCCTCTGAGCTGCATTCTTTAATGTATGTAGTAGAATATTGATCGTAGTAATTCACTAATGGAATTTATGGCTGCTTATGTCCTGCCAGCTGGTAATATCTTGTACTACTGCACCAACATCTTGCCGGCTCTTAAATCTTTAGACACCAACACAGGAAATGGCAGTAATGATCTGTTAAAGCAATCCACAAATCTATTATATATATATATTACACTTTTAGTTTATAATAACATGCAATACATGACAAACAAACAATTCCCACAGTATTTATTAAGGGAAGAGTTACTGTTCTGATTCGTGTGTTAATTTCAGCTTGGGCTATTGAGCTCTGTACACAGGCTTTTCACAACAGATGGTACGTAGACAGCGGATTACTTAAAAAAATAAAATAAAATCCAGTGCATTGATCATGACTTGACATTTTTGTATAATTTTACCGAAAGGAATTATTAGGCTCTACTGTTCTTCCACTCAGTCATGCTGTAATTCTATATTTTAGGAAAACCTCTAAGGTCTCGGCAACTCAGACTCTCCCTGAGAAACCAAACCTAGCCCCGACCCTGGCACCAACATCTAGCAAAATCAAGAAAGCAAAAGTCAAGGTCAAAGAGAACTCAGACAGTGACCCGGAGGGTCCGATCGCCACACAAATGCTTTCCTTCGTTATGGATGACCCAGATTTCGATAGCGAAGATTCAAACCAAGTTTCCAAGTCTCAGGTGAGATGGAGACAGAGTGGCTAAAGAGAACAGATGTGCCAATAAATAGATTAATTGATTGGATGTGGGGGTGCCTTAGCCCCTCCCCTCCCATCAGATTTAATCTGCGTGGACTTGTAGAAACATGCAAGCCCAGAGATGAGCTTCAAGTAGTCATGAGAGACCAGTTGTAGAAGGCATGTCTGGAGGTGACCACATCTGATTGCAGTAGGAGCCATATTTACCTCTGTAGAATTACAGTGAATAGTGTAGAATTTTAAAATATTGAAACACTGATCAGACAGATCATTAAAGCACAACTGAACTTTTTCGTTTAAATCAGCTAAATACAATCAGGAGAATGAAAAAAGGTGTGAGTAGAAAAGCCCGTCTCCTGCTAGCACAGTGCAGAAAAGGACCCTTGCTCTCTGGAAGCAGTGGTCTCTCTGCAGAGGTCCGATACACCCCCTGTTGAGTCACAGCTAGAATTCTCCAATAAGCAGGCAACATGAGCTTTGCTGAATGGAGAGCTGTAGTTGTAACGGACTTCTGTCTAGGGACCATAGCTTCCACACAATAGATTTTTTAAGGGACAGTAATATACAGGGGTACAAGTACTCCTAAAAACGAGATCCTATAGGTTGGACTTGATGGACTAATGTCTTTTATTCAACCTCAAATACTATGTAACTATGTAACAATAGAGTAAGACTCCTCTGCTGCATGGTGGCAGCGGAGGAAAACAAATTGTATTACTTTCAGCACCTTTTCTTTTAAATCACCTAAAAAATATATTTAGTGGATTTAAACAGAAAGTTCAGTTGGGCTTGTATCTGGAGAAATATGTAGTGGGGCATTAGTAATTTAGTCTGGAAATTATTGGTTGTCATATTTCAATAGTGTCGGTAATTGCTGAGTCACTGGAATAGAACAAGTACGCAGACCAAGCGTTGAGACTTCACAGGCTGCCTACTTCTTCTGAGTCAGTGACTGTTGAAGTCAGAAGATTGCCGCGACCTTGAAGAAATGGTCAGCAGTGCCAAACTTGTATTTTCAGGCCTAAAATGTGGAATATAACATGGGTGCAAAAATTGAAAAAAGGGCCTCAGTCATGAAGGGGTTAATACTTCTTTTATCATTTTCCAACAGTATTGAGGGTAGCTGCCATATTTCTGGTAATAAAGGTTTCTGCTTTAAAGCTGATTTCCAGGCAAACCTCTAAATACACAGATGAAATACATATATGGGAGCTGTTTTGCTTGCCAACTGATTTCAGTAGTTTTCCATTCAGTTGTCAGATTTGCACAGCCAGTTAAAGTTAAAGAATACAGTGGCGTCCTCTTGTACCCGCTAACTGGGCGGTAAAGGAGGAGCATCAGACTCATGAATTCCACTTCCCACTCCCTCTGCTCCTGCTCCAATATATACGTTATGTAGCTTGCATGCAGCACTTCTGCTTGGCTTCCAAACAGGTCTATCCCTCTCCCAGTGTTGCTATACTACTGCTATACAGTAAATTGCAAGAGGCTTACATTCTTTGGGATGAATTCGAGCGGAGATTGCGAGCCAGGCCTTCTCGTCCAACATCAGTACCTGACCTCACAAATGCGCTTCTGGAAGAATGGTCAAACATTCCCATAGACACACTCCTAAACCTTGTGGACGCCTTCCCAGAAGAGTTGAAGCTGTTATAGCGGCAAAGGATGGGCCAACTCAATATTGAACCCTACGGACTAAGACTGGGATACCATTAGAGTTCATTTGTGTGTGTAAAGGCAGGCGTCCCAATACTTTTGGTAATATAGTGTGTGTGTGTGTGTGTGTGTGTGTGTGTGTGTGTATAGCTGCATGCATTCATTTGGTTCTTTTACATCTTTCGGTTTACCTTTAAGATTAAAAAGAAAGATGTTTTATTATTGGCTTTGTTGTGTGTGTTTTTGCAGGATTCGTTACCAGCGCTGAATAACTTGTCAGACAGCTCCAGTGAAGAGACCATGTCCTCTCGTCCTTCGGAGTCAGTAAAGCCCCCAGCAACCTCTTTTAAAATCAGAGAAGATGATCTGTTTGGTTTGGGGTTTGTGGAGAAAGTGTCTAAGGACAGTGAGGAAGGTAAGATGTAATCTGCATGTGCTTACATAAATGTGACTATAAACTTTGCAGTGTGGCCTTGTCATTTTTACTGACCGCATAAAGTACATAAAACATTGCTTTAGACCTGGCATTTGGCGTAGACCCCACATTTGAGTTTACAGTACTCAGCCATCACTGCTGTGACTCCCTTTTCAAAAGGCTCAAACAGTTCCAATCAGACAAAGGGTGCTGCAAAGCACACACCACTTGCATTGCTGTCTCTTTTTAACTAATGCATGCATGGAGCCCTGGGAACATTTGTCATTTATGAAATGTTTATTTGAGTGTCTATATTTTAAATATATGAATCTTCTCTCCTAGATAAAGACAGTAAGACAAGCAAAGATAAGAAGAAAAAGAAGAAGAAGAGCAAAGAGGTGACATAAGCTATAACTGAAATAGAGCACTAATTCTGATTAAACCATTAGGTCTCTGCTGCCTTCACTTTGTAGAATCCTTGTCACTGTTATGTAAGACTGCAGGCAAATAACAAGCTGCCATGACTGAGACCCATCATCAGCTTCTACTGACCTCTGACTGTGATTTGAACTAGGCAGATTTCATTTTATAACCAATTCCACCCAAAGTGGGGAAGAAAATACCCTCCATTTGTAGACCTAATTATAGTGTCAGTATCCAAGTGTCCCTGTGTGCTTGTTTAGCATAACATTATTCAAAGTGATGTCAATCATAGTCTGATAGAAGCATTGGAGTGAAACCTAGCGAGTCGTTTAGGTTGTGCAGAGATAGATTTTGGAATATTAAATGTTTCTTGAAAATAGATTATTTCGGCGTCGCTGTTGGGTAGAACTAATGGGCAAAGTGTCAAGTTCACTTTAAGGCTGAACCCCAAAGTGCTATGTGTACAAGAATTGTTTAACCTACCAAAAGAGTTGTAATTCTTTTCAGTCAGTCTTGTGCCCCACCAGGTCCGGCACTCCCTCAAATTGGCCCGGTATTAAACAAATAAGTTATAATATCTTCTGTGTTTTTATAATCCCCTGAGTGGACTTGATGGACTAATGTCTTTATTCAACCTCAAATACTATGTAACTATGTAACAGAATCTGGGGAGCAGCACCACTGTAAGCAATTGCCAGTGCTTTCCACTGGAGGATAGAGCAGAGTGCTGATCTCATCATTGTGCTGCTGCTTGTATTATAATTGCCCAATCACAGGCTGGGGTGGGTCCTAGCCCGGGCTGTATTAAGCAACTGCAGTCGGGCAGTGTAGGACTTGGCTCTATTGTCTGGTAGGGTTTGTCTGTTTTGTTTGTTTTAACACGATTTAGCTATGGATTTTTTTAATGTCCTTTCTCCAAATCATGCTTCAAATTGTTTACAGTGGAGTGTGTGTCTTTTTGTTCACAAGGATTTTTTTTCTTTCTTTACTGTCAGGCCCCAGAAGAAGAAAAATCAAGCAAGAAAAAGAATAAACACAAGAAAAGCAAAGACAAAGAAGAGGAGAAAGAGGAGAAGAAGAAAAAACCCAAGAAGACAAAGGAAAAAGATGAGTTTGACGAACTGGAGGCCTTTCTTGGTGGAGGTGGTGGAGCAGTTCCAAGCCTGCCACGCTCAGGTGGGGAATACGAGGAGCTTTAGGTGGTCCATCAAGATACTTGCTCATGCTCCTTTGTGAATCCTGATCCTCTGCCTCCCACACCACATACTTCTTGTAGAGCAAGCAAAACCTTGTTCTTTTGTATGCTGGCACCCCCAGTGGGGAGTACTAGAGTTAACAGGTGGAGAAGAACTATTGTCCAACCAGACTTTCATCTTCTCCTCAATCTCCTTCTCCATGGATCATGTCTCCTCACCCAGGGCTCAGCTAAGGAGAAGAACGTGTACGCTTGGGTGGCAATCACACTCAGGAGGAACCTATTTTTATCACCCACTCAAAAAGACCTTCATCTCTCTCTTCTCATGAACCAAACTAATAAGTAGAACGTTGCATGAATTTGTAACGGTTATCACCAACAGGAGTGAAGAAAATTAACCGGAGTAACTGGATGGTTGTCCGTGATAATATACTTTACAAACCAAAAACACAAAATTTGCCGCTCTTCACTATACCACACGCTGCTTGAAAACTCTTTGCACTTCCACATAACACTTTGGTCTAACTAGTGAACTTGCCCGGTCCTGAATGGACTAATTCCAACCTTTGGTGGCCCTCAGAAGGGCCAAAGTCACTTTTACCAGCATGTATATGACCACAGCAAGTCCACAATAGACATTAGTCATGTGGAGTAATAATTTTTATTGCAACAATTTTGCTTCTAAAGGTCACTCCTTCATTTTAAGGTCAAAGTCTCTTTAAGTGTTATTTTTTTTGTTCTTTACACCAGGGAAGTGCTTTCAAATCAGGAGACTGTAACTTTGTGCAGACGGTACTCGTCAACTCTTGACATCAGGGCGGACATTTTGATCTATCACCAATATATCCAGGCTCTTCCCAGTTGGATAAAGATTTCAAGGGGGGGAGGCAGAGAGTTATTGGTATATTTTTAATAGACAGTGGAGTGGGATAGCCTCTGAATTATAAGATTTTGTGTTTTTGTTTTCTTTACCTTCTCTGTTTTGTTTTTGTGGTGCGGCCCTGTTGTTGTGTGTCTAGCTGCATCTGACTGTCTTCACCTCTTGTGCGTTTGAAATGATAATATACTTTTACTGGTGACCAAATTTTAATTTTGCTCCGAACCACAACATTTCCTGAAATAATAAGTTAATTCCAGTTTCTGTGGCTTTTTTCATTCTAAAACTACCACCAATGCTTGTCCTTAACCCTTGTCCTAGTAGTTGGTAGCTACTGATTGACCCACAAGCAGGGCATCCTGTGGCCTTAATTGGATCAGTCTATTTAAAGGCAAAATCCACTCAACCTTAATCCACATTTTTCAAATTTAGTCTATGGAGTATAGCCAACATTCCATAACACATCTAGCTGAAGTGTGATATTTCTTAGAGTTTTCCAGATCTGTCTTTGCTCTCATTCCATCTGTTAATGAACTCTAAAAATATTTATAGTAGCCATTGCCTACTTATGAAAAGTGCAGACATTCCTTTGTTTGTTTCAACTTCATCCCCCACCATTAAGCTGTTAATGCTAAAGAACATGACCACATTTTCTCAGTTACAATTCTCATTCTCTGTGTGGTCTCTGCTCCACCTCCAGACATTGCTCACACACCTCCTAATTCTAAAAGTAGTGAGAGCTTTGATTCTGTGTACTGTAATTAACCCTAGAGGAGAATCGCTCACTTAAGCAGCACCTTGTGGTATCAGAATTGGGGATGGAGTCTGCCTCAGTCTTTTAATGGTAGATTACCAGCTAATTAGGAGCTCAGGCCACCAAAGATGTTTGAGGCACACATTACCTCTTATCTTTGGTTGACTTTAGATCCTAGGAGTCATTTCAGCTCTTAGAGTGGCTTTTCAGGATTTGTGTACAAGCGACACCTCAATTTTTGTTTTAGTTATTCTTCCTGGGATATATATCATTTGGTTCACGTACGCATTTCTTCAAAAGTCATTAAATAATTTTTTTATTTGGCTAGTGCAGTTGCCTGAAGTGTAAGTTGTTGCACACCAATTGGCAGTTAAAATCTGTCCTGCAGTGGGAGTGGCCACTCTGGGGAAATACAGCTGCCTTTCAAGTTTGTCCTGCTTGATTAAACTCGGAATCATGCCAACACAGAGTTCCTTCATGGATGCTTCTGACCTGACTTTGAACCCCTGATTTGCTTTTCCATTCCTGTTGACTTGTATGGGGAGAAAAGTTGTTCTGATGTGATCCCCTGTACAGTGGCTCTTAAAGGATAAGTGCACTTATTCTTTAGGTCTCTTTAAGGTGACCTCACCGCTCAGATGAAGGCTTTCCGACTTTCAAAGGGTCCTGCCTCCATTGACTTTACACCCCTTGGCAGAGGTCTTCTGGCCACGCCTGTGCAATACATCCCCATTGACTTTTATGGGGCCCGTCTCCCAGCAGGGAGATGGAGGTAGACAAGCCCCAAAGATGTCAACGTGGATGTTTATATCCTGTGGTGGAGGTCTTTATCTCCTGGCTGAACTTGCACAGTACAATCAACCAAGGCCGGGCCCGTTGGAGCTCGGTAAGTATTTGTGCAGCAGGCGGGAAGGTACGATGATGACACTTAGGTGGACATACAGCAAAGAGAGAATCGGGTGGGCTTTCACTAGTTGTCCAAAAAGCAGGCAAGAGCTGGGGCAGTGGCAAGGAGTTGGCAGAACTACAGGCTTTGAAAAGTGTTGACACCCTTTTTATGTTGTACAATGTGTGAGAAGGGGACAAGTGTACAATTCCTAAATATACTGTATATGTTTTCTCTATTATTGTAGCTAGCTAGAATTGTTCTATATTTCCCGCCTTCTCTGAGAGACTTCCTTTACATTATATGTACATTTTGGGACGGTGTTCAGCTGGCTAGAATTGTTCTATATTTCCCGCCTTCTCTCAGACTTCCTTTACATTATATGCACATTTGGGACGGGTGTTCAGCTATCATATTGCTGTGTTTACAGACTTTTTATTGAGTTTGATGTTGTTCCGTTGACCTAGTTTGGAGAACAGAGCCTCTTAGCAAAGCCCTGAGCACATTGGGCAACTTATATCAAACAGTCTGACAGGGAAACGTCTGTGTTGTTGTTAGTGAATCGATCCTTCCTGTCAATCATGTGAAGTGGCTGCACAAACTGTTCTCCTTCAGACATGTTTCAGGCCCTGGTGCTGGCGACCGTAACAAATGATTGTATCAGTGTGCATTACCTTCCCCAATACCCTTGATACAGAATTGTGGACATAGCATTTATCTCAGTGGAAAAGGAGGGTTCTATTTTCATAAAAAGTTGAGCTCTTTTGGCCCCAGGGGTTGACCTTTGATTGCGGTTTGGAATGGTACAATCATGGAGTAAGTCAAGGCTGCCATTTTTACCATTTTTTTTTTTATAGCTACGTCATCCACATTCTAGGGCTGCCCTGGGTGTCAAAGCTACTGTGTATCATCGAGCAATGGGCAAAATAAATGGAAATACATTGTGTGTAATGTCTGGTGTCTTCTTCTTTTTCTACATTGCCTACAATTTTTACTTGAAAGATGCTCTTACTGATGGGGGTGTTGTAAGCAGCATTGTATTTGATCTGAAATGACAGGTCACAGTTTTGCTGGGATGGATAAATAAAGAGTAGTAGTAGTAAGAGTAGTACCTTCCCTGGTTCTCAAAATACCTGAACAATGTCTGCATCCAATCAGATTGTTCAGGTATTTTGAAAGCCAGCGGAGTCACCTAGCAAGATACTGAAGCTTGGCCCAGTGAGAGATTCCTCCATCTACACAGTTTAGCATAGATGGAGGAATCTGTTCCACTTTTTCCATCTGACCATAGAAAATCTGCAGATAATCTATAGGTGTATGGCCAGCTTTACACAATGTAAAGGCCAAAGCATTTGGACACACAATCTCTGCTGAATGGGAGGAATAGGCAATCTGAACAAGGAACCACCACTTCAGGAGAGGTCATGTGACCAAGATTCTAGGTCTTCATGAATATGTCTAGTACTAAGGGAGCCTTGAAACAGCGAAAAAGTAATAGTGTGATTGTCAAATCAATATCGGCTTCTGCTTTCAGGTAAACATTACAAAAATTGCTTGCAAACATGTAGACTGCTATCTCTGACTTCTAATTCCACAAATGCTAGTTCCTTGCTATAATGCTTATCCTCTGGCTTCAATACCTGACCTGGGACAAGTACACAGAAATGGCTGCTGACTACTCTTTCTGGGTAAGAGAAGTATTTGAAGCCAGAGGGTCAACATGATAGCCAATCAACTATAACTTTCAAAGCCTGACCCTGTAATGGGCCTGTGAAAATAGAATTATGGGAGGTGCTCATCGTGGTCCCGGCTTCAATATGTAATCCTTGCCCTGGAACAAGCATATACTCAGTGATGTCTGCATTCCAGTCCTGCATGCTTGTTCCGGGTCAGTGGATCACTAGCTAGGGAACCTAGGACAAAAAAATCAAAATATGGCACAGAAATCAAATTGAAAGTCAAAAATGGTCTTCAGGTAAAGTACTACAACTTTGGCTAGAGCTACACAGGCAATTCATAGTAGCTTTACCTTGTTAGAGATTAATCACTAAACATGCTACCCAAAAAAACGTGCTATAAAACGTGAAAAAAACGAGCAGAAAAAATACGCCCAGGTGTGAACCTAGCCTTAGGGATATAAATTTTACACAAATGAATCAACACTGACAATTGTAAACACCCCCGTCAGTGTTACATGGTTTGTCTCAATCCTTTTACCTCACTTTTGCTGGCTAGCTTGGCTTGTTAAAGGAAGTTGAAAAATAACAGACTTACTGCTTTGGATCACCAGGTGAAAAAGAAGAAAAGCAAAGCTTAAAAAAAAAAACCGAATGTAGCCACCACATTTAGGGATTGGTAATCTGCACTATAATACATTTTCAGCTTTCTGTTTACATATGTTTTAAAGCAGGGGTGGGCAACTGTATGGCAAAGCACAGGTTCACTTTATTGCCACTCTCATCTGCTTGGCTCCGCTGCTGCTGTGCTCTCCTCCAAGAGCCCAGAAATATATTGGGTACTTGGAATATAGAGGAACATGTACCTGTCTACCCTTTCTCCCATGACGGAATGCTGGGTGCCTCAGTGCAGTCACATTGGGGCTAGGGGAGAGTACTTAACCCTTTGTAAAGCAGGCCATACGCTGGTAGATTTTCATTTGAACGTTTGTATGGAAATTCATTGGTGAACACTCGATCAGTTAATCACACGACAGATCTCAAATAAAGGTCCTAAAAAAAAAAGCACTATTTAATCCAATGCAAAACGGTTGTCTATTCCGTAAGAGCTGGTTCACACCAGTCACATTGGGCAGCATTTCCTAATACAGCCCCAGCTCAAAGACCAGGCAAAAAGCCTTGCTTTTGTATAGGGCCGGTATCCGCATGTTGGTATGCATTGCAAATAAATGATGCAGGCAATTTATGGCACTGCATTACAAGGCGCTGCACAGCGTCGCTACATTCTGCAATGCATAGAATTTACAATAAAAAACCCCTGAGCACTGCAATGCATTGCACCGTAGCACACAACTGTTACATGCTGTGTGGGATGAACCAGCCCTAAACTAGACCTGCTACTCAGAATTATGTCAGACGCCTTCATTGAATCACTTCATGTAACAGGATCCTTTTCTCATGGTGATAAGCAAGAGATTAGTATAAAGCAAATTTTATTTCCATTTTGACATATATGGCATACGTAAAAGTACATTTTGTAAGCACCTCAGACCAGGAGACTGCGCATTTTTCTTTCATAACACAATCGCATAGCTCTAATGTGATTTTTCCTGACTGAACACCACATTTGCTTTTAGAATTTAATTCAGTCAGATAAGAAAGGGGGAGAATTTTCCTCAAAAACGATCATTGATTTGACTCAACCTTTAGGGCCCATGCACACTAGCCCGTCTGATAAAATGCTCCCTTTTAGTGGGTGGGCTAGAATCTTATGGGAGCTGTTCACATTTTTTTTTTCCAAAAATGTTATCGGTCGTGAACAATTTGTAAACTCCATTCAAGTCCCCGCATAGTAGTGCGCTGCACTGCCGTGCTGTGGCATCCACTGCGCTGCGGTGAAACGTAGCATGTCTGCATTTTTCCAAAGCCCACTGCCCATCACACCCGCATTGTGGAGTAAACAAGGCACTATATAGAAAACAATTGTTTTCCATGTGTCTTAGCAGTGACCTGTGTTTTTTTTCCTGTGCAGAAAAACGCATATCACCACTATAGCATTTAACTGGACCTTAGAGAATCAAACAAATGTTTCCGAAATGAATGTGGCCGGCTTACAGTTAAGGTGCCCATACACCTTACAACCATCGCAAGACTTTTGTCTTGCGATGGTTGTAAGGTAATTTAAAAAACGTACGATCTGCCCATCTTGGACAGGCAAATCATACTTGCGATCATCGCAAGCCCACCCCCCTCATCGTAAGATAATTGCCGCACAGGCCGGTGTGCGCAAGCGCACACTGCCCGTTCAGCATTGCGGTCATTATCGAAAGTACGGTCTGCCTTTCCAAGATGGGCACATCGTACGTTTTTTTTAATGACCTTACAACCATCGCAAGACAAAAGTCTTGCGATGGTTGTAAGGTGTGTGGCCACCTTAAGTCTGACCACATAGACCTGATCAGGGCTTTTTCTCCTCAGTCCAACAGAGGAGCAAAGGAAAGGTGAGTATGTGTAGCTGGTGAGGCTACAATTAAAGTGCACCTGTCCCTTTGCTCTGCATGGACAAAGTACCGCTTCACTCTATCATCAAAGCATATCTACCTAATGCATAATGTGGCATAACGCTGGATATTTCTATGGGTCGTGCTGCTTATTAACTCTGGTGAATCATCTAAAAGATTTCTTCACACAGCATTACTCTTAATTAACCAGGTTACAGAATGTAGGTGTGAAGGACATATTTCAGCATCCTTTGCTCTGTGTTTCTGCCCTGACCTAAAATGGAGTCTCTCCTGCCTGGTGTCCCCTTGGAGCTGTCTGCTTATGGCCAGGTCCCCATGCTCCAGGATTCTCCTCATAAATAGGCATAGTTTGCTTTATGTATTTGTGCGGCAGCCTGGAGGAACCTGTTGCTATGGAAACATTGGATTCTCTCTCGGTCTGGGAACACCCCTCCTTCCACTGGCTCTAAATTTAGTTTCACTGGAAAATACTAGTTTTTATACAATATCGGCAATTCCACCAAGCCCCCGTCGAGGGCTGATTCAATAGCTCTGATCTGCTTCACTTTAGGGCCAGGAACATGCCAAGGGTCTCTGGAAGTGTCTGATTAGCCGGGGGCTGTAAGCAGTGTAATTAGACACACCGCTTTCCTTTTAATAAATGATGTAACCTATATAACTGCTGCTACCGTTACCATACAAGAAAACCTCTCACTGGCCTCGATCTCTAGAGTAAAGCTGGCCATACGTTGATCAAATTTTCAATGAGTCCTGCTGATGAGGTGAGCAGCCCCATCCATTTTAATTGTCTTTTGTTGAAGGGGCCAGACCAAAAATACTTGGCCGTATAATGAATGCAGCCAATTAGTTACAGTCACTGTTTGGATACAATAGTCAATAGAATACAATATCCTGGTGCGTTGGGGGGGGGGCTTTGGATGTTGCCTATCAGGTTGCAAAGGGAAGTGGGTACACACTTTTGGTGCAAATACCACTATTTACGGTGCGGAGGCTCTCTGAGGTCGGACTGGCCATACTGAGACACTGTTCTCAGTGCAGCTCAGTAACCCTGTCACACAGGCAGGCACAGCGGCCGAGCACTTATACTATGGCTGGGCAGAGCCTGATGGGGGAACTCTGAGAGCCTAGTTCCCCATTAGACAGTTGGTGGAGCCTGATGGGGAACTAGTCCCTCTGCATCCCTATCAGGTCTGCTCTGCTACTGATTGACAGCAGACAGTGGGCAGACTCCATAGACAATAGCCAGCCTGCTATTGGCTATAAAATCCACCAACTGCCTGCAGTCAATCAGTAGCAGAGCAGACCTGATGGGGAACTAGTCCCCCTGCATCCCTATCAGGCTCCACCAACTGTCTGTGTCACTCTAGTGAACAACTAATCATGAAATCTGCCTGCAGAGTACAGCTGTTACAAATAGAACTTCTCAGCCCCCTCATAAATGTTTCATCAGAAGGGAACCTATATAGGATTTTTGATTTTCGCCTTGGAAAAAATGGCATCAGTGGTTGCTCCCCAAAACTTACTTTTACTCTGTTTTAGTAAGGCCAATGACCTGTAACAAGTTTACTTTAATGCTATAAAGAAAAAACCTGAATCATTATTCCTCCCTGCATCTGTAATTGGCATATTACTTCCCCCAGCATACACCCTCCCAGCCACTGCTGACCTAGAGCTGAAAAGTGCAACAGCGGTCGCGGGTCCGTTAGAAGAACTGATTAAAGAAAAGTATCTATGGAAATTTTCCTGTGGCTTTGTTTGTGTGTTAGCGTAGTGTTCAGCATGCATGCACTACATTAACACAGTTCTACCTGAGCAATTGTATGCAAAAATGAAAGGGGTTCAGCAACGCATATTAACATGTGTGTGATATCAGAGTGTGGAGCAAATCACAACTTGGAGCTTACACAGGGCTGACAGTTCAGGGTGCTTGAACAACAAATCACCAAGCACCAGCACTGTCACATGGGAGGACGGGGATTAGCACACATGCCCCTCATACCTAGATATTTCTCAGGTGAACAGAGTGATGGCAGATTGAAGGGTTAAGTATACAGTATGTAGCTGCAGGGGCTAACATTAAAGAGACCCTGCTGCCATACCATTCATTGCAACAGCAATCTTCTCATAAGATCGTATGTGAAATTAACATATTTTATTTACCTGTAAAGGCCTCCCTTGTGTAAGCATTCAAAAGCCCAGCGACTGCTGCTGGGTGCTGCCATCTTGGATGTGATTTCAGCAGTCCCTGCAGACACAGAGCTGTTACTTAAAGGAGAACTATGAGGTGAGTGTAAATCACTCATCCTCATAGTTCGAGCCGACGTTTGACAATTAAACTGTCACACGTCGGCTCAATAGATCGGGAAGTGAGCGAACACATACCGTCGCTCGCTCACTTCTCGATCCTGTCCCTGCAGAGAGCCGTAACTGTCGCTTACGGCTCCCGGCAGGGATTCCCCTCCTCCCCTGTCCGATCCTCCAGCACTGACTGGAGGAACGAACGGGGGAGGGGGCGGGTAAAGCTGGCTCTGCTTCTAGTTAGGCAGAGACAGCTGTCAATCATGCAGTTGGGTGGATCTCGACAGTAATAGGATCCGGTCCGGGGTGCGGCAGTCTCAGTATACCGCGAGCAGTAGCTTGCGGTATACTGAGCTTTAGGTCACGGGAGGACATAAACTAGTTCTGAGGAAAACTATGGGGAAAAACATTTACCCCATAGTACTCCTTTAAGTACTCCTCTGTGCTACATGAAAGGTTATATGTACCCATAACTGGTCCCTTTTGTTTCCATAAATATTTCTGCCATACGCATGCTTTGAGATGTATTCACAGTTTATTTAGGTCATCTCCCTGTGCAACATTTATGTTCTTATATTTGTATGGTTCTAGACATAAAGTTTCTCATTTAGAGAAATCAGTTCTCATATTGGATAATGTATTGGAGCTATTTGTATTTCCCTCCTAATAAAGATTTATAATTGAAAAAATACAAATAAAAGGTTATATGAGGGGGTGGAGTTAGGGGAGGAAGTGGAGGAGATGGGCCAGCACAGAAAGTAATTAGACATTCCCGGAAGCAGATAAGAAGGCTATATGACTTGCAAGCAGGGGCGCCATGCTAGGGAACTGACAGATTTACTAGCAAGTCCAGAGTCACATCACATTACAAAATGTTTTTAAAGTGAACCTGTTAGTTTGCCCTGAATGAGGCAGTATGTAAATATATATACTGCCTAAGCAGCCACACAAGTAAAGAGAAGATGGAAGGAAGTATTGTTGAAGATAAAGGCAGAGAGGGGTACAGGTCCAGAGGAGCCGTACTCCATCTTTACCCCTTAGCAGAATGAGTTGGTGAAAGATTCCCAGATCTCAGCAATGACTTCTTTGTAACAATCCCGAGAATCCAGAGAATGTATAATGTGCACATTTCGGAGTCTTGGCCTTCAGCTCTGAGTCTGGCAGACAGAATCATCAGTACTTGATAATCCTGGCACAGATGAAAGCAGTATACTGGGTTCTCCAGATAGTTTAATAATGCAGCAATGCTCCCCGAGCTCTGCAGCATCATTAATGTTATGTATTTGTTTAAAAATATAAAGGGGACCTGTATGAAAAATGGAGAAGCTGCCATCCTTGACCTTCTGAAAATGCTGGATACTAGGTTGCCATAGTGATCCTCTAGCTTCAATACGCACCAACCTGCAATAATAACCATGCAGATAAGGAGTTCTGACTTCACTCAGACTTCGCTTGCCACGTGCTTGTTCTCAGGCGGTGACGGAGGCCAGATGTAAGTGTGTGTCAGGCATTTGCAGAAGGAGATACTCTTGTGCAGTTAAAGCAGGATAAGAATATTGAAGATAAGGAACATCAAAGAAGGGAGGAAGAAACATTGGAGTTGATTTCCTAAAGGCAAATAGGGCGTTCACTTTGTAAGAGTGCAGGATTGTGAATTGAAGCGCCACGCTCCGTTTAATTTTCCAGATACATCTTTATTCCAGTATAGAATGAGCTCATCAGTCTGCTGCTTCTCCTTTCAATGTCCAGTCACAGGCTGTTGTAGGACAAGGCCTGTGCATGTTACATACCTTAAACAGTGGAAAAAAAACAGGTCTCTTGCCCTGTCAAAAAGGGCTGTGCTGTGAGTTGTAGAAATCTCAGGACTGGATAGACAGAAATACAAATCCTTTGTCAGGTAAACCAGCACCCGTGTGCATATTTAACTGTTTGTCTGGAGTTCAGCTTTAACTATATTTCTCTGGACATCTCCAGAGGAAGAAGGGAAGCTACCTGGATTTTGTCACATGCATCAAATAATTAGCACTGGACAGTGTCCGAATGGCCGTGTACATTGTGCGCAGTGCAGCTCCAGAACACAAGCCCGGGCCTGTGGTTGCCTGGACTCCGGGTAAACACATTGCAGTGCCAGCAAGTCATTATCAATCCTGAGCTGTCACACATTAACAGAGACAAGATTCCCCACAGTCTGGACCTGGAAAGTGTCTGAGGGAAGCCCTGGGTGTATGTAGAACCAAAGGAGTGCTATAAAGCAGTGGTTCTCAGGCATGGCACCCTTTAAAAGTATGCAAATCTCCAGGCACCCCATCTAAAATATAAAAAACAATGTGTGGTCCCTCCAAAAGCCATACCAGACCCTTATCCCAGATAGGGGTCTGGTGTGGATTTTAAGAGGAACCCCGCAGATAAAAACAAAAAAAGGCTGGCAACCTGCCTGCACCATGGAAAGGCATGAAGCTGTGTGAAAATTTCAAGACACCCTATGGTGCCGCGACACCCTGGTTGAGAAAGTTTCTACAAAGTGTCACTCTTTTGAGGCTGCTGATATCAAATCCAATATGGCAGCTCCGAGCACCAGTCTCGAGTTTTTTGGATGTCTTCACAAGGGAGGCTTTTACAGGTAAATAGCATGGACAAAATACAGTATGTTAAATACATATAGAGGGGAATTTATGAAAACTGGAGCAGACAGACTCTGGAGCAGTTCTCCATGGCAACCAATCAGCTTCTCTCTTTAGTTTTCAAAGCTTAACTGAACAAACTGAAGAGAGAAGCTGATTGGTTACTGTGCTTAGAAGCTCCAGGTTCTGTCTGCTCCAGTCTTCATAAATTTCCCCCATAGAATCATAGCTCCTCCCCCCCATTCTCACCCGAGCGTTTTGAACTATGTTTATCAGAGTGCAACCACACACAACATGAAGAATGCCACTATTTTCAATGGTGCCACATTACACCTGAGTGTTGTATCATCAGTCACTTGTAACTTGAAGTTTAAAAAAAGGTACTTGAGATTTTTTTGGGCAGAAATTTTTCAGCCCTATGCACTTCAACAGAGTTCGGTAAAAGCATGCATAACAAATTTTTTGCATTATTTTGTGCCGAACATCTAGCTTTCCATTGGCTAAAACAAAGACGCTCAAGCCTGAAAAAAACACAAGAAAACACACTCATAAATGTGCAAAAAAATCACTTCCAAATCAGCACGTTTTTTTGCAAGCAGTAGATATATGCAAAAAGTTTTTTGTTTTTTTAAAAACAAAAACACTTTAACAGAGGTAAATACTTACCTGTGTCTTCCCGCGCGCCCCCGTCCGAAAATCTGATAATTGTCGGCCGGCTGCAAAGCATCTTGGGGCGGGCGCATGCGCAGTTCGGATTTTTGGCTGGGAGACGAGGAGAGACACAAGGTAAGTCTATGGACGCGTGCACCCGCATGCAGACACCGCGGGACAGGAAGTGCCAGCAAGCTCAGAGGAGTCGGCGCTGGATCGGAGACCCGCAGCAGCGCTGGAGAGAAGGCTGAAAACTACAGGAAAGAAGAGGAAGATCGGATTAAGAGACATCATTTAAGGTGCTGACATTAACATTGGGGGGAGGGGAAAAACTGTTTGCCTTTAATGTCACTTTAAGTGTAAATTTGGGCTTATGGGAAGCTTGTTGCTGAAATGAATGGTCTGGTGAACGGGTCTCCTTAAGGTGCCTATACACCTTGCGATCATTGGACGAAAATGTTGATCCGATGATCGAACCGTCGTACGATTTTCGTATGGCGGCCCCATCCTGCCCCGACCATCGCACAGTTCAATTAGCGGCCTTTGGCAGAAATCACCTGGACGAATTTCATTAATTGACCGCACGGATTTTAATTTGCGCATGAGCAGTGTTAATCGTACGATTTTTGACGGATAAACTGTTTAAAATTAACTCCGTTACAAAAACTAGAGGCCATAACCTAAAATTGGTGGAAAAAAAATTCCAGCACAAGGTGCGAAGGGGGTTCTTCACAGTAAGATCAGTTAGGGTCTGGAACTCACTGCCACAGGCGGTGATTTCAGCAAATAATGTGGAATTGTTCAAGAAACTTTTGGACGATTTCTTAAGGGACCGTAATATACAGGGGTACGGGTACTCCTAGAATGAGATCCTAATAGGTTGGACTTGATGGACTAATGTCTTTATTCAACCTCAAATACTATGTAACTATGGAAACGCCACCAACCTTGCGAAAATCGTATGATTCGACAGAAGTTTTCTAACCTGCTGGATAGTCAAACGTCGATCGATTGTACAGTATTTGCGGTTGTACACTGCCCATCAAGGTGTATGGGTACCTTTAGGCTGGCCATACATGTGGAGATCCAATCATTAAATCTAAATTTCAGGTTCAATTTCCATTGAAATCTAAAAAAAAATTGAATGCATTATCCTTACTTTTCTATCATTAATCATTCTATCATCCACTGGGCAAGGGATTTGAAGAAAGACCCCTAACTGAATGCAGCAGAAAACCCAATCACTTTCTTGATCGATTTCTATTCAATCACAATTATTTTTTCAATGTATTTATGTCAATCTAGGAAACTGATCTACGTTTGCTGACTGATTGCATTGTTTAATGATAGCTTGCCTTCATACTTTCTCAACAAGGGTCCCTTTTGGCTTCCTCATGGGTGCCTCATAATTTTCATACCGTGTCATGCCCGTCCATGGTACAGACAGACCGACCGCCAGCACTATGGAAATGAATGATGCTAATGCAGAGAGGGGGAATCCATTCAGAAAAGAACTTCCATCCAGGCTTGCTCCACCACCACCTTCTGGCAGGTTTCTGCCAGACACTTGATCCTAGCACAGGCCTGGCAGCGCAGAAAAGGGGGGGAGTGAGTATACATAACAGGCCACATGCTCTCTGCACTGGGAGGGTGGTTCTCCAGGGTCGCCCCTGGAAAAAGCACCCTGTCCTTGTGCCAATGGGGACAACGGCCTCTTCTGCACAAGCCCTGGGGCGTTGGTTGTGGGTAGACATACGAATCCGAAATAACAAATTTGATATATGCTCGAATATACTAAAACGATATTCGGGCATATATAAATGCGTTTTCAGAACACGCATGCCCACCGCCATCTTGGAGGTGGAGCGTGTGACGTCATATAACGGTGACGTCACATGCTGAACAAGCGGCGGCCAGATCGATCGCCTGAACATGCGGGCGCCGCCATCTTGGTGTATACCAAGATCTACTCCAAAATAGCAGCGCGCATGCGCAGAACACACAAGCGACCGATATGGCCTCCGCTCATTTTGCGGTTTTAGTGTTCGGATTCGGAGGCTCGTTGCACATTTATGAGTGTGTTTTCTTGTGTTTTTTTCAGGCTTGAGCGTCTTCCAAATCCGAAACATTATAAAAATTTGTTTCCATGGACGAAACAAATGAAAATGTTTTTTGTTTTCATTTGTTCAACTTGGAAATGAATTTTTTTGTTGTGCACTTGTCTAGTTGTGGCGGTGCAGGCACGGGGCTTATTCACGTCAGGGTACCCCTTTAATAAAGGGGCACCCAGATGCGCCCCCCCCCCTCCCCTTATGAATGAGTAAGGCGTATTTGTACCCCTACCCATTCACTAAAGGGTTAAATTCAAGTTTTAAAAAAGAAGCCAGACTTTTGAAAAAATCCTTTAATTGAAAAACAAAAACAAAAGACATGTTTTTGACAAGCCTTTTATTTTTTAAAAATCCAGCGTTGTCTACAACGACCACGACTCGAAATAAAAAAAAACAAGAAAAAATAAGTAGAAATAATTTTTTTTTAAACGACGCCCGACAACCTGTCTGCTCGTGACAAACTCCCGCCACAGAATGGCATTCTGACAGATGCTGGTGAAGTATAAAAAATTGGGCGGAGTTAGCGGTGGCAGCTAGCTCCACCCAACTGTTTACATTTGTATGTCACCTGACAGATGAGCCATGATTGGGCAAAGTCATCACTACTTTGCCCAATCATGGCTCTTACAGAGTACAGTGCCCTGATTGGGCAAAGTCTTGCACCTGAACATTGGTCAGGTGCAAGGCTTTAGCCAATCAGAGCTCACAAGGCACTGTACATTACGCAGCGCCTTGTGGGGCGAACGCCCTGATAGTTTGTGTGTTCACCGAGCACACGAACTGCCAATGTTTGAGTCGAACTCTTGCTCAATTCGAACATCGAGCCCATCCCTATTTATGATACACAGTGCTTCAGCAAACCAAATGTCATTCAGTTAGGATTTAGAAAGCATGGAGGGCAGCCGGACATGTAGACACAACATATGACCGCACTCAGGGAAAACGATTGGACAGCACTGTCACAAATACTTGGCCGAGCTGAATGTTCATGGTAAGGGACTGAGCTAGGGTTGACACCTTTTCTTCCAGCAAAACCCGAACACTCTAGCGATGTACAGAAATTGTTTGGGGGAGAATGAGTCTGGGCCTATTCATTTGTAAATAGCACCACCCATTAATATCTAAATATCACAGTCAAGGGGGCCAGTAGCCTCTATTTTAATTTTGGTTGCCCCTGTCTGCCTGACATCTTGTCATGAAACCCAGACACAGCATTCAAAAGCCGGACTGTCCGGGTGAATCCTGAACAGGTGGCAACCCTAGACTAGGCCTGCATTCACATGCGAGCAGAGCGTACTTCAGGCGATATAGGGGCCTTTTTTGTACATTTTTTTTAACTTCTTTTTTCGACGTTTCCAGGTTTAGCCGTGATGGAAATGGCACAAAAAATATGAGTTACATGCATTTTTCTTGTGCTTTTCAGGTCGCTCTCATTGAAGTCTATAGGATAAAAACCGCTTCATTATGTTTATGTCCCTGTTCACGCTAGAGCAATTTAAAGTGCGATTTGAAGCGTTATTGGACATTAGGATTTCCATTATAGTCACTGATGCTCCTACACACCTGAGCATAGTGTTGCTTGACGCTCGTCAGCTCGAAAATAATACATGAGCTTGGGGCAGAGTCACGCGTTTTGGCCCCAATATGAGGGCTTAAATAAAACGCAAAAAGGAAACAATAGCAATAGGGTTGTTTTTTTCTCCGTGAGAGCAATCAGCTGGTGGTCTGGCGTGGGACTTCTCCGACATGGGGCTGAAAATGATCAGATCCAGTGACTGTCATCTCATATATGTGTCTGGGTTTGCTTTCTACAGGGTGCAATTAAGGCCAGCAATGGTTTTCTAGTATAGCAGCCCTGAGGAACCCCTGCCCTGCCCCCACCTCTGTTCTGCCTCGTAAATCCCTTATTGCCAGCTCCGAATCACATCGCCCTTGCCTTGACGTCCTTGCTGCCTCTTTAAATAAGCTGTGCGCTCAGCGGCCACTAGGGGCACTGCGGATGCTGAAAGTAAAACTCGAATCTTCTTCTAAGGAGGCATCACTGAGTATAACAGGTACCTGGAGGGGCTCCGGGGCCAAGGGGATACAGCATGGGAGGACCCCAGCAGTGCAATACCTTGGGGGGGGTTCTGGATGGATTGCTGTAGATGAGGAGGGGGAGACAAGGAGTAGATGAATGGAATTCTCTGCTGCACCACTGTCACCTACACTAGATAGAGGTAATAGCATTCTGCAGAGAGGCTAGTGCAGCATCTCTAGCCAGGCTGGAGTGTGATATAGCATTCTGAGTCCAGGCAGATGCAACATCTTGCATCCAGAATAAAGGGTCATTAAACCTCCTGAAATAAAACTACAGACTATTGAAATCCTCGGATCTGCAATCAGGCTGCATAGTCACATCAAAATTGTGTATGCAGCCTGTTAGGATGCTGCAGGGACTGAGTTCATTCTGCATCCTTGGTCCAGGCTCTAGGACAGCTCAGCATCCTCTCTCCAGGCTGCACAGCATCCTACATCCTGGGTACCACACCATCCCTCTCTCCTCATGCTGCATCCATAGAGGGAGGGGGGCGGGGGTACTCACATGAGGATAAACCCTGACTAATGATCTCGTAGGATAAGGAGCTTGTTAGCTGCCGCAGATCAGGAGCCGGAGATCAGTCTGATCACATGAGGGAGACACCGGGATCCATGTCATATCCTTCCTGAGGTGTGTGCAGCCATGTTTAATGACTTCATCTGTGTCCCCCCCCGTCTTTGATCCATAAGCAAACTGCAGCCACAAGGCGATGGCATAGTTGCCAGCTGTTCCTGATAGCTCGAGGACCATATGAGGCTTTGAAGATGTGTCCCTGGAAATGTCCCTGGCTTTTCACAATGGGCCAGATGCAAGATGCTTCTTTATGTACGTGGTAGAATCAAGTTGTCAGGTCATTTTACAAACTCATTTAATGCATATGATATATTGGATAATGTAGGGGTCCACGGTCGTTCTGAGACAATGCTATGGATCGTTGGCAGAGGTTCAGTGCAACAAAGTGCCCCTGGTAAAGTCACACAACTATATATATATTATTTGAATTGACCAGTTGCACAGTAATTTTAGCCTCTTTCAGGAAGACATCTTGCTGGAATCGTGGATATCACTACCATGGCTGCTAATATTTTACGATCCTTTCTGGGGACACTATGGAACAATGCTGTGTGACTCGCCATTCGAGCACGGTCCCATCACGGCATATTTATTCACTAGATTTTTAGGCTTTTAAGTGTTCTCCTCGGAAATGTGTCTTAGACGACAATATGAAGAAATAATTGGATGCATCCTTTCAGAAAATATAAAAAGATCACAACTATTAAAAATCAGGGGCCTTCCCAGGGAGAGAAAATGAGAATTCCATATATTTTTTCTAATTATGATTTTTTTTTTACTGCTCTACAAAGATGCTAATTGTATGTATTCATTGTCAATTTGCAGAGGAATTGTTGAAAGTGCCTGATGCACACCATACAGCGTTGTGACCAAAGTAGATAAGATTGGTGCTCGTAGTGACTGCCATGGATGGTGCCGTGAAGAATCTCAGAGATGTGCAGACAGGTCACCAGCACTCCAAAATGCATAGAAAATATTGTTTATTGCAAATAACGTCACATAGGTCAAATCTGACAGGTCACTGTGTTACCTTGAGGAAGGGACCCTGCGCGGCCCTGGAGCATTGGCAACCCATGTGACTTTATTTGCAATAAACAATATTTTCTTTGCATTTTGGAATGCTGGTGAGTCGTGACCTGTCTTCACAACTTTGCAGAGGAACACGCCAGAAGCGTTAAAGATGAGGGAATATTGAGAAAAGCAATGTTGAGTTTATTTGTCTAAGAAAAATCTTGTAAAATTTTCATTCAGCAATACTTTCAAGAGACTGGCCAGAGCAGTAGATCTTGAAATTGTCCAAAAATGTTCTTTTGTTTAGTCTTTGCATGTGCTTTGCTTCCGGTAATGGAAAGGTCACAGGCAGTAATCCTTCATAGTATCGATATGCAGTACCTTCTCATGTCTATTTTGCAGACATTTGATTTTCTTGGTAGAGAAAGTCTGAAGTGTTTATAGGGTCATGATACCTGGAAGTCTCTGTAGGGCTGGGCCACAGATTTGGTTAGCACTGTCCTGAGTCTATGAGAAGGTTTAAAGTTGAAATGCACCGGTCAATTTCTTCCCCATTTGTAATTCACTTCAGCCCGTCTTGGTGACAACTTTTCTTCTGTGCACTTGAGCATTACAGCTTGGTCACTGGCTTTCCCCCAGGTGACAATTGGGTGATGAATGGAAGCAGCGCATTGATGAAGTCATCATGTGCTCTCTCCACCTGTGTTAGACTGACTGTAAAATGAAATAGAGCCCTTATTGGCTCAAAGTGCTGACCCTCCCCTTCCAATCTGTGTGATGCCATGTAGGAAATGAGAGGAAGCTAATATAATAACACAATTAAAACACTAAGCTCTATTAAAAATTTTTTATTTTTACAATGTTCTAGTTAATATAATACAAGATTAAATTGTGTTGAAATCTTATAGAGCACATGATAATGAATGACCTACGTCATTAGTAAGACTCTCATCATAATTCATTCTACAATGTACTTTGTTGTAATTTGTTAGGCAGAATATATGTCCAGGACACATGTGGCTCTTCCAGCTGCATGACAGGTACACTTTAACAGAGACAAGGCAACTACTTGTATCAGAATTAATGAACAGAGCAATACACGAGACTGCTGTGATCCCAGCAGTGTAGTGCAAACCTTGTCAAACTGTTACATTAATTCCAGGGAAGCTTTGCCTTGTAACTGTTGCCTTTAAATGAAGTATGTTCCCAAGCAAAGAGCGCTTGTATGTACAGCAGTTCCCACTAAGACAAAGTAACATGTAGTTGAAACTGTCTGTGTGCAGATTATGGGTGCTGTATTATATGCGATTTACTGGATGCAGTTTAGGTAAGGGCTGGGAGCCCCTTACCTGGCGGAAAACACAACCAACTAGCCATTTCATGGTAGGGATAGATTCAGGAGTTTTGCTAGGATTGTGAAAGACCTGAGATACCAGTGTATATCGGTGTATATCGGTGTGTACCAGGGCTTAAAGGGGTATATTTAATCAGGGCCTACTCATTTTATGCATGGTATGTATATGCCACTGTCCTTGTACCCACAACATACTTTGTATTACAGCAACTGTTGAGACATTGAATGCTTTGGTCAGGGTCATGTAATTACAATATAGGAAATAAAGTGTAAGGGCCATGAGTATGCAGTATACAACAGAGTACATGTAGTGCAGGTTCAAGAATATGTAATGTATAACATCATGTGTATAGTGCAGGGGTCAGGAATATGTAATGTATAACATCATGTGTATAGTGCAGGGGTCAGGAATATGTAATGTATAACATTGTGTGTTTAGTGCAGGGGTCAGGAATATGCAATGTATAACATAGTATATTTAGTGCAAAGGTAGGGAGTATATAATGTACAGAGCGCAGTGGTCAGGAGTAGGAAACGTACACACCCCAGAGTTTATATAGTGCAGGAGTCAGCAGTATGTATTGTGCAGTCCACCCTACAGAGCGGCGCAGTCATATGTATTTACCACACAACAATATAGGTTATATACCATACAGCACTGCATACATAGTATTGTAGTCAGGAGTCATAACATACTCCTGACCTCTGAATTCTGTATACTGTGTTGTACGTTGCACACGCTTTTGACTTTTGCACTCCAAGCATACAGCGTGCAGAGGTAAGGAATACCTAACACGCAGCAAAGAGTGCTGTTATTCAGGCAAAAAAAACCCTCTCCCCCGCCCCCCCCAACAAAGATCCTCTATAAAAGCAAAAACAAGCCCTTTCTGTCAGGATCCGGAGCGCCCCCAGGTGTCACCGGAGCCCGGTCCTGCAGTTCCTGTGCTCACCTGCGGGTGTCTCCAGCAGCCAGGAGCTGTCAGGAACCTGCCAGGATCCAGAGCACACCCAGGTGGCGCTGGAGCCAGGTCCTGCAGTTCCTGTGCTTGCCTGCAGGTGTCTCCAGCAGTCAGGAACTGTCAGGAACCTGACCACCACTGGGTGGTGCTAGTACCTGCAGCTCCAGTACTCACCTGCGGGTGTGCCCCAGCTGTGACTGATCATCCCATCACCTGGTGCTTCCTGGGAGGGTATTTAGGCCCTCCCTGCAGTCAGGAAGCTGGCTCAGTATTGCGTCATCTGCCCCTGACTGACTCCCGTGTCCCGTGCCTTGGAACCTGGAACCCTGCTACCCGAACCCTGCAAACCCGTAACCGACCCGGCTTGTTACCTGACCACTCTTCCTGTATCCTGAGCCCTGCTATCTATCTGCAGTCCCTAGCCTTGTTCCCATTTGTTGTTGCCCCTGGCTGTAGGTTTTTTTTTTTGTTATTTCACTGCTAACCTGTGGGGGCTGATGGGGTCTGTAGTTCCTGCCCACAGGAAAATAAATGGTCTCCCTTAACGCAATGCACGTTAATGCTTGGCATAACGAACATCAACGTGTGTGCACCACTGCAGTGTAAACTCAGCCACTAAGTTGGGAAAAAAATATAGGAGCTGCTATGACTAATATCAAACAACCGTAACGGTTTTCCTAGCTTGGATCTGTGAACTACAAAAGACTGCCTCCCTGTATTGGCAAAGAGGAAAGGAGAAAGGGTTTTGTAGTCCAAATGAGGAGAACAGACTAAGGTAACCTCCATAGATACAGTGCAGTGAGTGAGTGTCATTACTCTAGGATAGCAAATGTGTTACTGGCAGGATTTCCAAGTAAAAATAAAGGAAACAAAAGACTGAAAAAAAGAGAACTAATGCAGCCACCACCACAAGGACTGATAAGCTGCAATATATTACAGTCTGGTTTTTGGGTTTAGATACACTGAAGCATGAATCTACCAGATTCACCTAGAAAAACTGTAGACCACTAGAGCTGCAGCTAACGATTATTTTCAAAATTGATTAGTTAGCCGATTATTAAGTTCGATTAATCGGATAAAAAATTAAATAAAACAAATTTTAAAAAATGGCTCCAGTGATGGACTACTAGTTTGTATTGAGGTTGTAGTCCATCACAGGAGCAAGCTTGGAGCGGAGGAAGTAAAAAAAAAAAAAGTGTGGTGTGCAATATAGTGAAATGAAGAGGACTACAAAACCCAGCAATAGTACATTATACGGCACAATGCAGAATACCACTATCTATAGAGGACTACAAATCCCAACAATACATTATACAGTAATGCAGAATACCACCAGCTATAGAGGACTACAAATCCCAGCAATAGTGCACTATAGCTGGCGGTATTCTGCATTGCTCTGTATAATGTATTACTGCTGAGATTTGTTGTACTCCTCTATAGGTGGTGGTATTCCGCATTGCGCTGTATAATGTATTATTCCTTGATTTGCAGTCCTCTAGACAGCGCAATGCAGAATACCACCAGTTATATAGGAATACAAGAAATCCCAATATACATACAGTGTATAATGTATTGCTGGGATATGTATTCCTCTATAGCTGATGGTACATTGTGCTGTATAACCATGTGTGGGAAAGTGCAGGCTTACCTGAGCAGTCTTCCAGCAACTTGTTTGCAGCGTGTGTGGAGCCGTGAATAGGGCCAACCAATCGGAAGCCGATTAATCGATGATTGAAAAAGTTGACAACTTTTTCAATCATCGATTATAATCAATTATGTTGATTAGTTGTTGCAGTCCTATAGACCACCAAAAGGTGCTAAACCCAACATGGCAAATAGAAATAAATTGCTGCTTGATCATTTTATAAATATCCTAAAGCCCCCAAAAGCTAATATTTAGTGGGTAATGTCAAAGAGCTTAGGATTCGTAATTCCTTAACACTTTAGTGGATAGCCAGTGCTAGACACAAATCAAGGAACAATAAAAAGAAGGGTGACATTGCTGTTGAGTACCTCTCTAAATTCCTGCCGTCAGGAATTGCCAGCCAAAACCTAGGCAACATGAATCCTCCCCTTGGATGGGGACCAGGGTTGTGGGCTGTCTGTTGGTTTAAAGTCCAATTTAGAAGCAGAAATGGAACATATGGAGAGCAGTCAGATGGAGATGGCGAACTCTTGGCTCACCATTATCATTCAACAAACCCATTTTTTTTTGTAGCCAACCCCAATCTTTATAGTTTATTGCATATAGTTTCTATGACATAAGATCTGTCCGCTTTTGTTTTACAATAATCCTTTTCATTTTTTTACATAAGATTCTGCTATTGAAATGTATTATTCAGTGTTTTTGCACCTTGTCATGTGTAGAAGTCTGTGTAGTATCCTGGCAGTCTGGTAGTGTCTGTGCACGCCTTTACAAATGCAGTAACCTTTTTATTTTTTGTTAAAGACAAGGAATGAGCACTCGTCTGGCTCAACAATTGATTTACTGTGCACAGTGCTGGGACAAGGTCCTCTGCCCCCCACCCTCCAAGGCACCCCCCTTCACGACTGAGACATTTCGAGCTTTCACATCTGCACATACAGTGGCCAGACTGGTGCAGGGAGAGCTGTGCTCTCCCTGTGTAATCTGAAGGACTGAGCTGAGCTGCACAGTTCAGGATATGGCCAGTCAGGAGATCCAGGAAGGACACCCCCCATTTCCCCAGCATGACATCTGAGGCGGGTGGCTCTTCTGCCTATGCTTTGTACTAGTCCTGCCTATGTAATCTTTTTTAGACACACAGCACTGGGCAGATGCTTTGATCTGCCATCTTACAGTCCAGGTATCTCTAAATTGAATAGCGACATTTTAGAGGGCGCTACACACACTTAAATGGTGTCTGTGCCATTTGACAGCTATGTCATATGGTGGCAGAGTGACCATACATACAGCTCCTAGCATTTTCATTTTGATTTGCATGTGTAGGACAGTTAGAGGCCATGTGAATATTAAAGTGGTTCACTCCTCCAGCCTATTCAATATGACTGTGCATATGACATTAGGGGCAGCCCAAATCCTATCTCCGCCACAACTCAGTCTGAGGCTACCACCTGCACCACACAGGAGCCACATAAGAACAATGGAAACCCATAGCAGAGTAATAGATCTCCGACACTGGGCTACACCAGAAAACGCTTGTCCGTTCCAGGGCTAGCGCTCTGCACAGCTGATTTTAGAGCACGATGAATGAATACAGTTTCACTGCCAGTAAAGTTGCTCCCCCTTCTCTTCTGTTGCAGCATGATGTTGGTTCTACCAAAGTAGCCTGAAGCTGGAACATGGGACCTCTTTTCTGGGTGTATGGGGTAGAAAGCTTTTTTTTACTTTGATCTACAGCAATTGAGGCTTTGTGTATTGGGTATGCTACGGGCAGGTGAGAATTTGACTGGTTTTATATAGAAAAATTCCAAATACATTTACTGCAGGAGTGGAGGGGGTTACAGTACATAAAATCCAAGAGTCAGTAGGTCAAGCCTAGAAGTCTGCAAGCTATTTAATGGAGGCAGGAAAATAGAGCAGCTGTGGCCATTAATATAAATTATTAGTGGTGCTTTAGGTGCATTGAGTCATGACTACCTTGCTCTTGGTATTTGTTCAGCCCAGCATAACCTGATGTTTGTGTGTTTACTTGCAATTTTCATCCAGATCGTAGCTCGCCTTGAATTTGCTCAAAAGTGGCTCATGTGGAGACATTTAATGAGGCACGAAGCAATGTGCAAAGTGCAATAAAGATAACAGCCAATCAGCAATCTTCTTTCACTCTGACTACACTAAACTATGGAAGATGGCATCCTTTGAGTAACTGTACATCTTCCTCCCTAAAATTCCACCTTTTTAAAAATGTGATATAGATAATTCCTTCAGAAGCTATTCTGTAATTTAAAGGCATTTAGGAAATTACCTTTTAATTTCAACATGAAGAAAATGTTTAAAATTTATTTTCCATGCAACTGTGTGCTATGTGTACAGGTCTTCCTGCATGTCCCATCCCTTTGCTCATGTGAATGCTAAAGATCCCCTGCAGTATGTATTTATGGTGAGATACTTAGTCCATGTACATATAAAGGGCTGCAGGGGTATCAGCTTTTGTTAATGCAGTTGATAGTCTCATGATGTGACCACAGTAAAGGCATACCCTCCTACTAAGCAGTCAGTTTTAAAAAATGAATAATAAGCCCTACATCAGAATTCCCAGAACAGAGGAAGGTAAGTATTATCAGTAACGTTTGCTAAAATTCCTTGCAATGTATATAGTTGAGTGTTTTCAATCCTATCATCATCTTAACTATCATCAAAGTACCCGACCTGGCCTAAAACATTTCTAAGGTAACAACAGTGCCCATGTTAGTCATGAGATCAATCACTTTGGAGCCCCCTGGGATCCTAGGCCTGGACTGTACATGGGGATTTGAATTTTGGCCATGTCCAGTTTAACCTCTGTGACTTCCTGCTGCCAAGACCTCCCTATCATTCAACTGTTGATAGAACTTCTGCGTAAAATAGAGGCTCTGGCATTCGGCATATGAATGGTGGAGGCACATCTTATTGTCCGGAAAGGGTGGAGCTTAATCTCAACTTGAGTAAAAGTCAAGTTGCAATGCCCAGTCTGGACTTTGGATACAGAGGGGTGCCACAGGGCCACAGGTATGGATTCCAAGAGTGACACAAGTACTTGCAGACACCACTAGATGCTGTACTTCAGCAATGTTGTTACCTAAAACCCATTTTATTCCTGGTTGGGTTTATCTTAAGAGAGAGTTTACTGGGTGAAAAAATGTTCCACAAAGAAAACTGATTCCTCTTTCTTCTCTACAGATCAGCATTGAGATGAGGTGAACACGAACTACACCAGGACAGCGCTACATTAAAATGACACGAACAGACCCACCTGACATACTAGTTTCTACAGTTTACCAAGACGTGAAGGTAACCCTGAGCACTGATTCTCAAATCTGTGGTTCACCTGCACAATGTGACAGCTTCATGTCCAACCACAAGGACCTCAGCCAGCCACCATTCAATAAAAGGCACTGCCGCAGCTTCGACTTTCTTGAATCTCTAGACGACCAGCTGACCAACGCTCAAGCCATGGATGCCTACCATCGAGGAGCTCGCAGGCGTGCTGACACACCAGAACCATCAAACCAGCCTGTAGTGAGGAGGTCCTCTTCCAGGTCTGATCCACAATACACTTCTCAGGGGGTGGACACCTCAAAGGAAGCAAAAGAACCAAGGAGACGTCCAAGATCAAAGAGTGCACCAAGAGTCAAAACCACCTTCACCTCAGTTCCCATACAAATGTCTTCATCACAGTCCCCACCACCCACTGCCAGGAGAGGCAGAGAGGCTGTGAGGGCTTCAAGAGAGCCCCAGAAATCTGTGGCCTCTCCCAAAAGGGAAGTCACCTATGCTCCTACCAAGGTAATAATGAATGAGGTTCACCCCATAAAGTTACAACCCCAGCGCAACAGTGCAAGCCGCATCTCTCCTTTGTGTGTCAGCAATAATTGCATGGAGGATCCCCAATGTGGGAAGCCAATCTCCAGTCCCCATGTGCGATGCCGAGTTGACATAAAGCCTGATGATGCAGTTATTCAGCATGCCGCTCATGCCTCCAAATCTAACCAGGCTTGGGGAGAGCCACAGCATTTCCCAAGGCAACCAGGCACCCCGCGGAGCTTAGCAGTGCCAAATGCAAGATTGATGTCAGTGTCTCGTACACCCACGCCCAGTGATTCCTACAGTGTTGATCCAAGAATGACCCACTTTGCTTGCACTCCGGGGCAGGAAATGTATGGAACTGATGGGCGAGGAATCCCATACCAAAGTGTTGCTTCACCAAGGGATTTTGCACAGTACAATACCCGGGACTGTGGACAATATGTCAGCCCTACCATCCCCACTGCTTACTTTTACACTGAGGAAGATGGCAACTTTGGCCAAATCCCTGTCAAACCTAGGGGATATTATCCTCGTCCTTATCCCGATCACGGAGTTCCCACACACCAATATTATGAAGAAAATCCCCCAGTGCAACCCAGAGCCTATTATATAGAAGACCCTAGAACGTATCCTATCCAGGAAGCTTCAGTAAGGACGTTTTATAGTGATGATCCCCGTTTTTACCCTCCTCGTACTGCCCAAGCCAAAAGTCTTTATAGTGAAGACATGCGGTCTTATCCACTTCAGAGTACATCATCAAAACTTTATTATTCAGAGGATATTGCAAAATATTCTGAAAGGGAAGCATTATCTAGGACATATCCATATCCCAGAACTACTCAGCAGCCCCTGCAGTTCAGTGAATGGTATTTTCCTGATCAGAGTCCGGTATCTTACCAAACAATCCAAATGCCACCATTTCCCACGCAAACAGCAAGCAGAGAAGCAATGTTATCATCTTGGCATGCTTCTTATAGCATGAACCAGCAAAGACTAGGGACTGATGCAAGAAACTATTCCAGGTCTTGGGACAACATCTTAAACACTGGTGGACGCAAAGAAGACCCACTTTCACGAGGCCGCAGCTATGAAAACCTGTTGTGCCGTGAACGATGTGCCTTATCGCCAGATGATAGACGCCAGCCTGTGGTAGTTAATCTTTCTTGCTCTCCCAAGCGCTATGCTGCCCTCTCGCTCTCAGAAAACTCTATTTTGGAGAAAGTCCATACAGATGGGGGCACTGGAAGGTACACAATGGGCCGATCTTGGTTTGTCACTCCAGAGATTACCATTACCGACAATGACCTGAGAGCCAATGGAGGGGGAAGAAGTGAGCGTCGCTCCGCTAGCTGGGATGTGATAGATTCTGGAATTTCTCCACCCACCTATCCAACACATGTCTCCTACCCTACCAAAGAGAAGATGCCAAGCAGGTCTTCCCGTCACCGCAGCTTGGAGCAGCTTGATGAACTCATTGCTGATTTAGTGATAGATTATAAACCACCATCAAGCCGCCGTCCTAGTGAAACAGATGCATTGGCTGATCAGTTAAGGAAGCTTATTAAAGAAGACATGATAGGGATACCAAGGAAACCAGAGTCCTATGGGCAGATGTCTCATCTTCTCCAAAACCGTCCCCTTAAAGAACAGCCAACTTCTACCTTTCCCGAGTCCCACAGAGGTCAGCGAAGGGGTGCTTTCCCTGAGGTGCCAGTGTCAAGTCCTCATAAGCCCTTAGAGGACTGTTCACCAGATCTCAGTGCCGATGAAGATGATCTATTAACCTGTTCTAATGCCAAGTGCAGGCGCACTGAGACTATGTTTAATGCTTGCCTCTACTTTAAGTCTTGCCATAGCTGCTACACCTACTACTGTTCCCGTAACTGCCGGCGAGAGGATTGGGATATACATAAAGAAAGCTGCATCTATGGGCGTATGGGCAGTGTTTGTCGACATGTGCTCAAATTTTGCAGAGAGACCACTGAGGTGCACAAAGCCTTCTCTCGAATTGCCAAGGTAGGCTATCTGTCCCGAGGGAGAGGGGTGCTCTTTCTTGGCTTCCCCAATCCGGGTTCTGCAGATAATTTTCTTCAGTTAGGACTGGAGGGCCTGCTTATGTCTCCTACATATCTATCTCTGAGGGAACTTGAGAGCTACTCAGATAACCTAGGAGAACATGCCAAGGAATTACAAATAGCTGGCAATGAGTATGACCCTGAGGAATGTTTCATATTGAATGTAACTGTGGCAGTGGGACAAAGTAGCCAGGACCGGCTGTCGTCCAGAGCCCACCATGTACCTACTATCCGCAAGTATGCCAAAATAGCCTTAGCCTCTTCTAGTCCAGAGAGGAAAATCACAAAAAAGGAAAAGGACATGGAGACCCTTATACTGACCCCACCTCCTGGAACGGCTGATTTGGATAAAGATGGGGAGGAGGGTAGAAAGGCCAGAGAAGTTTGCTTTATACATATCCAGAGGGAACTAAGGATTAGGGGGGTCTTCCTACGCCACGAGTATCCTAAGATCTACCAGCAGCTGTGTGAGTTTGTGGAGAACAATAAAAGATTTACACCCACGACCATCTACCCCATTGATAGAAGAACTGGCAAGCAATTCATGTGCATGATCATGGCAGCTTCAGAACCCAGAACTCTTGATTGGGTTGCCAGCCCAAATCTTTTGGATGACCTCATGTGAGATTTGTTTTCAGAAATTACATGTTTCTCTGACTTTTGGCTCCTTGTTTTGTAGTTTACGTTATCTTTTGTATCAGGAGCCATCTTATGATACAGCCTTATGAACAGTGGGCAATGTGAGCAGTAATGGGGTCAATAACACATTGAAAGAGGAAAATTGACTTAAAAAACATTTAGAAGGCATGCAGTAAGATACAAATCCTGGCACTGAGAGAGCTGTAACATCTCTCATGTACCAAAGGCCACAACCACACACTGGTGGCTTTTTATATATATAGATTTACTGAATATTTTATTTTATAGTAAAATGATATTGTAGTTTGCTATTTAATAATATATACAGTGTCGGACTGGCCAAAACAAAAAAAAAACTACCAGAGGATTCTTTGGTGGATTCTGATCATAGATGGGGCGCTAAAATGCATTTGACACAAGGGATATATTTTTTGAAAGTATATTTTATTGCTTTCCAAACTGAAGGGTCATTAATAAATGCATTTATCATTTAGATTATTGTGTATTTATGGTTTCAAATATCTATATTGCATAAAATATATTGTTTTTTTTATTTTAAGATTGGTCCTTGGTGGGCAATGCATACCCCAGTCCGACACTGACTACATATACAGGGTGTTCATAGTTGAAGGACCATTACACCTTTACATAAATGCTGCTTTGGATTATATTGCCATCTTGAAAAAGTCACCCTGTCTCCCCTGGTAAAGGTAAAATGCTAGGAGCTAGGAAATATCAAAACTGCTGGGCACTCCCCTTTACTGAGCCCGCCTCCACCTTATAGTAGTTAATATCGTGAACAATATCCTGTACCGACAAAATTGCTTTAGGACTGAAGCAACATTTCCTAGCTGAACAAACTGCATATGTGGGCACAGAGTATAATTTTAAGTAGAAGGGTGATCCTTTACTTGGGTCAAGCTTACAATATTAAAATTGTAGATGATAATTTCATTGATCCCTGGTTTAGGCAAGGACATTGGCAACAGGCTGCATTTGCCATTCAGAGACTCATAGGCTAGGGCCTAGGACATAAGTATTAGAGGGGGCAGCATCAAGCCTCAAAATTTACAATTGATGATAATCCAATTCTGGACCTTCATGTCTAAATTCAGCAACAGAGCTGTACAGTACAGGGGATGTTGAGAGAAGTCAAAAGACTCACCGTAGTCTAAGTAGTTCTGAAGTAGAATACAGTTGAAAAGTAGATCTTTATATTAGGCAAGGCACATGCTGGACCCTGCTTGCTGCATTCTAGCAGAAGAGTTTACTAAAATAATCACTTGACAGAAGAGGAAGCTTCCACAAAAGGGAATTACCATTCAGGTGTTCCAAGGGCAGCATGCTGCCTTAATACAGCCTTGTACAAGGGGATGCAGGGCAAGTCTCTCAAGATGGCAGCATGTTCCAGGGAATAAATTAATCTAAAGATGTAGCAGTCTTTTTTTTAATTATATTATTCAAGGGGATGTATATCTAGCTTTAACGGAAGTGTCATAGTATAAATTAATAGAGATGGAGCCAGTTTTACATGTGTTGATTAGAAGGCACCTGTACTATAGGAATACATGCAATGTGGTAGGGAAGGTAGATGCCAGTGTTGGCTTTTCCATTTTGTACTTCCATGCAGTGTGCCTGTTATCATGGCAATGCTAACCGGTTAGACTTTGGAAGAATAAAGGCAATATCAGATTAGCAACCTTATAACTGGCTACAATTTGCTAGTCACGGGATTGCTAAGAGACCAGTTGCCTATTCCTGTGGCTTTGCTAACTTGTGAGGTGCTGCTTCTTTGCTAGCGAGCGGGATTCTGCAGCCTGTGGCTTTGCTGCCTTGTGAGATGCTGCTTCTTTGCTAGTGAGTGGGATTCTACATCACTCCCAACCAGTGAGCGTGCAACCCTTATTATGGAAAGTGGTTAGCTTAGACGTCCTCCATAATTGAACTGTCAGACGTGGCTTTTGGGTGTGACAGGCTGTCATTCAGCACCTCAGAACATTGGTGTAAAAACTAACAACCAAACCACTGTTTGTTCCAGATACCATATACAAAAAAGGTGAAGTAGTATGGTAATCAGGACTTTATAAGAATATGAGAATGGGCTCATGGGCCACCTTTCTAAAACTATCCTAAAACCATGATAATAATAATATAAAAAGAGGGCAATGCTTCCCTTCCCTAACCATTTCCCTGGCCATATTTTATTGTGTCTGAAGGTGCACATTAGTATTTGCTCTGTCTCCTTGATACTTCTGTTAGATCTTAATCTACATCTTCCAGAGTACTGTGAGTATAATTATGAGCACTGTGTATATATAGGCCCTAATGTCTGGTGCTGTTTAGAAAGCATTGAGGCTTTTTATCAATCATCATGCGGGTTTTTGATAAAAGTTCTATATAGAATCACTCTAGCAGAACACCCAGGTCAAGTAGATGTTGAACTGTGCGAATATAATGCCTTAGATATAGAATATGCTGGCAGTGACATCTCTAGCAGCCTACTAAATGTCTTGGTTCCATGATAGCCAGGATAGATGTGTACATTCTGGCTATTTGTTTTGTAGCTGGTATGGAATTACAGAATGTCTATTCTTCATCATAACGATTGGACTAAGCAGGATTTTCTGTGTGTACAAGCTGACTTCTTAAAGCTGTTATTTAAAGGATAACAATACAGTACTTTCATATAATCTAACCATAACAACCTCCCCTTGCTACCATAAAAGCTATGTATACCCCTTCTACATACCTCCAATCATCTGGCACAATTGCATTGACTGGACTTGAAGGATGATGTTGGGAAGG